>NW_008825109.1:11973461-11978023 GCF_000699105.1 Pygoscelis adeliae
CCAGCCCTCTGATCATCTTCGTGGCCCTCCTCTGGACTCGCTCCAACAGGTCCATGTCCTTCTTATGTTGGGGGCCCCAGAGCTGAACACAGTACTCCAGGTGGAGTCTCACGAGAGCGGAGTAGAGGGGCAGAATCACTTCCCTCAACCTGCTGGCCATGCTTCTTTTGATGCAGCCCAGGATACAGTTGGCTTTCTGGGCTGCGAGCGCACATTGCTGGGTCATGTTGAGCTTCTTATCAACCAACCCCCCCAAGTCCTTCTCCTCAGGGCTGCTCTCAACCCATTCTCCGCCCAGTCTGTATTTGTGCTTGGGATTGCCCTGACCCATGTGCAGGACCTTGCACTTGGCCTTGTTGAACTTCATGAGGTTCGCACGGGCCCACCTCTCAACTTCATGAGGTTCACACAGGCCCACCTCTCAAGCATGTCCAGGTCCCTCTGGATAGCATCCCTTCCCTCCAGCGTGTGGACCGCACCACACAGCTTGGTGTCGTTGGCAAACTTGCTGAGGGTGCACTCAATCCCACTGTCCCTGTTGCCAACAAAGATGTTAAACAGTGCTGGTCCCAATACCGACCCCTGAAGAACGCCACTCGTCACTGGTCTCCATTTGGATATCAAGCTGTTGACCGCAACTCTTTGAGTGCAACCATTCAGCCAATTCCTTATCCACCAAGTGCTCCATCTGTCAAATCCATGTCTCTCCAATTTAGAGCCAAGGATGTTGTGCGGGACAGCATCAGATACTTTGCACAAGTCCAGGAAGATGACATCAGTTGCTCTTCCCTCCGTCATAGAAGGCCACCAAATTTGTCAGGCATGATTTGCCCTTAGTGAGGCCATGTTGGCTGTCACCAATTACCTCCTTATTTTCCATGTGCCTTAGCATAGTTTCCAGGAAGATCTGTTCCATGGTCTTCCCAGGCACAGACGTGAGACTGACTGGCCTGTAGTTCCCAGGTCTTCCTTTTTTCCCTTTTTAAAAATGGGGGTTATGTTTCCCCTTTTCCAGTCAGTGGGAACTTCACCGGACTGCCACGACTTCTCAAATATGATGGATAGTGGCTTAGCAACTTCATCCGCCAGTTCCCTCAGGACCCACAGATGCATCTCATCAGGCCCCATGGACTTGTACACCTTCAGGTGCCTTAGATGGTCTTGAACCTGATCTTCTCCTACAATGGGTGGTTCTTCATTGTCCCAGTCTCTGCCTTTGCCTTCTGTGACTTGGGTGGTATGGCTTTTAGTTGACACAAACAAACTTTCAGTTGACACATATTTCTAAACAATAAGCCCTTTGGACAAAACCTTATTGATTAGAGGCAGGAGTGGTTAAACCACAGCTCATGCCCATAATTACTAACTAGTTAACCTTACACCTTTATCCTCTTGCCATCAGCCCAAGTTATGCAGGGTTTGATTCCTGTAAAATAGTAGCAGCTGTTGGGTATTTCGCTCTGTTGAAAGCCTTGCCTGTCTCACTGTAACTAGTTAGGGAGGCCTATTTTCATTTGCAAACCTATGCAAATAAACATTTCTCAGAGTATTTGTGTCACGGTACATCTCTGGTCTCTGTGGTTGTTAGTCCTTGACCTAGCTAACTTAGCTGTTTCTTGACAGTCATAATCATATTTAAACTCACCTCAACATATTTTTAGAGGTTCAGCAATTTTACAGATGTCTAGATAGAAGCAACCTGAACACTAAGTGCCTCTGCCGCAATAGCCAAAAGGCAAGCCCCTCTTAGAGGAATTCAAGCTGACTTTAGTCCTTCTCTAGAATGAGGAGATGATAGAAGCCAATCCAAATATATTATTTCAGAAGTTATTAAAGTCATGTTAAGTAAAGTCAGTACTGCATGTCATGACACACTACTGGTTAGAAAAGCATTAAGAAACAAATATAGCTGCTTGATACAAGCTGTCACATACTTCACCCCATCAAGGGATTCTGCATCCCCACCATGCCTGGCAATACGGGGTCATTGCTGCTAAATGATGATGATTGTTGCCAGTGTAAAAAGTAAGTTAAAACCAGAAACAAATCCTAGCATGTCCCATTCCTGTTTATTTTTCTAAACAGAGTTTATTTACTTCAAATCTTTGAAAGCTAGTTAATGCAATTTTCTAAAATTGCCATTATTATACTATAGTCTTCAAAGCAGATCTGTGTATTAGGAGTCTTACAGCAGTAGCCATTTGAGGGGTCATGAAAACTACAGAAAGCATTTCCATTGGAAAAAAAAAAAGGGAGAAAAGCTTTCCATTTTCCATTTTCCATTTTCCAGGCTAAGTGTCGGAAGAGTGGCTGCAAAGCTGCCTGTTGGAAAAGGACCTGGAGGTGCTGGTCAACAGCCAGCTGAACATGAGCCGGCAGTGTGCCCAGGCGGCCAAGAAGGCCAACAGCATCCTGGCTTGTATTTGAAACAGTGTGGCCAGCAGGAGTAGGGAAGTGACCGTGCCCCTGCACTCGGCACTGGTGAGGCCGCACCTCGAATACTGGGTTCAGTTTTGGGCCCCTCACTACAAGAAGGACGTTGAGGTGCTGGAGCATGTCCAGAGAAGGGCAACAAGGCTGGTGAGGGGTCTGGAGAACAAGTCTTATGAGGAGCGGCTGCGGGAGCTGGAGTTGTTTAGCCTGGAGAAAAGGAGGCTGAGGGGAGACCTCATCGCTCTCTACAACTACTTGAAAGGAGGTTGTAGCGAGGTGGGTGTTGGTCTCTTCTCCCAAGTAACTGGCGAAAGGACGAGAGGAAATGGCCTCAGGTTGCGGCAGGGGAGGGTTAGATTGGGTATTAGGAAAAATTTCTTTACTGAAAGAGTAGTTAAACATTGGAACAGGCTGCCCAGGGAAGTGGTTGAGTCACCATCCCTGGAGGTATTTAAAAGACCTGTAGACATGGTCCTTAGGGACATGGTTTAGTGGTGGACTTGGCAGTGCTAGGTTAACGGTTGGCCCTGATGATCTTTTCCAATATCTAAACGATTCTATGATTTGTTTATAGCTTCTTCAGAAATACTCTTTTTTGGGATCTCTTCTGAAGGTGATTTTCTTTTAAGCTGTCAGCAATATGTGGAAACTTTTAAACTTAAGTGCAAAATACCTTAAATTATGAAAATTGTGTGACTAGTGAGCAAAAAGTTTCTCTATTGATTTGATACACCGATTATTATGCATGACAAAAATGCTCAGCGGAGTTGCCATTTACTGTGTTAGTCTTAGAACAGAGCAGTCTTTGAAATGTAATGACCACATTAAAAATCAAGTAGTTTTTAAAGGGCTCAAACACATGATTCTGTTTATTACTGAAGGTAGTACTCTAAAAGAAGACAGGCAGTTAAAATGTGTATTCCAGTGCAAAATATACTGGGAAATGACAATAAAATTTCATATGAAAGACAACAGTACACAATAACCATATTAGCTTCCAAGTTTTGTACACAAACAAATACTCTATTAACAAACTTCACATCACGCACAAAAGGCAAGAGCTTCACAAAAAATGATCGTAAAAGCATGGCATTGATACTGATTCTTTTTTCGCTCCAAGCTTGCATTCTCTGTATAATGCTTGGGAAGAATGAGAACAGGTGTGAAAATAACAATAAAGAAATTGCCAGTGCATAAGCCATTCAGATGGCTATGTTTTCTAAAAGATAATGAACACAGAGAGCTTGATTCAGATTCACACTACAGTTCTTTTGTACCTCCAGGATAAAGTGTAGGAGATGATAGTCTACTTTAGAGCCTGTTTTAGAGAAGAATGGTATGAAACAGCTTTAATATTAATAAGAATTAACTTGGTACTTTTCAAAGTAGGATGTGAATGTATCCACCTTTTTATTATGATGATATATCAATGAAAATACATTCTGTACAAATATCAGCAAAACACATCTGAAAATAGAGACAGTGTGATTATTCCGTATCCTTTTAAAACAAATATGTACAATATTTACATTTTGGACAGTTCCAGAAATGAACATGTCCAGATTATGTACCACTACCTAAAACAATTCTCTATTATTATAGAAAATGCATTTGCTGTACAAATATTTATAAATACATATATATAAACTTTTTCAGTGAAATGTCTGTGGATTCACTGAAAAGAAAAGCATGAGATATTCTTATTATCAGCTAACATTTAACTATCAAGTGTCCACATATTAAACAGTCTAGAGCATGATACATCAGACAGAAGTAGATTTTCGGTGTTGAAGAATATTTTGTGTTGTGCTTCTGTGCCATCATACTGGCAAATCTGACTGTCTTTTCTGAAAATCTGCAGAAAAGCAGCAGGACTGAATCAGTTTGACTCAGTGATTGTTATAGACTGCACCATGTCAGACAGGGTTTCTGGATCTGCTTCTTCTTTACCATTATCTGAATTCTCTGATGAGATGTAACAGCCAGAATCTCTTGGGCAGTCATTTAACTGTGATTTGTCAAAGCTGTGGTGAGGGCTTAAGCTCCGCGTCTCCTGACCACCCTCACTTTTCTGCTGTTGTTCAACTAGAAATAACAGAAAAAGAAAGAAAAAAATTGTCAAAATAAGT
>NW_008825109.1:11978789-12011050 GCF_000699105.1 Pygoscelis adeliae
CTTGAAGAACTGTAGAAACAGAGCTGGTAATATACACATGACTAGATCATTATCTTTTGTCAATCAGAAACAGAAACCTCAGCATCAAAGAACTAAAAATATGATTACATGAGTGTAACAACATCTAAGTTGATGTTGAGGTTGGCTTTGATCCTGCAGTATGTTGCTCAGAGATGAATGCCGGAGACTTTGGCCTCATCCTTTAGACTGAAGTCCTTTAGGCTGTTCACAGGTGCAGCAGTCACCATGCGTGGTCACCGTGCCCGCAGTAGAGATGGCAGCTTTTCCCCTCCCGCATTCATGTATTCCAGAGCCTGCTCACGCAATTAATCATGTAGCCTACTGCACCTTGTTTATAACACATTGCATTATAGATGTTGTGTCTTTTGAATGTAACCCCTGCCATTTTACCTACTCTGTGCATGTGTAGTGAGATATAATGTGCTGGTCTTCCGAAGTGCTTAGCATAAAGATGTGGTAATCAGTTTTTCTAAAGCACTGGACTTTTCAGTGGGAGTGGGTGGCTGATGGAAAATACCTAAGCTTAGCTTGCTATCCAAAAGGTTATTTTCCAAAACACAAAGGCCTCAGAGAGAGCTAAGATGCCTAACTCCTGCTGTATGGTTTTTGAACACTGTTCCAAAACTATGTAGAAGCAAATTATCTTGCAAATAATTTGTCCTTGTTTAGCTGCTGTATGGCTAATCTGTTCAAACTCAAAAATCTGCAACTCAGCAAGAGTATCGACAGACCTCTCAAAAAAACCTCAACAAGCTGGTGCCTTGCAGACAGGATATACCTGTATATGATGAATCTAATATATCTTGTGGTTAAAGTTTGTGTTCATATTTTCTGGTTGTGAAATACATGATGTTTACTCACAGTAAATGTCTTGAGAAAACAAGCTATAAAATATAAAATTTTTACTTTTTTTTACTTACATTTTTCTGTTTTTTATTGTCCTCCTGTAACTGTATTTTTAACTTCAAACTGTGGCTTGCTTTCCAAACAAAGTATGAGGAACAAATCTCACAGGAAACAGGTGGTTTTACCCGAGATTTTAGCCCTTCAGAAAAATGGTACCTTCTTGCTCTTGCAAAGAAAGTTCGCTTACTTCACTTGACTTGTTACTCCATGGTTAAATATTTAGCTTGCAATCTTTAGTCAGATTTAAGCTGTCTCAATTCAAGTCCAGGCAGAATGGAAGTCCTAATACATGAAGGATTTTATCCTTCGTCAAAATCTAAATCTAGTTTAGCTCCCAGAATTATAAAATTTCTACAAGGAAAATTCATACTGACATTTGTTTCAATTGTTGGAAGTTATAAGATTTGGTAAGATGGGAAAGATTTTAAATTTGGATTTTTTTTTTTTTTAAATCTTGTGTTGTATAACAAAGAATAAATTAGAAATGAAAAATTGAAATGTTGCACTCTGAAAATATTGAAGTGGAACAGCAGGAGAGTCAGTACCTTTCTTCATTGTGTGAGATTTCAATGAACTTGTTTCACAAAGCATTTTGGTATATTGAGAAGCATTTTTAGGTCTTGGTGGAAGTCTTGTAGATTCATTTGGACTGATTAATTCTGTTTAATATTTTCTAACTTTCAATTGCCTAATTAAGTTAATAAACTAATCTGATTTTTGAAGGAAAGAATCCAAAGTCTCAACTTAGTCATTTTTGCATTAAGCCTGAGGTTATAGGCATAACCTGATGTATTTTAAAAAAAAAAAAAAAAGATTACTCTAAATATTTTCCAAGGAATAGAAGTCCCACCTTGTTCCCAAATAAAATAATGATTAATTGCACTTGCGTGAAAGAGTACACCTTTCAGCAGATTTAATTGATATCTGTAACTGTTTGATCTCCTCACTTTACAGAACACAGTTTGTCATGTCGAATGTTATCTCTCTGTGCAGGGAAAATATTTGATCACGTAGGGTCCAATTGATTTCTGATTTAAGTCAGGAAGGAATTACAAAAGGCATTACACCAGTGAAGGTATTACTGCTGCTATTAGTAGCAACAGAAGTAGTTTACCACAAATAACAGCAGATGCCGCAGTAAAGCCTTGTCTAAACTGTGTCATTAGGTCCTCGCACCCGTCCCACCGGCGCCAAGATGACCCAGGTCTTGGTCGCTGTGGGGTGACAGAGCTCAGCCGGTGGCTGGGTGAAGTCCTTCTGCGCGGCTGCAGGCAGGGCTCCCCTGCCCTTCGCTGTAATTCCCTCATCAGCCTAATGCTGCTTGCTGGTACTTTTATTAGCTTCTCTAGCATCATCCGCTGCCCTGGCAAGCGGTGACCTAAAAAGTGTTAATCCTGTTTACATTTTCAAGGTCAAAGAGGAACCTCCATCCACTTTTTGTTTGTTTTACAATGGAAAGAAGACCAAGTAACTAGTGGATTAAAAAGAAAACGCAGTTTCAGTCAGTGTATTAGTGCCCTGTAACTAGTTGTGATAATCTGAGTAGCTCCTATGTGAAAAGCAGATCCTAAATTCTTTTGTAGCAATGTCTTTCCCCTGTGTGTTTCAGGGAAAAAGACACAGACAAGCTTGGAACTGAGACTTTTTTAAAATCTGAATTTAGGTCCGCTAGGAGAATAAGAAGTTTCTATTTAGAAAACATACAGAAATGTAAAACTTCTGTTTCTTCCCATAACGCTGGAAGAAATTTTTACATGAAAAACTGAAAACCAAAAATGTTCAGGTGTTTGAGACAGTAATAATATTATATTTTCTATTTTTCATTCTGAGCAGAAAAAGTTGAAGAACACCCCGCCCCCCGTATTTAAGAAGAAAAGACTGAAAGCAAACTTTGGCTTTTTTTTTTTTTTTTCCTCTCTTTAAAGCAGCCTTAAAAATTATGCGGTAACTACTAAACCACTTGAATAGGATACTGCGTATTATAAATATATGTAGCCTACAGCTTTAGATGTTGCTTCACGAGAAAAGAAACCACGCCCTTTTTTTTTGCCTTTTTTTTTTTAGCTTTTGGGTCTTGCATTCAGTTCTACTTAATTCCTTCCTCTAACACGTACATGTTCAAGTTCCACATTAGTAAAGGTAAGTTTGCTGTCTTAATCTTTTGGACATCAGAAGAAAGATACAATGCACAGGAAACAGGAATTGATAAAATTAAACTGCCGTTAGATGTTGCAGAATCATCAGAAATAGCTATCTTATCAACAAATGGAAGTCCTATCATTTTTATACAGTAAAGCAGTTTCATATAAGATAAATAGCTTTCAGTCACTGTTGTCTATGATATAGCCAGAAGAGTCCAAGATATGCATCATTTTGACACATATATTCTAATACTACTTTAGACGGTAGGATTATATTCAGACTTCTGAAAAAAATGTGAGGCCTTTAACCTTGGTAATAGATGCGTGATGCATACTTATCTTCCTCGCTATTTAGATCTTTGAAATGAATATTTGTTATTCAATGAGATAGATGTGCATGACACATGCAGGGATAGATCTCTTTTTTCTTTCACCAGCTTCTTCCCCTTTTTTAATGAGTTTAAAGTCCTGATGAGGAAAGCACTTTAAGCTTAGGTTTAAGGCAATTCAGCTCAAGAATGTACAGAGGTCAGACTGACTCCTGTGTGGTTATGTCAGTTTAAACCAGATGAGTGGCAGGAGGCTTGGATTTTGTCTTGGAAAAAAAGAAGGTCACCCAGCAGCAAGCCGTACTTCATGAGCGTGCCCTCCGAGAGTTTGCCTTCATGAGTTTTGCCCAGAAGGAGAACTGGGCTAGGAGCACAATGCTTTAGGCTGTCACTTGTATGCCTTCCTGGAAGGTGCAGCATACAATAACTAAATAGAACGAGGTGTGTCTTCAAGGCTGATGTTAGACCTCCTAGGTACGTATGAAGGCCATGTATCGACCTGTAGTGCCTGTATCAGTTAGATCACCTAAGTGTTCAAATGAAATGAAAACTCACAAATCAGAAAGGATTGTTTTGAAGCAGTGAATGGTGATACTTCTTGAAAAAGCAGCAGAGAAACCTGAAGTGGTTCTGTATACACATGCAATACTTTGGGGACTCAAAGGAGTAAACCTTTTGTGGATATTTACAGGCATGCAACTTAAAAAATTGCACTCAGTGAAGTCAGTGGCATAGCTTTTCTGGTAGGGATACTGAACTGATGTGAGAGGAGAGTCTATGGTGAAAACAGAAATGAGAAGGTTCTTTTTTCTCTAAAATCTGGAAGCAAACAGATGTGCCTGAAAAAAGGTGGAAAATACTAATACTCATGCAAGGATGAGCTTCCTTGGGAAATCTGGAAATACTATGTCCAGGTCAATGAGTTGTACCACAATACAGAAGGGGAGATTGTCTTTGAGCACTGTTTGACCTTGACATGATACTGTGTAATCCCACATACTTAAAGGGACTGCTCAGTGTAAAATAGTACTCTTGATGCTAGGTCCTCATGTGAGGAATGCAACTGAGAGCTGAAAGTTGTGTCCTCAGCTGTCTACTGTCTTGCTGTGCAAGTACAATAAATAAGGAACAAGCCTTATCTGGTACTGGCAGTGGGATTTAGAGTATGATCTGGCACTTAGAAAGTAAGATAAGGAAGTGGATTTGGGGAGATAAGCATAAAATATTACCCTCAAATTGCACATATGCACCTTTTTTCTTCTGTAAAATGAACTGTATGCACATATCCAATGAAGTCTAATTCTTCTTTAACTCAGAATAGCTTTGGACTAATGTAACCCACTGGACTTGAGGAATGAACCTCTTGACTTACATCATCTAAGTGAGAAGAGAATCAAGGCTATTTTGCACACACAAAAACGTGTGTCCTGGGAAGCGGTCAAGAAAAAAGTTCCAAACTTCTTTTATTACTTTATTCATTAACCATCCAGCAACTGCTTCACTTTAAAAATAGCATCCTACAAAAGCACAGACATCCATCTCCTGTCTAGAAGCCATCTGGGAGAAGAATGGAAAGCTATTAAGAAATACTTTATGAAAAAGAGCTTTTTTTTTCATCCCTAACCATGAATTCATGGAAACCAATCATTTTGTCCCAAATATATAGGTCTGATCAACATACAGAAAATCTAAAAAGAGATCTGGGAAGGGGGGGAAGGTTGTGAGGAGCTTCCAAGACCTTGCAGTTCTAGGACAGCCTTGCTACGTGAAGTACTTGAAGATGGTGAATTTGGCCCTGGACTCCCAGGAAAGGTAGAAAGAAGATAGTGCAGTACCAGGAAGAAAAATCTGCTTAAAAAACACTATGCGGTAGCATTTGCCAAATAAAACTTACTTTTTAATTCCTGGTATAAGATGGGTAAAGTTTTTCCTTTCAAATTAATTCAGGTCTAAGTCAAATGTAAGATGAAAAAATTCTCACTGCCAGAAATCCCACATTTTGGACAGCTTTAAGAAGCATATAATGTGGAAACTATTGCTGCAGGTCTTTTGGTTAGAAAACTCAATAACTGTTCATTCTGCAACATGAACTATATAATCATGAATATGCGGCATGAAGAAATGGCTTAGTATAACATACAATAAATGTCAAGAAAAAGCCAAGGAAAGAAGAAGAAATTAAAAGCCCTGTAAAAAAATCTGGACATTTCACAATATCAGATATCACATTAAAGAAATATTAAATCTTGTTTTACTACATTTATAGTAGAATCTAGTAAAATGAGGCTATGTTCCAGCACGCTTGGCTGTTCTGAATAATAGCAGAGTCACAACAACTCAGAAACCCTTGCATTTCAACTCTGGACCATACCTGAGACTCCATCCATTAATCAAACACGTGCTTCATGGAAGCATGAATGTAATGCAAAGACACGGAAGTATTCCAAGCTCTGTGAGAAAGATGGGCTTAGAACAGTAAATATGGTCTACGGCCTTAGTATATTTTTTCACAAAGCTTATAAAAAGAGTGAACTTTTACCTGGAAAAGAGCTGAACTTATATCTAGATTACTCTTGGCCAGTAAACAGATTACCTTGTAGCTGTGGGTAATTATGCTGCTCACTTCTAAGCAATGCAGAAAATCAATTTCAATTAAAAAATCATTTATGCTGGACTGAGTCATGCCCATTTAGGAAAAAAAAATATTGACCTGGGAAAGTTCAGTTCAGATGCAGAATTCACTTTTGCAGTAGCACCCAGCTCTTTCAACCCAATTTTCCAATCGGATTGACAGAAGGACAGAGAGGTCAAATGATTTGGACGAAGTCAGACTCATGCTGAGCTTATCCCCAAGATCATCTTGACTCCCCATCTTTCGTTATAACGACTTAACAGATAGCTTCTATCAATTTTAGTCTTTAGTATCTTCCTTTTTAGAGCAGGTTGTTAAATTCTGTTCTGTCCCTACCAGTCATGTGACAAATGCTATGAACCTTTGGCAACCAGACAAGGCAAGGATTTGATTCAGTCCTGATTCAAGACAGTATCCCAAACCAGGAAAATATTTATGTGTGGCTTACCTTAAAATATACATGAGTCTTTTATGAAACTCAACTAGACTTAAATGAATGCTTATAGCCGGCATGATATATAAAGACGTCTTGGTTCTGGTCCCTGTGAGTATTCATAAATTCTGGGAATATTATTTTATTGAATTTGAATACTAGAAAGATTGGCTATACCTATCTAAAGTGGATGTGAAGCAAATATTAATTTCATCTCTTGATCTAAGATTACAGTGTCATCACTGATTTTGTAGCATGGGCCACTTTATAAGATTTAATGTTATTATTTCCAGAACCGTTACAAGAATTTAAACTATTAGACTACTATACAGATAACATCAGGGACACTGTTTTGCCTGGAGAAGTGCTGCCAGTTAGGAAGAACCCTATTTGGATAATTAAGGTAAATTTATTAATTTTCAATATATGGGACATGTAGGGACCTTGTTAGGTTTGGTCCTTGCACAGGTATATGTAGAATATTAAGTGTTAAGACACCTTCAGAAAAAGAAAAACTTGGTGTCATCTTCTAAAAAGGTTAGGTGTCTAAGGCTGCTTGCTATGCTTTTTGTTACACAAGGAATATAAATAGTAAACCATATCCTCACTACTCCAGAATAGTTTGACGCTCGTGTGGTCTGTTAAAAACCATTAGGTTTTGGGTTTGTTTTTCACACAGATGCAAAACTGCAAAATTACAATCTAGCATTTTTCTTTTTTGTGTGTGTGTGTTAAATATTGATATAGAAGAACATGCACAAGTGCAAACATACACAGGTGCAGAAAGTGCAGCAAGACTACTTACCAAGAAGTATACACAAGTATATGTATACTCAGTTTAAGCACAGACTAGTGAAATGAACGTATTTTCAGATGATTTCCAGCTAGATCCCTGCAATACAATTCTTGGAAAATGTAACCTTTTTTTCCTGGATTCACTCTTTCAACCACTACTTCTACATAGACAGCACTTCAAGAGTCCTTTTCTAGCCTGTCATCTCACAAAGCCAGAGACCAGAAGGAACTACTGAACCTGGTGGGCAAGGAAAACCCTTTTAATGCCTCTCCAATGTGCTTGCAAGAACCTTACCTTTCCCTGGAAGCCAACTAAGAACAGGAAAGACTGCATGTACAAATGGGGTCCCGAAAAAGCCCAAACGTACAGTAAAAGACAAGGTCAGCAAAGACACGAAGAGGGAGATTAAAGAACATCTGCATGGAAAGCTGAATGAATGGGGTAGCCAAAGACACACTTAGAAACCCAGAGGGATTTATGTCCTGAAGCACGTAGGGTATATATGTGCATGCAGGTATGCACATACATATGTACATGTGCTGGAGTGAGAATTGGAAAGCTACCTACCTACTGAGGAGATAAAGAGTGGACACCTGACAAGAATTGATATTAAAATATCCCAGGAAGACATTGCTTTTCCAGGTCTCCCTTTCTTTCTTGCAGATGCTTCTCAATTGCAAGCGCATATTTGATGAAATGACTGCTTAGCATAGGGGTGAGTATGCACGAATATTAATGAAGAGGAAAACATCTCCTGTTTTGCCTGAGTGTCTAATTAAGTAGATGCTTAGCTGTAGTTTCTAGGAATTTGACATAAATTATTTAAAATTAGAAGTCAGGCTGGAAATATCATTAAAATATCATGAGAACAGTATTTTCTGTTCTGTATCCTAGCTTTTCCACTCCCAGGAGCAAGTGAAGAAAACATAATGGTGATCAATACACATACATATACACACACGGTATGATCAGCTTTCGGAAGCTTACCGGAAACTCAAGTCAGATTCATTTTGAGAAAAGAATGCAAACCAGCTATTAGTATATGTTTATTTTTTTTACAAAACCTTCCTACAAAAGAAACTGATTTGGGTAAGGATTTAAGTGTGGGATGAAGTGAGGGAAGGAAAAATTGTATTCTTCTGCAGAATGATGTTTAAAAAAATTTAAAGAATACTGTAGCTATTTGAAGTAAGCTCTATTTTGGTTAAGCCACTGCTACAGAGTTTGAGAGGTTCTATTTTCTGCTCTTGCACAGACCTTGTGACTTTTGGGAAGTCACTTTACCTCTCTGGGGGTTGGGTCCCCAACCATAAATAGGGTTGTTCTTAAGCAATAGTTGCTACCAATCTCTAGTGTAGGACCTATAAATAAGAAATTTTAAATCATTCATGTGTTACTAGTATAGTGATCATATACATATCTAGAAGAGTTGTGCAGTTTGCTATCTGAACAAATAAGAAAACCATCTGACTCCATGTTTCATATTTAAAAGAAGAATCATTTAACAGATCAGTGTGAGAATCACTATTTTTTTAAATGTGTTTCTTCAGTTAGAACTTGCACATGACTTAACAAAGCTTAAACACTTACTGTCATAGTCCTGTAGATTTTCAATTGCTAATAACAATCTTGCCCTGTCTTCTGGGTTTGAAATATTTAATTCAATCAGATGGCTCTCATGTAGATCCTTTAAGTCCTCTAGAGTTTCATAGCCATTTAGCAAGAGGGTTGAGGCATATTCCTACAAAAAGAAACAAGCAAATCCTCTCATGTAAACAGTCACTGTGTTTAGCAGAGGAATAGACACAATTTCTCTTTTACTTTTTTGTCAGGTTGAAATGAGCTCCATTCTCCAGTCTGATTGACCTGCCTTTGGCATAAAACCAGATTTGGAGAGCAAGGGACGTCAGAGGCGGAGATGCCTGGGGGTCCTCCTGGCCATCCCAGCATCTATGCCCGAGTTCTCTAACAGAGTCCGGCAGCAAATTGGACCAGGACAGAGCTCTGCCAGAAATTATTTAATCTGCTGAGCGTCTGGACTCTCGTGGGTCACCCCGTGAGTGCCTCCCATGCTGGGTCCAGGAGGGCCTCTGAGGTAGGGCGTGCTCTGCCTTTGCACAGAAGGAGCCCTTCGCTATAAGTGAGGGTGAGAAGCCGAGGGAGCCCTCGGTCGTGCTGTGTCACGGATGGTCCCCCTTGAGCTGTATGTCGACGCAGTATGAAACTGCGCATACTCCAGGGAAAGGAGTGTTTGCATCAGCACCAAAGCAATAACCGTTATTAAAAATGTTACCTGTAAATCATGACCTAATTACGCTTTGACACTCAGTCAAGAACTAGGGTTGCGGAGAGGGAGAGAGGCGCAACATGAGCATAGTGCAAAAAGGCTATTGCTCCCTAAAGATCACGAGAAATTAGAAACCCAAATTCTAAATGTTGGCGCTGGAGTCAGACTGCAGTCCTGTCCCTGAGGTGCCCACAGTCACACACCTCCTACGCTTAGGCACACAATTGCAGTCAGGTTACGGTGACTTGACAAGTCACCGCTGTGCCTCTTTGAATGGAGTCTCTTAGCCTAACCAAATGATGTGATAAAATGCAGTTCTGTAAGCCACTCATATCAGATAAGACAGACACGAAGCTGCTTTGCTTTGCTGACATCAAAACTGCTGAAACCTGCCTTTCTACTTCTGCCTGTAAATGACATCCAAACCTGAGCGCACAGAAATGAAACGTTTCAAATACAGCTGGGAAACGCATTGCCTGACCTGCAGGTGGACACAATCCAGGAGCTCTTGCAACGTTTTAGGCTTGGTCCTTTTGCTTCCTCTGTGCGGCTTTATCTTTCTGGGTGCGGCTTCCTCTTCCAAGATAATATCCACATAAATGAACTTGAAGTTTCCTACTTTGTTGTTCAGCATGCCTGTCCATATGCCCATGGGGGTTTTACAGATGATATCTATAATGTCTCCTTTCTAGAACAATTAAAAAAGCACACCACTGCTTACACATCTGGTTTGTTACATGTAGCTTTTCCGCTACAGACCAAAACCAGCACAGACAGCACAGAGTCTTAACTAATCAGTGCAAAGTAACTTTTTAAAATCACCTAGATTTAGCTCCTCCGCTTTTATAAAATCCCAGCAAAATAATTACAGAAAATGGAGTTAGTCCTTGCCTCCAAACCTTTGCAAAGGAGAGATGAGCATAAGCAGCCCCTCTCACCATTTTTGTGCTCCACTTGATCCCTGAAAAGGGATAGGGTTGCATCAGCAATCAACTTTTGCCATGGATAGCGGGCGTAGATTTGGCAAAAAGCAAGGGAACACTGTGAGGTTATTTTCCAAATATGTGCCAAATCATTTACACAATAATCTTATTATCCAGCATCTGAAGGGTCTTCAAAAACTGATAGCTGAGCTATGTGAAAGGTGGACTCTTACCCATTTTACAGTAAAAAACACTGGCTACATTTCTCAAAGGCAATAAAGAACATTTAACTCCCTTAATATCTTCCTGTCTGTCCTTCCCAAAGGACTGACAAGTTTTCCCACTATTATTAACACAATTGACTGAGAAAATAGTGGAAGGCACCTTAGCAGACAGACCTAAAGGCTTCAGCTCTCCACACTTGTGCATTCACTCACAAATGTGAGTGCAAAAAAGAGTGACAACACAGCTACTTCAAGAAGGCTTTTTGGTAAAGGTGTTGCCAGCCACGCTGTGGGAACCAAGGTCTCAGCTCAGCAAAACAGTCACTCTGAATAATTCTTGTAGAAAAAAGGCTCCCTTGTAAGTCATACCCCCTACACAACTTGCTCCCATGACTGCAGAATTGAGTCCTCTCTTCTGGGCAGGTACCACAGAATTTAAAAAATGTTGAAAGTCTTTAAAGAGTTACCCAACAAATCCCCGTGTACACACACTTCATTTGGCATTCTGTTACAAAGTTAAAAATCAGTTTGTTAAAATATGTTAAACAACTCCAAGACTTTCGAATCTTTCCTGGTCTGGTCAAGAAACTGCAAGTCAAGTGGTCACCCTAGTTTTGGTACAAACCCAAGTATGAAATTGACTGTGTTCCAGTGATCTGGTTTTGTTAGAATATAGAGCTCAGAGCTATGAGCACGTTTGAAATGGAAACTAAACAAACATTTTTTTAAAGCTCTATAAGCACACATTTTATTCTACACACTCATGGAGGCTCAGGAACTTCAGACGTGGATGCAGATCAGGATTAGGCAGTAGCTCTAAGCCAAGTTGCAGACGCACTTTGAATTCAGATTCAGGGTATTGAAATTTTGTGAGATAAATTTAGGGGATTTCAACCCTAAGTATTAGTTTATAATTCTAAAATACACCGCCCCAGTGACTAAAAAAAGGAACCTATGTGAGCCTGCAGACATTTGCCATTTCAAGACCAGTTAAACTGTTTTGAAAGAAATGCCCTAGGTGTGGGTGGAACTGGAGGGCAAGTGGTGAAGACTGCAAGTACTGGCAGAGCAATGGCTGTAATGTAGGCCAGGGAGGAGGAGAGGGAGACTGCAGTGAGATACAGGTGAGGATTTTGACAAAAAGAAGAGGCTGTGAAGAAGAAAAGATGCTGAAGTGTGAATGTAATCTGGATACGAAGGTGTTTACAAAGAGGGAAAAGAAAGAAGTCCAGATTACAGACATGAGTAGTCTGAAGGATGGTGATATTGAATGTATCTGTGCATGGAAGGAAAAGAAAAGGGCTGGGCTTTTTTAGTAATGTTCAACGAGGCCCATGTCTGGAGCTCCTTTTTCTTGCTCACACAGCCTGGACACCCCTGCCATGTTGTCAGGGCCAGAGAACATTCATAGTTCAAAGATATGCTGAAAGAAAAGCTTAACGGAAAAGCAAACTGTTTTCATTAAAGACAATGGGTGCCACTGAGCTTTTGATATATCCTAGTTGTGACTGAAAAAGCTGTGGAGGCAACTTCGTATCCCATGAATCTCGAGTTTTTCTTACTCCAGACCTAGTATGTGGGAAGCAACATGTATTTTACTCTGAGGAAAGCTGTGGGTGGTATCCAGGTAGGTACTACGATGAGTTACCTACCTGGAGTCTATGCCTTAAAAAGCCTTTAACAGCAGTTGGCTTTGCAGCATTGTCTGAACTAAGTCCTTATAGAAGCATTGCAAAACCAGATCGGCTTTGCTTTTAGAGTGTTACACGTGCTTAACAGTTAAAAATGCATTAGTAAACATATTCTTCACATGTAAGAAATGCCCCCCTGGCATTCTTACTGGAAAAGAAGAAGTCCTGGTTGTTGACTTACCTTGATTTTCAGAGAGTCGGTGTCATAAGGACTTGGTGTGAAGTCGGTGTGAACTTTGGCTCGACCGCAGAAGGGCCCGCTATAAGGGACTTCGTCATCAAACCGGAGGCTGTCCCTGTTGCTCGTTCCATCTGAGCAGCTGGTCACCCCACCTTAAAGACAGTCAAGTTGAGAGATCTCCTGCACCAAATGCCCAGACGTGCAATGCTGCACAGCAGCCGAGAGGAAAGTGTTCAAAAGCACAGAATTAGAGAAAAAGTGTACTCTTGTCTGGTTTTGACACATTCTAGGAAAAATACATTCAGTAAAAAGCATACTACAAGAGACAGAAGAAAATAGGTAGGAGACCTTTCATTAACATCTTCCCTACAACAGTCTTTTTCTGGTGATGATACTAATAGACTACATATTTTACTTACAGATTTTTTGAAATATTACCTCTGCAGATTAATAAAATGTACTCTAAAAGTGCAATTTAGGGAATTAATTCTGCTGAACTTCTGTTTATTCAGAGAAATGAAAACAAGTACTATAGAAGTTATTTTATTTCATTACAGAGCTAGCTGAAACATCAAAGGAACCTGCATTGCAGAGGGAAATTTTAATCTTATCAACATTTCTGCCTGTCATTTTATCCAAGTTGAGCAATAAAATATCGGCAGAGTAATTCAAGCAAATTTGAGCAAGCTCTGCAATATCCCATCCAAATATGTTTTTAGATAAGAGCAGCAGTGTGTTGGAAGTAAAGCCCAGATACAATTTTCACAAATCACATAATAGAAAATGATCATAAAAATGGTTTTGTTTGAGGAGATTGCTTAAGTGCACAGCTCCGTCTCAGGGACAGATTAGCTACTAAGTGCAAATGGTCTGGACTGCAACTCGAGTCCCCACTTAGGGCTCACGTGGTGCCTGCAGTGATGGCACAGCAACGTCATCATGGACAGCTGTGGCCTGTTGCCCAGCAAATGTCCACAGCAGAGCAACAGATAGAGAGGTGGAGGCAAACTCCACTTCTCATCAGAGATTCATCTGCTCTCCGACTGAGACTACCCTGTTGGGGGAGGGTTTTCAGTGCGTTTGCGGAGAAGCAGACTGTGTCTCTCTGCATCATGACCTGAGGCCGTCAGATCAGGGCCCCATCACCCATCATCTCAGAGACACCTCTCACTTTGTCTGCCTCACATCTGCAGGGCGAAGGATGGACTTACAGCCATTACCCCCAGAGAGGATGCTTGTGTGGCTGCACCCAGTGATTGCAACCCGACGGGTGCCAGCACCATAGCAGTGATAACCCCAAAAAACATTTATGGCATATATACCAGCAACATCCCCTATAATCCATGTTATTTTTTTACTTCAGTTAATAATTCCACTCTTAAAAACACTCAGCTTATTTCTGGAGAGAGGTATGTCTACCCTAGCTGCCACCCATTTAATCAAATTACACTTTTGTTTGCCAGACTGAAGAGCTCTCTGCTATCACGTTTTTGATCACCAGCTCTGATACCTCAGACTTAAACAATAACAATATTGATCCTGTGACTGAATAAGAAGTATGGATATCTTGTACTTACTAGATGAGCTCTGGCCACTGTTCAGACTATAGAGACTTTCCATAGAGTCACTGGCTTTTAGGGAGACCTTCTCAGTGTGTATTCCACCACCAGGATCACTGTCATCTTTTCCTTCTTCATTCTTTAAGACAAAAATCAGAAGTTAGCCACCAAGAGATGCATTTTAGACAAACATTTGTTTTTTTCTTTTAAATAATCATTGGAGATTATCTCATCATTACACTTTATTAAGAACCACTCTATGAGAGAAAGCATTTTAGAAGTTGATGCCTGGTACTAAGGATGCCCAGCACCACCCCTAGCACCTTATGATCTTGGAGAAATCCCCTGTCTCCTCTCTGCCCCACTCACTTCACTCCGCTCCCACTCAAGCAGCTAAACTGATTCTCCATCTCAGAAGACTGCAATATACCACAGCAGCAACAAAGGCTTGTAATGGGAAATTCGCAGGTAGCCAGATAAGGTGTTTTTTCTGATTGTCTCAGAGGAGGAAGTATAAAGTTTAATTCTGAAAGCACATGGTGAAGCGCTAGCTGACGCAGCTGTGTTTTGCATTGAACTTCTGAAAATCATGGGCGCTTGGCGGCAGGCTGGCACCCAAGCCAGGGCATTCTGAAGACAGCTTGCACACACGTACGGCATCGGTGTGTTCTAGCACCATGCTCACCACATTGCCCGACCTACACATTGGCCTCAAAATCCAGTGCATTTCGGAATTAAGAGATGCAGGTTTCTCTCACAAAATCTAAGGGTGTATGAAATTGGCCCCTTGAGTTTATAACATTAAATCACACCTCAGGAATCACAGCCTATTCAAAACAATAAGATCCATATTTCAATCACAGGTAAGTTAGGGGTGACATAACAACTAAATGAAATAGTGATGAGCTTTCAAAGAAAGGAATTTCTTCAGCAGATTTCATCACCTTGTCAATGTGCGTGATACTCTGATGCAACTGAAACGCCCTGCAGTACTTAGGATGCTATGTTATATTTGGGGAAATATTAATTATTCATCAGTTGGCTGATGAAGTCAAGCAAAGATGACAGTGCATGTATGAAGTAGAGACCTATACAGGTATGTTTAAGGCATAGCATTGAAATGAAAGACCATATTGGTTTTCAACAAGGACAGCGCTTGTTACACCAGTCAGCAGCATAGCCCATAGATTAATCAGTGGGCTGGTATTGGTGGTCGTCATCTCCTGCAGGAATGAAGATTATGCTACACATGTGTCCAACCAGATAATTCATTGAGTTTCTGTCATGTGAATTGTTGCTGTAAATGTGCAGAAGGTAAATGTTGAAATTCTGATTTTTCTTTCTTATAATACAAAAATCATGGATTGCAACCTCTCAAATTTTAGCAAAAAATGCAAACTAAACTAATGAAATAGGAATCCTTGTCTTTGACCTCCAAAAACTGTCTAAAGGTATCCTGTGAAACACTATTTTCTACTTGTGAAGTTTCTTATTTATTTTCCCTACTTATTTGATATTGACACATGTGTGAGATAGGATGCAGACTACCTAGATTTTTTAGGATGATTAAATACGACAAGTCCTCTTTCCTTATGTTTTTTAACATTTTGAACTCACTGACACAACATATTGAGAAAACAGGGTTTGCAGTATGTGAAACATTATATATTTTTTATGTTTAATAAAGATAGGTTCACTAAGATTAGATAAGGTAAAAGCAGATAAGGCATATGAGTTGTCATGCTCTAGGATGCTGGCTGACCTCTACAAAATGAACTTTGGAAATAATTCTTGTACTGAAAGATAAGGTCTTCTAATGAAGCATTTTGTACAGGTTGAGTATCAGACTGCCAACGGGGCTCATCTGATACTCCCTTGTGTCCACATCAGGAGATTGCTTTGCGATGCTTATACAAATGCTCCTTGGTGACAAAGCAAAATTAAATGATGTAAAACTCCTATGTCTATCTTGGGCCCTTACTGTGTGATGCTTTAATTGTATATGTGCATGTGTGTGTACATTAACATGCACATGAAAGGGTACATACTAAAAGCTGTTTTAGTTCAGTATGTGTTACCATGTTTTTATGGATTGTCATAACTGATGGCAATTGAAACATGAACGGGAAAAATGGACATAACATTTTTACTTCACATGTATTATCATCAAACACGAGATTCTTAAGCTGTATTTACCATCTCCTCAGAGAGTGCCTTGATGTACTTTTTACCCATCTTTTTCTTCATGGTAAGGGAAATGGCTCTCATCTTCTTACCCAAACGTCCTCCATTATTTGCTGCTTTAGTTTGTACTGCATCTCCAATGTCACTTATAGTCTCCAACTCAGATATCTGATTCAAAATAAAAAAGTAAGCAACAACTCACCATGAAAATGAAATTCAGTGTAGTGGAATAGGAATGACAGAAAAATATTAAGGACACCAATGCAGTTAGGATGGCAAAAGTCAGTCATAGCCATTTTCCTGGGGGAATCGTGTACCTAAACAGGTTTGCAGCACACCGCCATATGTGTGAATGACAGAAAGAAAATATATTTTATGCTAGAAAATGTTGTTTCCCATTGTTTATTGTCCTTAATCCAAACAAGAATTGAGGGGATTTATGCAGGTTCTTGAAAACAAGTGTGATACATCTGTGGGTTACGTACACGTGCCTGTTACCTTGGGCACGCACCAACCTGAAGTGCACTTTTGTCTTTTTGAAAAATTGTTTCTAATCTTCCCATCAAAGTACCAAAGTTTAGGTGGGATTCTCTTGTTCATTTTGGCAAGGGCTCAATCACCCAGACAGATCCAGGTACACAAGCAAAGTTCTCACCAGTGTAAAATTTACACAATAGTTTCCCAATGTTTTTGCATAACTGTTGTGGGAAGGTGAACTGAAGAAAGTAAAACTCTGTGTTATACAGACCTCAGCTGAATCATCTGTCTTTGATACCGAGTGATGCCTGAAACGGTCAAAGCTTCCAAAGCTGCTTGTGCGCTGTAAAAAAAGAGAAGACAAACCTTCACTCACTGATGGTGTTTTGTTCTGTTATTAAGACTTAAATACAACTGTCAAGTCACCTGTTTGTGTTAAAAACTCCTCCCAGATCAGTGGACCATGGACTACTACATCCAGCTAGAAACAAACTAGGAGGTGACTACAGGGAAAAAAAAATTGTGACTGTACAGCCAGAAGCAGAAAAATGAATAAGCGAACAAATACTGCTTCAAATACTAACTAGTTCATGGATATGATTGAGTCCTTTTACATCTGTTTCACATTAATTATACACAGATATCTTTGAGTTACTTCTAGGTAAGATTGCTGTCCGTGAGCTTAGAAAAAAAGGTGTTTCCATAAATATTATACGAGCTATAGAGTCGGTTATGGTGGTGTCAACTGTGGCAATTTGTACGGTTTACTTTCGCAGCTGGGGAGACTGTTTACGGTTCTTTACCAACAGGAATCAGTAAGGACCGCTAAGGATTATGAATACATTTTTTCCAAAATGCATATGTTGCAGAGGGAGTAAGTAACAGAATAATCAGGCGGGCCCCATGTTTTTCTTCCCAATCCCCCAACTCAAAAATCTGATTTTTAAATGTGCACGGGTACATTTTTTCCCTGTGCCACAGCACGTAAGAAAGGCTGTTTCACCTGAGCTGTGCATTAAGAGGCTGTGAATGGATCGCTTTTACTTCCTTCTAATTTTCACCCTTTCTGTGTGTGGATAATTGACATGGTAAGGAAGGAAGTGGTACAGCAGATTTTTGAAGAGAGGTCACACAGAAATACCTGCCAGACATGCCCAGGCAAAATTGTCCGACTCTGCACTGCCCATGGTGGCAAACTGCATAAAATTGGCATTGATGACAAGTCAGAAGTCCCTTTAAGCGTGGCCCTAATAACAGCCAGAATTTGGACATTTATCAGCTCTACAGTGTGTTTAAGAGCTTGTGTTTATATCTTCACCAATACTCAAAGCTAAATCCAGAACGACTCCTTTTTTTAAAGTTCTTCACTCTTCCATACTAAATGAAAGTCTTTTAATGCAGTATCAGGTTTCTTGAAGCAGGGTTTACTGTTATATACTATGCAGTATCATCTCAGTATATTTCTGAGTATTCAAAATCCCCTCTGGAGGGAAAAACACTTAAGTGATTTCAGACTACTTGGTTACAGGTTTTCCTGTATTTATTCATCCATTTACCTTGCCCACGTGATTTCAGCCAAACCAGTTCCTTGCTCCATTGCTTTCCTCCCCTCAAGCCACATGAGCCATCTTTTCATCTTTCTAGATGGTTGCTAAAGGGCCCATTGTGCCCCCTTCCCCTGGCATCTCCAGCTACCTCCTTTCGCTCTCCATCCCCGAACGCCACAAGCCGCAAAAAGGCCTGTGAGCTCCTGGCTCTGCTCTACCATTACAGCTTTCCAATCTTCTCTACCAGGTAAGAGTTTTCACAAGGTAGCCTCAGAGGAAACTGAGGTAGACCATCCTTTGGGCAACAAAAGAGGAGGAGAAAAGGAGTGGTTTAATAACTGGTCTCACTGCCTGCCTTCACGCTGCAGACACGCTTAATGCTGGCATGAACCTGCTTCCAGAGAAGCTAAGGAGAAATCTCTCGGTGGTGGTAAGAGGAGCAGAACTGCCCAAACACCGAGCGCTGCAGGGAACACCGCCCTTGCTGCGCCCATCCTCCAGTTCCCTACTCAGACGGCAGGGTTAGTAACGCTGCGGGAGTGCCGTCCTCTGGAAAGCTGGAAAAACAAAGACCTGTTTGAACCGAGACCTAAGTAACGATTTCAGCTGCTGGCAAGTTTCTGAGTGCTGGTACGGCCCCGTACCTGTTCTGCCCACAGCTATCAAGCTGCTGTTTGCTGCTCTGTCTCCTTAACGCTCTCCTCTCCTGGCAGCAGTTAGTCCCCTGCGGGACTCATCAGTAGCCGCACAGGGTGGCGAGGTGTCAGTCAGGCTTCGCAACCGTGATCTTAAGGAAGGAGTTCATCAAAATGATACCGGCTACACGGAGCACACACATACCTCCCCTGGGTGTTTCCATCCAGGTAGGACCCCATCTTATTCTGTCCCCGCTCATAAATCACAGGGTTACTATCCATATTAGCTCCTTTATCTCTTACACACAATCACTTTTAAACTAAAAATAGTTTGCGGAGGGAAAAAAAATATGACAAAGAAAAGCTACGGGAAACCATGTGCAAATACTTTGTCTTGAAGTCTCCATTTGAGAAGAAGAAAATCAGCATCCCCTGGAACACAACTGAAAATAAAAGCTCCTTGCTGTTTCTTTTGCCTGTTTTCTCACACTTATTTATTAACCAGCTCCCCCCCTCCAAAAAAAAAAAAGAAAAATTAATGTGGACATAGCAGTGGGAGAGGCCTGAGCACAGCCAGATAGAAGAGGAAAGTGTACCCATATTTTGGGTCCATGTTCTAACCACTGCAGCTTAAGAGAAGAAGAAATAACTTTTTTTTTCACTACATTTCTGGGCCCATCTAACCTGAAAAATAATTCCAGCCAAAGGTTATTTGAAGAAGCTGACCCAGATTTGTGAATATTTTTGGACAAGTAAAATGACATTTACTATTCGCTGAGGGGGAAAAAAAAAAAAGAAAAAATCACACAGCTCTCATCTTAATTGATTGTAATCTCTCTGAAAATCTCTGTTGGCTAAACATTGTGGTTTATTTGTTTGTTTTTAGCCTGTGAAATTGAAAAGGACAATTTGGATTGTACACTTTAATTTTATTTAAAACTCCCATAAAGGACTTTGCTATTAGGTAGATGAACAATATCCTTTGACAAAGGGTTAGCTCAATAGTATGTTATAAAAACACAGCCCCAAGGATTATGGTTCTATTAGGCAGGATTAACACCTTTCACTGGCTTGTCAACCCAGCCAAATGTGCCCTGCAGTGTGGAGCGGGAGGGATAGAAAGAGGGAGGCTGGGATTCACAGCAATATTGGGAAAGTATAAAATAGTCTCACACAGCGGTCTCTAAACATACACTGACCTTTCTGCTGCATTCAATCACTTCAAGATGTCTAGTAGGAATAACTGTATATTAAAGTGCAGATGTGCTGCAAATACTTTAAAAGGAACAAGAGGAAAAACATTGTTTATTGTTGGTCTTACCTATAAACAGCTTGAGCACAGGGAAATCAGTTATTCTTTTTCGACCCTTGAAACAACCTTATATCCTACATGTGCAGAAGCCTTGGGCTATTTTGTAGTGTACTTCAATGTTGCTTCATCCCTATTAAATATTAATAAGGGTTACAGGATGAGTTCCACTATTCTAGATAATGGTCTTGTTGCACTGGAGAGCACTAAATAGGGCTGCTTCAGCAATTCTTTAAACTAACTTTTTCCATTAAGTAATCAATAGCTACCACCTTTTAAAAATGTATTCAACCCCATTATACTGATAACGAAAAGCAGATTTAGGAGCTCTGGGCTGCAAAGGGAACAGGACTATTACTTTCAGTAGTGTTAGTCACTGCATTAGTGTCAGAGAACACCTATTTTGTGAAGATACAGACAGGCCTTATTTCCAGGTGAAGGGAAGCTTTTAAAGTAAATGCAAAGCTACTAGGAGAAAATATGCTATTGACTTTTGATACCAGGATTCAGCATCCTATAAAGTTAAATGATTTTTCTGGCTGGATTCATGCAAGAGCTACCAATGGATACGTTAAGCAAATATGAATTTGCTCAGTAAAATCTAATGGAGGCATGGGCAGGGGAAAAACACTTTTATTTTCCCACACAAAGACCGATCAAATAATTTCTACATATCAATGCATTAACTTTCATCCCTTCCCCTTTGGTACACCAAATTAGCGTAATAGAGAATATCAAAGGTGTTTTTCAGTATTTTAAACCTTCTTCCATCTTTTCCTATATCTTAAATTCCCTGAAATCCAGGAACTTTAAATAATCATTTTAAAGGGATAAGTGCTATGTAATTGCTGTTTATTTTAATTTGGACAGTCCACAGTTGGTGATTGGGTTTGTCTGTAAATAGCCTATCATTTTCCCCAGAAAATGGTATGGTATACAAATAGAGAAAAAACAACAAGAGGTTCTGCAATCCGCATCTTTCTGTTATAAAACATCCTTCCCTTGTAGGGCATATCATAGGAGAAGTCAGTTAGTTCTTATGATAAACTAGTCAGAGCTTCTCCATATCTAAAGACAACCTTTGAGACAAAACTGACTACAGTTATCCTACTGAATAATCATTATGGGTGATATTCATCTCATATTTTCCTTTGGACAATTCACACTGCTCAGAGATCTGGTTCCGTGCTGTGAGAAATTCTGGCCCATTATGTTTTGCTTCAAGTCCTATTCAAAATAACTTTTAAGGCCAGCATGACGCAATGGCTTTGTACTGACTGTCTCGCACAAGTAAATCTCTTCAAATTCCTCCATGCATTTTCATTTTTAGCTTCCATTCATCCTTAGACTACCCAGACCATGTAAGCTGTATAGGGGCAAACGCAGTCACTGGGAGTAACGAAAAGGGAGCTCAGCATGTTGCCCAATTTCCTCGCCTGCCACAGACACTTGTATTCTTCCCTCTCTCCTCGGAAGAAGCCACGGCAGCTCCCAAGAGGACAGTCTATGCTTGCTGCTTTGATTGATGGAGATAAGTGGAGCTCAGGATTGATTCATTGCTTCTATTCTCTGATGCTCCTAGTTCCTTCAGAAGGAGGAGACTACTCTGAGAATGAAATTAAGAGTTACCAAAGTAGGGATGAATATTGCCACTCTGCTAGTTTATCTTCTGGCATTGATGGTCAAAGAAATTGTCTCCTACTTTCCCTGAAGGCAAGATAGCAATTTTTAGCTTTTGGGATGTTCTGTGAAAAAACAACAACAACAGCGACAAAACCCCCTTCACTTCTGGATATAGAGTGAGAATTTGCATACAAGATTCAGTAACTCTCCAAAAAGTAATAGAGAAGCAAAAAAAGAGAAGACATCGTGACCTCCCTACCTCAGGGATTTTTTCCTGTTTACACATTAGTTACACATATAGAACTTCTGACCACTAACCGAGCTATTAATATAACTTTATAGCCCACACGAAACATGGCCTAAACCTTGTACTTCACCAGTCAAAAGCAATAAAGAAGATACAGCTTGTTCTTGCTAACTCAAATAGGGCAATCTACTGAAATGGCATTTTTAACTGGCTTAAAAATGACTCTATAAAAGACTGGTTGTTATTGTGGTCTGGAATTCAGTAACTGCATGGAGGTGGGGAGAGAGAGGAGCAAAGTGGTCTTTGAACAAAACTGCCGCCATGAAGCCTCAAAGCAAACGCCCTAATTTTAATGACGGAAAATGACTGGAAAAGAAAAGCTGTATAAAATAATGAGTTAATCATACTTAACACTCCTCCAGGTCAACAAACTTCACTCTCCAAAGTAAACACCGAGCGGCTGTTTTATCAGTACCGCTATCTGGTACCAGCCTCGGTCTCTCAAGCCTGAACCAATGCTGACACGAAACACGTAGTTCCCGATAACCCAGCCCGCACGTCAGAGTTTCCACTAGAAACTTGGTTCTCGAGTGCTTTCAAAGGGCACCTCGCGCAGGGCGGGCGCCGGCGCAGCTGAGAGCAAGGGTGAAGCTGGCGTTCATGAAGTTAAACAGGGGTGAGATGGTTTGCGAGGTCTGTAAGTCTTCCTCAGGAAGAGGCAAGCCACATAGGAAGTCTGAGCAAAAAGGCAATTTCATCTGGCAAAAAATGCACCATGTTGATTAAACAAGTTTGTGAGGAACTAAATAAGGAAGCAATTTAAGAAACGTTGATCTTAACACTAAGTTTTTTGCAACTGAGTGTTGCAAAATGCGCAAGGGGGGAGGGATCTGACTCCTCTTCCTTTAAGTGCACATTGACCCTGAATTTTGAGTACCATCATTCCTGCCCAGCTGCTGCAGAGCACTTGCAGTTCCCGGTGAGAAAAGTCACTCCAAGTGCTCTTCTAGCAGTCTGTCCAATTCTGGGAGTGTGCACACAGGTATTTGCAATAATTATGTAATTAAGACTTTATTATTTATATGACATTTAATTAAAAGTGACTTTCAGTGGCACAGAAAACCATGAAAAGAAAATGACTTTAAAAGAAGGTTAAGGATGTGTGACAAACTCAGAGGAGCTATGAAAATGACAGTTAAGGACTTGGCATGATGTGCACTTCTACCTCCCTGCTATCCTTTTTTACCCTTCATTTACACATGGGCAGAAACATCGAGGGACAAGCCTGGAAATCCACCCTCCACAGAACCATGACTTCAGCAAAGGGGAGCGCTGTCTGAGTAAAGACCGGTTAAACACTACCTAAGCATTGCAGGTTTTGATCTTTAATCCCTCAAATACCAATGTCTTTCCTCTCCTGAAACTTTCTCCTCTCTGAACCAGATGAATTCACAGACGAATACTCATATTTTAAAAACGAATCACCTTGCTTTAATTAAAGTCCTTTCCCTGCTTACTTATACAGCATGATTTTATTAGTGCTGTGTGTTATCTAGGTCCTGACTTTGCAGGGTTCAGCTGGATTTTTTGTGCGAGAGAAATTACTCACGTGTGTTTGCAGAATGGGCTTTAAGTGAAGACGAAAATATATATGTCCAAAGACGAGCCAAGAAGCATGTAGCCCCCGAGGGCTCAGTTTTAAAGGGAGCCCCATGCCTGTCCAGCACACATGGAGTGGGGCAGCTGGCGTACTCCCCCAGCGAAGGTGGGAATCTCCCGCATACGACTACCATGAATGCTCCCACACCAGAGCAGAAATGGCAATAAGGAACCTACTGCCTCGTCGTGCTATACAAAGACAGCATGCAGAATAGCGCGGGAAGACACAGCATATCCGAGGGCTTTGCTGTTCCTTTCAGCAAGCCTGAGAAGGATCCACAGCTGCCAGCTGCAGCATGTTCGCCTGCCAACCCTGGAGTGGAGCAGCAGGGGACAGGCAGAAAATACTCCTGCCTGGTGTGACAGTGTTTTGGTCAGAGCCTCTGCGACGCAATCGTTGTACCACAGCCATACGAGATCCTCTACAGGGGTTATTTCGATGGCAGCGAGAGCCTCCTTGCCTCTCTTACGCTTTGTTCATGCATGATGTGAGAGCTGGTCCTGCTCCCAGGGAGTCGCTGAGAATGAAAGGCAGCTTTCTGCATTCCTTGCTAGGGAGAGGCACATCTTCAGTGGAAGATGTTCCTTCAAATGACCTCCCAGAGGGAAACAAGATTAAAAAATAACCTCTAAGTCACAGTTAAATCTGACTGTCCCAAAAGCTTGTTTGGTTTTTCTAAAGAGTAAGCAAACTTTAGAAAACCCTTATACAAGTTTTACTGCCGTCCTGCAGTCTTACCCTTGACAACAGGTAATGACCAACAATAAGCTAATTCTAAGAAACTTGGAGGAGGGGGGAGAAAGAGAGTTGGCTTTTATTACTTTTAAATGAGTGTTTGATACATCATGTTGGTTCCCCTGATTAATGTTCACAGCAAACTCAGCCATTGGAGTTGTAATGTTTCTGCAAGCTTCCCTACAGCAAAGCTTAGCCATTAATTCAGTGGCATATGTCAGCTCAGCAGAGCAAGGTCACTCTTCTCTTTCAAGGGGAACCTTTTTAGAAATAATAAAACTGACAGAAAGTTCTTTTTTGCATGCTTTATGTCACCTGAGGTTGAGTGCTGCAGTTAATATCACAGAGCTTATAAACATTCTCATCTTCAGCAGTCTCCCAACACCACTGGGCTCTTGGAACCTCAACGTTTTGTGTTTTCTGTTTTGTTTTTTTTTTTAAGTAATATAGTGACAGCTTTATGTGGGGCAGATCTATAGTATGTAATCCTAAATGAGTAAAAAATGAGTAAAAAATGAACAAATCTTTTCTTAGGCTCTTTAGAGGAGAAATTTTGGAAGGCACTAAGAGACTGCCGATACTGCAGTATGCATTTAGGATGTTAGTGCTTAGAGAAGAAGATGTAGGATTAAGGACTTTGTCTCCATGGATGCTTGCACCTTTGGCTAAAAGGGAGAAAATCCTAAAATCCTACTGGTCCACCCTGTTTCCGTTTCACTGTTAACTGATACTGCAGGCTAGAAATCTGTATAGGCACGCAATGCAATGAGAGCACAAAGTTAATTGATCTATTTATGGAATAATTTTGAACTTGTAAGTAGATAAAGATGTGTTAGTCATCTGTTATGATAACTAATTGCGACTGGAACTTATTTATCGGGATGCAAATATTATGGAGCATGATAAACAAACTAATTAGCTGAAGAATAAGATCCAAACAATAGACCAATTTTTCCCCCTCATTATCTCCCTTCAGACATCCTGACTACACTTGATTAATGAATCCATAGTGAGATTAGCTGAAATTGCCTTAATGGAGATGCAGTACAGTAGAGGAGCAAAATTCAGTGCAGTATCTATCATCAGTCACTGTGAATTTTAGTGTTTCATCAAATCTGTATGTCTGTTTATTTACATTATTTTAATCTTAGAAAACAAAACAAAAAAGACTATACTCATTACAGTAGGTTAACTTTTAACTCCTTTGAAATTATGACCAGTGGCACCATTTTTTTCCCCTTCATGTATCCTCCCTTGTCAGAAGGCTGAGTTCCAATGTTGGCTTATTGCCATCAACGGGCCAAAGTTATCATTATTGTCCAGTTGAAGAAAGCACATGTGGCACTTCATTGCAGCCTCGCAGGCTTCAAAAACTAGACATGCTTGCACAATATATGTCTGGGAATCTAAAATATGCCCCTTGGAAATTTGAATTCATAAAATAAATTCAATAAGCTTTTGGTTTTGAACCAGTATGGAAGCTGAAAGAAGGTTTCCCGCTCAGGGTTTCCTAATGATTTAGCACTGCATAAGAATACTTCTTTGCAGAAGTTATGATGTGTTAAATTCTGAGTTTTCTTTGTAGCATAAGTTCTATAACTGTAATCCCAGGAAAAAAAATCTAGTCATCTGAAGACAAGATAGCATCCTGATTCTGTTCAGGTCACTCTTATACCAGAAAGGAATGAGTACAATCAACAGCTCACTGTGAGTGCCGGGTACAGCAAATGGTACTAGTCTAGTATGGGCACATCAATTCCCCTCTCCCCATTCGATTATCTCTGTGGCATGGGGTTATTGTGATCACAGCTCAGTGGAAAACTACAGTTTCATCTCATGAAAAACAAATGTACCAGACATTTGAAGTGTGTTTTCATTCTGATGCACAACAAAACTGAGACTAAGCTTTCCAACCCTCCCCTGCTCCCATAACCTCCACAAAAACCACGCATAGTTGAGAGACACTCACCAATGAGATGATGTTACCGAGGCACAGACAGCAGTGAGGGCTTTGAGGTGTTATGTGAAGCCCAAATTCAAGGCCATACTCCAAATCCTACTCAAATCTGGCCTTTCACTGCAAAGGGGATTGTACCATCTACAAGGTTTTAAGCTTTTATGAATGGGTAGAAACATGTCTGCTTTTCCCATTCCCTCAGATACTAACCAAAATACCAAACACATAGTTTTCAAATATTTTACCCATGTAGACACAATTACCAAGAGACATTAATCAAACAAGTATAAGGTCCATTATAGAGACAGAAAGAAAATCATGGAAACACCCCAATAGCCAATATCAGAAGAGCCTTGCCACGTACTCGTAACTAGAGCTGACTGCCTGCTCTACCATCATAAGTCATTTCATACACCCTCTACACAGGCTCTGAGCTGCTCATCCACCAGTGAACCATGTCCCCTCTCCAGCTCTGTGAAGTAGTTTTTGGACTTAACATCTGACCTTAAAAAGGAGGCAGACAGACAGAAGTACAGGAGAAAAACAGTGCAGCTGTGGCGAGTGAAAGAAATTCATGAGTGGTAAAGCATCTGCTTTGCACAGGTGAAGGCAGCAGAGAGTCAAGCTGCATGAGCTCATTCAGCTGTCTTGGCCACTTCGTCATCTCATCTTCACACATCTGCTTTTGGCTGTGCTGTTGCTAAGTGAAGCCGATTTCTTTATCTCACGGCTGCAGGCTGCCAGTGACAAAGCTCCATCTCTGTCAAACTTGGAAAGGGAAGACATGAAACTGCACCATAGCTTTCCCATGCTTTCTGGTTGAACAGCACTCCTATACTGCTTCTCTTCTCCCTGAGGGAGCCATGAGAAACCCTGCAGAAAAACCTAAAATGAAGTACTCAAGTATTCCAGTAGCCCCATGTCTCACTTGCCTTTCAACATACTTGAACGAACAGCAAACCTACCACACCTTCTGAATGAGGTCAGCATGACCAAGTAGAGTACAACTTCCTACAGGTCTCAAGGAAGTAACCATTCATCATCCCATGGAAATCAAGGACAGGAGCGTGAGGTTACTTGGTTGTTCTTGTGAAGATTATAAAAGAGGTAAGACATAAAAGGGTAGGAAAGGGACTAAAACTCCATCCAGAAGACATAAAGGTGCAAAACATTAGATGGATCACTAGATCTTTTTCCCAGAGAAATCTTCTTGTCATCTTCAATGCTGGGTGATGGTTAGAGATGAGACACCCTTTGCTGTTGACATTCAGCTTACCAGAAAGATGCCAGTAGATGTTACGACTGGCAACTAAGCAGCCTGAAGACTGTGTACAGGTGAAGTCCTTATCCAGCTTTCTGTGTATCCATGGAATAAACCAAAGAAGTATGGGGAAAAAAGTGGCAGTATGGTGTATAATATGTATAGTCAAAGAAGCAGCTTCCCTGAAACAGTTCAAAATCTCCAGACTTTTCCCTAGACTGGAATTTCAGTCTCAAGTTTAGGAAGAATAAAAAACGTAAGAACATGCTCTTGGGCGCACTGTAAGTGGAATAAGATATAAAAAGCTAGAAAGGTATGAGCAAGCAGGTATGCAGGAGAGATTTCACTTGGGGAAAAAGGTAGATGGTCATTCATCTTCCTGTGGAATATCAACACACATGCACATAGATGCCTTCACCTGGTGTACGAAACAGTTTTCCATTAGGATGATTTAAAGGACATATGACTTGCTAAATATTCAGAGCATATGTAATCTGTAGCCTGGTGCCAAGCAGCAAAACGTCTAGAGCAAAACCGCTGACATTGCTAATTTGTGGAAGAGAGTATAACTGTTTCTAAGAACTGAAGTAACTCTGCTGTCTCTGTTGCAAGCTTTCAGAAGATAAAGGTTAAGGGATATTGTGATTACAGAGGCCCAGAAGGCTTTTTATTTTCCTTCTCTGCAGTGGGTGTTGCCAGGGGTTTCTGCCCACACATCGAGGGGTTGAGTCTTCTGGCTGAAGTGTTTGTAGCCACCCACAAATTGCTTATACCAGCTGGCCAGTGATGGCTTTATAATGACTTCAGTCTGGATTTACGCTACGACACAGATTACTAGAAGAGTGTTGAAACCTACAGAGAACTGTAGGCCACATCCCCTGCCTGTCCTGCCCGTATACAGTTACTGCTTTTTTCCAGCAATGACAGGCATCCTGGCCAATGTTTAGTTTGGGGTATTTGGGGTTTCCTAGAAGCACAATATTGAAGTAAGTCAGTCAACTGATCTATAAAGCTAATTAAAGAATTAGAAGGCAACTAATGCTGATTTATGTCATCTTGGTAGTTGTGCTACAGTATTTATCAGAGAGTAGTTATAAATGATGTGGTTGATAGTCTGGTTTCTAAAAATGGCTGGAGAAGGTGGTTCAGACATCTTGAAATGCTCAGGCTTGCTTAGGAAAACAAACAAAGAACCAAAATGGGTTTGTTACTCTAAGCAAAATTAATATTAGTGTGAAAATATTCCCCTCAGGAAATTTGCTCTCACTTGTTTTAAAATATTCTGCTGTTAAGGATTTAAGCCTGGCTAGTGAATGAAAACCAAGACTGTGAAGAAATAAGAAATGACCTGAATTTTGCACAAAGTTAGTCAAAATTTAAAAGGTGCTTTAATCAAGGGAACACACAAAGGAGGCCAAGACTGGACCAGGCCACAGATGTCTTTTCTTCCTTTGGCACATGAGCTAGTCTAGAGTTGTGTGAGCCCTCAACGAGCCTGTGTGTTGATCTGAGCATCATAATGTGGAGTCTGGACATCCTAATCAGCCTCCTGGCAAGGGGCAGGAGAGAGACGGCTGTTCTTTCCCCACAAAGACCCCGGACCTTACTTTCTGGCGAGAAAACAAAATTCCTCAAATTTCAAGACCTTACTAGAAGAGATATGCTAACATATATGTTAAGACACAAACAACTTTCTGAAACTGCTGTTGAAAAAAAACATAAAAATTGGCTGATGATCAAGAAGCAAGATGATAATATAAATGAAGAAAAAATACCAGAGCTAAGAGGAACAGTAATACGATTGTAGAGCCTTCTATTCACACAAGAAAAATAACCCAAGATTAACTCTAGCCTTATTCTAGTTTTTTATGAAGCCTGAGGGAGACAGGAAACACCTTCTGAAGTGTCACCTGCAATCCCTTTTTTCCCCATCTACACATACATGGTGATTACAAGTATCATTTTTTCTTTCTCTGAACCCTCCCTGATAAAGGCCCACAGGTATTTCCACTATAAACCAGGTTCTTAAAACTACTTCCCAGATGTTGTCATCTGTTTCTGCTTATTTAACAGAGTTCAAATGGATTTTGACAAACAGTCTTTCTTCAAGAGGCAATGCAGTAAAGACCTTTAATGACAGAACTATGTGTCATCTTTGCCTATAAGCATAAATTTGCACAGCGGGCAGTACGGTGAAAACAGCTTATCATCAAGTCATCACCTCTCATCATTGTTAGAATGAAATGCAAATGGAAACGAACATCACTTCAGTCATGGTTGTGAAAATTAGCATCTGTGACATTAACAGTGGCTCATTTATTATGCACTCAAAATTTCAGGGGGAAAGAAAAGAATATAAAACTTGCTGTTTTCAGAACTCTACCAGTCTTTACTTTTCAAATAAAATTAAAACCCTCAGCTTTCCCCACTTAAGGATAAATCCTAGTTAATATTCATTAACACTGAGCAATTTCTTCACTGCAGATCTTGTCCTACAGAAGACCTAATTATGTCTTGATTTTTGGTGTTTAGGTTTGCTGTACCTATTTTCTATTTTCTTTTCTTTAATAAGTAGTCCCCATTGGAGAGTCACAAGCCACTGTCTAAGAAAAAAGAAGCACCAAAAAACTTGCTTATCATCTGTCTGCACTACAGGCTCCAAACACTTGGGCAAGCAATAAACTTTACTCAGATGACAAATCCCATTGAAATCAATGGGATCACAGCTAATTTACTCATTTAAGTGTTATCAGAATCAGGATCAGGCCTTCTGTGAAGAATATATAAAAAGGGGAAATCCTGTCCTCAAGTCTATGGCAAAAATGTGCATTGATTTCTGTGGAGGCAGGGTTTCATTTAAAGCTTATAAAAAGGAAAATTATTGTATAAAATAGTACTAGGGAACAAAGTTGCACATTAAAATATTTCCTCCCATTGGATTTGCCACTATTTTCTCATAACCCTGAAAATAAATACTAGTTTCTCACCTAAGTAAGCGAATATTGATTTAATTAGAAGCTTGGGCATATTTTTGCCTAAACAAAATGCACAGGCATTGACCCTGAATTGTCTTACACACCAGAAGTAAGCTGAGTTTCAAGCACCAAGCGCATTTGGAAGCAGAATAAGGAAACAAAAATGTCTTAAACCTTTAGCATAAACATAGATCAACTGTCATGTAGAATAATGACACAAGGCTTTCTTCAGTCAAGCCAGAAAAAAATGGCACAAAGTAGTCTTTGCTTCAGCTTGAAGTAAAGCCAAGAATCATCAGGCAGTTCTCAAGTTTGCTATGTCTGTAGGAATTTGAGATAGAGAGAAAGAAATAAGCTCTACCCAGCACATTACATCCCGTGAAGTGGGCAAGACAATGCAGGGATGTTTTACAGATTATTTGCACCTTCCATTGTCATTTGCACCTGGTCAAATGTGTAAAACAGTGTAAAGTGGAATGCAGAGTAGCTGTGAAATGCCTTAATGGTGTTTTATTTGTATGGTGCCAGGATACGGTACCTGCCTGAAGCATATGAAAAAGAGAAGACTAGATCCTGTGTAATTTCTTAGAATGTTTTTTCTTACCATCTTACTAAATCTCCTTCATGCCACTCCCCAGATACATTGACATCTGTAACATCTTAAGGGCCAAAGAGGCTAAAATCCAGGTGATTTTAGGGGTCTTTGTTTCATCCTCTAAGTCAACTGCTCTCCTCCTCCCCAGCTCTCTAAGGGGTGGTGGGACAGACTGCACAAACTCATAGACAAAACATATCTAGTAAAAGCATCCTTCCCCCCAACTTGCTACAGTACTTTCCTGCTCTGCAACTAAAACTCCAGCAGTGCAGGAGACACATGCTCGCCCTGCAGTGAGCTGCTGGAGCTCGGCTGACTCCCGCCATCAGCATGACCATGAACCTCAAGGCTAGGTGCAAGACCTTGTTTGTTTGACCTCACCTGCCCACAAATAATACTGCAGCTCAGAACAGCTATGCCATATAAACCAAGCAATGTCTCATCTGGCAGAAAAGAAAGGGGGGCAGGTGAGGACTGAAAGGAAGTGCTCAGAGCGAGCTGCCTCTAGGTGGATGCCCTGATGGGAGATGCACAAGCTCTGTTGTGATAGAAAGTCATTTAAGGTCCTGGATAGACAGATAGATTAGATTAGACAGGATTGAAATAGAAAGATTAGCCCTTCAATTGGTTGAATTTCTTCAATATAGAATCATAGAATCATAGAATAGTTTGGGTTGGAAGGGACCTCTAAAGGTCATCTAGTCCAACCCCCTTGCCGTGGGCAGGGACATCTTCAACTAGATCAGGTTGCTCAGAGCCCCGTCCAGCCTGACCTGGAATGTTTCCAGGGATGGGGCATCCACCACCTCTCTGGGCAACCTGTTCCAGTGCTTTACCACCCTCAGCGTAAAAAAATTTCTTCCTTATACCTAGTCTAAATCTACCCCCCTTTAGTTTAAAGCCATTCCCCCTTGTCCTGTCGCAACAGGCCCT
>NW_008825109.1:12011218-12013373 GCF_000699105.1 Pygoscelis adeliae
CGTGTCTTTCTTCTGCTGAGGGCTCCAGAGCTGGACACAGTACTCCAGGTGGGGTCTCACCAGAGCAGAGTAGAGGGGCAGAATCACCTCCCTTGACCTGCTGGCCACGCTTCTTTGGATGCAGCCCAGGATATTAAGCAGGGTATTTTTAAGCCTTAGGACTTTTCCTTTATAGTTCAACTACCTGGATCCTCAGCTGATGTACAAGGTATAAATGTACAGTTCCATGGCAGTATGTGCAGGTACAATGATAAACGTTGGCAAAGGATCAGAATCCTTCCAGTATGTCTTTTGAAAATATTTCTCTCACATTTCTCTCCCTATTTTCTCTGGGATGTCACCAGGTGTAGATTTTTTTTTGCCTAGCAATGAATGTGTATTTATTTAGTTTGCATACAAAGCATACAGTAGTTATATGCATATCCATGCATATGCAAAAGCTGCCAGATATGCAAAGAAGTTATTAGCATGACTGCAGCACTACAGAAATCCTGCTGTATAACAAAACAAACTGCAACACTACTATTTCATGGCAATGGACAAGTATCAACCCTTTCATAGCAGACTCTGAGAGTTGTAAGATGCTACTTTTTGTCTATGTAGCACCTAATGCATCTGCAGAAGTCCCTTAAGCACCACAGTAATCAATAAAGTAAAGTAAACGCATTGCTCACAGAGAACTGGCAGTTAGATACTGAAAATCTATATTAGTCCTGCATTGGTCATTAACTTGCCCACCACTACTAGAGGCTTTATACAGGGACAGCCAATTGCCTCAAGAAGGGTTTTAACAGAAGCCTTGCGTGGTATTCCTTCATCTTTATCAAAAGGCATAACTGGATGCTGATATTCTTCACATTAGAAAGTAATAAAAGCAAAAGGATTAAAAAGAAAATCCTGGTGAAGCACTTGAATTAATGCACAGAAGTTCATCCGATTGTGATAAAGACACAATTGTGATAAAGGTCACTATGGGTAAGATTCAGTTACCTAAAAAGATCTTTCTGGTGTCCTCTTTGAGGGCCTAAGGTAGCACACCTGATTTTCACTTAACTCTCCAGACCTTATGGCTCTCCCATAGGTCTTGCGTCAGCCCGGTGTGGATGTATTGGAGACACTGGGACTTCTAAGCTGCCTAAAGGCAAAGTGAGGTAGCCCAAAACCTCCATAGTGACAAGGGCATCCTGCCCTGCGAGTATGAGGAGGCACCAAATGTTGCCTGCGCAGAGCAGGGGCAGCCAGGAAGTGATCTAGGGAAGTCATTTGTGAAATCCTGTAACTTCTGTCGGGAGGTAAGGACCTGCGCCCCATGTTACCCAATTCAGTATTAAGCAACTTAAGTATTTGCGTTGCTTCCGTGGGGCACGTTTCGAAACATGCTACAACAAGCTAAGATTTTCATTCCGTGTGACGTGGGGCTGTTTCCTCCCATGCCCTTTTTGTGAATAGCACATTCAGCAAAAACATTCTCATCGTGGAAAGTTTACACAATTCTGTGCAAAAGTGGGACTACAGTAGATGAAGTGTTTCAAAGCACACTACTTTCCATTTTTGTAAACATTTATAATAAGACAAAGTCAGCACAGCAAAGTCAGCAGGTTTGATACTCAGTCAAGTGGTTAGACTCTTTTTATCCCTGCTTTACACATACGGTGAATCAAATCCATGACCATGAGATAGATATATATATATGTATATTTGAGAAGCCACAATGCCAGCATTTTAATAGCATGGAGTGCATTCATGAATGAATAACTAACTGTGTAAAAAAAAAAAAAAAAAAAAGGAAATCAGACTGTTGTTAAGGAATGTATTATTCTGGAAGAAGAGAGTGACCAAAACTTGCTTTTGAAATTATTTAACAGACAGGAAAACAAAGCACATCCACAGAGTCTCTCATGGTCATTTCTTGCTTAACCTATAGCGTAATTAGATATCGTTTATACTTCTGTCCTGTCTTTAAAAAACAGTATGATGATTGAACAGAAGAAAATACATACCATACCAACCAGTGAAATGCTTAAAACCCATTCAAATCCATGGGAAAATGGATTCAGAATTGTTTCAAATCCATGGAAAAAATATTAATTTTAATTGTTAATGAGTCACAGTCTAAAACTGCAAGTGCAATACACAAAAGCCAATGCTGAGTAAA
>NW_008825109.1:12013386-12030962 GCF_000699105.1 Pygoscelis adeliae
AAACAGTGTCTGCAATAATATTTAGGGCCCAGAAATAACAAAGTGAGGTGTATTTCCAAACAATGAGAAGATGGGTCTGTAAACTAGGAGACAGTGAGTTACTGAGAGCAGAGATATACTAAAAGGCTTTTCTAATCTTTTATTTAAATTTTCAGCATTGGCAAATTGAAATAGAAATGGATACTGGTGCGCTCAGGTCTAGCAGTAACCATTTCTCTTCAGGCTTACAATAGACTTGCAAAGGTCGTTCTGCACCCAGTCCAGGGACTGAAAATAAATTTCCAGCACAGGGCACATACTTATGCATCTTGCAAAATGCTCACTTTCTTTCTTGCAATTCCAGATTGTGGAAAGTGTCCAGTGTAGCATATTATCAATTTATTGAGAGTATTTATTTCAGGCTGAAAGTATAATAATTCCCAGAAAAGTGAAGATGACAAACACTGATTGCCAAGTACCCTCTCCTCCTTCGGTTATGATGATGCAGAAGCAAATTTATTAAAATAAGGAAGAAATTTAATAGCTTTTCTAATTCTTCACTGATTCTCACACGCTTTTGTGGGACATCATCAGTTTATCATAGATGAAAGGCAGAGAGGGGATTTTTGTGAGCCCGCCTGTTAAAAGACTGATGCAGAGCATATAACAATAGACAAAGTCCAGTACCAGGACTCTTTAGCAGAGCTATAGCAGCTTCACAGTGATGATTCCTTGAATTGGATCATTACTTTTCTAAAGTGAGTATATACAAATAGATTCCTGAGATTATACCACCGAGGCACTTGCTAGCACATCAGGAAATCCGGAAGCTAGGATTTAAAAGGAAATCCTCCTTTTAAAAATTGTTAAGAATTCCTGTTATTATTCATTGACAATAAAAATTAAACATTCTTACCTTTGGCTTTTGACTTTTCTCCTTATCAGACACGTTAGATGGTTTTCTCTTCAACATTTTTAATTCAAGTTTATCCAGCTGATGTGCAACTGCTACTAGCTTGTAACCAAACTAAGTACAACAAAGTGTGCTGCACAAGTGTACATCAGTTATGCAGTTCCTTATTCTATCAGGATGTGACTTCATGCAGCTGCTTTGCGGCATGGGTGAGAGAGATGAAATCTTTGTTTGGGGAGGGAGTGAGGAAGGAGGGGAGGAAGTGACGGGGAAAAGAAAGAGAGAGGTGCACTAAGGAGATGAGTTGAAAATGAGGAAAGGGTTCAGAGTGAGAAATGCTTTAAGACTTATCTCCTTCTATGTCACCATCAGGCCTCAGTAAGACTTTGGACAACCTCGAGAAAATCATCCTCTTTTCCTCTCTCATTTTTCCCCACTCAGCCTTGTGGCACTAACTGCACCCTTCATTTCCACTTCTGCTGGGACTTGAATGTGAAGAAGGTGTGCTGCTCTTCAGAGGACCGAGGGATATTATCCCCCAGCAGATTCGCACCACGCTGTGGTACGTGGTCTAGCTGGTGCCTAATGCCTCCCTTTCTCTCTCAGCTCTACAGTAATGCAATAAAAGCAATGAAATCAAAGGTCACTGTCTGGCAGAGAAGGCAAGTTTTCTAAAGCCATCTTTTTCTTTTGCATGGTGGAATAATTTTTTTGCCATTCATCACAGAATTTGGACTCCCTGAAATAGCACTTTTCAGTCCTCCGTTGTCCTTGATTTGGTGACAAAGTCACAGGGAGAAAAAAGCAAGTCTAACAGAAGGCTTACAACAAAGAGACAGAGGAGAATGACAAAGGTCTTTTATACCCTCTTGAAAAACAGCCCAGAGGCTAAATGAGGGTGGGGGTATTAAGATAGCTTTGAATTTCTGCTTCATTTTTCTTGATATTATTTGCCAGAGTCAAACAAACAAAAGTCTTGAGTATCCTAAGTACAACTTATTTGTTGTGAATCATAGGCCACAAAACCTGAAACCATGAAAAATTCCCAACTTTTTGCTGAAAGATGGAGGCAAATTCTCAATTTCAAACCCCAAACATTTGGGCCACCCACAGAGCTTCAATTAAATCTTAATTTAACATTACTACAAATGAAAAAGAAATCTATTTCTAAGTAAGTTGCAAGAAAAAGGTTCAAGAATAAATGTCAAGAAAAAAACTTTGGTAAAGATTTTTTTTTCAAAATTTTGATAACATTTTTTCAAAATTTTTTTTCAAGCAAATTTATTCTAAGCAACTTTTACTCATAAGTTTTGCATAGATAAAAGCACTTTTAAAAAAGCAAGTAACTGTGAGGTCTCTTGCACCAAATAAAAATTCGGAAGTCCTTGTCAATCCAAATACTCAGTGCACAGACCTTTCTTTCTCTATGATGTCATTCTTTTAATATGGTTGAACTCAAATTTCAAGGAAAGCTAAAACAAGAAACCATCCAAACTGAAAACCAAAAGAACTGGTGGTTGAAAGCTGGTAAGAAATGCACAGGTCTTATTTCTTAGAATTGCCTTTCCCAGTCCCATAAACACTTCTAACTTTTTGATGCATCTATGAGGAGACAATGCTAGATAGGCAGGTAGTCTCTTGGCTGAATTGCTCTCTGCTTCCTCTATCATATGAATTCTCCAGGGAGGGATAAGGCACTGCTCATCGGATGAATTCCCATTTCGGTTTGCTATTTGGACTTCTGTTTAAATGTTTAAGAAACGTTTTGGAGGCCTTCTTGGATTCTGATGGATGGGCAACTGAACGGACTGAGACTTGCTGGTGAAAGAATAATTATTATATACTAATGGTATAATAAGGTTTCCCTTTCCACACCTTCTAAGAACCGGGATAGTAAGAAGAGGAGGAGGAACCGGGGTTAAGGTGCTGAAATTCTGCCAAATATAATGCAAGAGTGTTCTCTACCTTATTGGATTGCAGTGGAATATGTGTTGAACCTCAGCCCATTAACCAAGATGTTTCACTTCACATTTTAATCAGAACTACACTCATCTAGAACAGAGTTGAATTTATTATTATTATTAATAATAGCATATCCATAAAAGTAGATAACCATTGTTATTATTAATAGTCAATAATTAATTAATAATAATTATGAACTCTGAGAGATATGTTTCTTTCATATATCTGATAACACCACCTGAAAAGTCCATTTAAGTTTCTAACCATAAGGAGGTTTTACCATGGATATTTAATCAGCCTTAGTAATTCAGTAGGGCCGTATGTTGTTATAAAAGCTGTATGTATGTTTAATAGTAATTAAACCCGATTATTTATCTACATAGATGTACATTCCAGTATATTGTTTTTCTTTTTAATCTGATCCAAACGTGAGGATTAAATCAGACTCTGCTGATCATTAGACTGTGATTTCCTGTCTCAGGCCCCTGTTAAAATCTTCATGATTAATAAAATGGGAACTCATCTGAAGAGTAATATATGAGCTTCCTTTCTGTAGATTATTTATTGTTAAACAGGAAGAAAGAGGCCATTTCAAGAGATATAGTACCCACCCATATCTATTTCCTTTCCTCATCCACATATCAGAAAAATTATAGCCGCTTGAAAGCTGACCTGATTATGTTCTTGCCCTTGGAAGGTTGACCCACACTAGTTTTAAAAAGTAACAAAGTGAAGAAAATCAAACATATATAACATTAAGTTCATTTAATTTAGTTAACCAATACATTTCAAAAGGAGCTCTTTTGAATTAAAAATTAATAAGAAGCTTGGTGCTTATATCCTCTGTATTTGAAGCTAATTTTTCAAAGGGAAATGAATATCTATGTAAAATTAAAAGAAAAATTCTCATACTTAGTTTTCTGTTGGACATGACTGCATGTAACTTATTCCATTTCCTTGCTGGTCTTTGAACCTGATCCAAACCCCAGTGAAATCAATAGAAGTTTTTCAGGTGAGTTTTATGGGGCTTGGATTGACTCCTCCATCCTGAAATACCCAGGCAATGTCACTCTCCTCTCTGGGACGTCCTATGGGGAACAAGGTTATCCATTTAAAAATAATTAAGATGACCCCGTAAGAATGATTCCCACTGTCATTATATTTATAAAAGGCAACATGTCTTATAGCTTGTTATTATCATTATTCAGTTTTAGTGAATGGACCACGATGAATGGTCCTGGATATTCAAGCGCCTTATGTTCCTCCCTCCCACACGATATCAAGTGCCGCAACAGTGCCATATCCCTTCAGTGGCTCCATCCAGTTACCTTGCGCTGAAAGGAGGGGTCGCTTCCAGTCTAAACTGCAAGTGTAAACTTACCCTTTCAGTACTTGATTATTCTGATAAAACTAAAAAGTAGAATGCAAAGTAGATTGAAGGGTTTAGCGTACTGGCCACCTGTCAAAAAGCAAATGAAATGAGACTTTTTTCATATTAGCAACTCGTTTTTCATTGTCCGTCAGACAAACCTGGTCCAAGTTTAACTGGAGACTCAGAGATACCTTGGGGCTCTACGTTGCCTTCCCTAATGCTAAGCAATCCCAGAGTGTGTTAGTGTTATTTTAATTAAAATAAGGCTTGTATTTTGTACAAGAAAGGAATCATGCCTTCAGCCTCTGCTTTTATGGCCATGCCTCTCCCTGTATGATCTAACTCCCTTAGATATTGCAGAAATCTCAGAATAGCAAGTGGAGCTGAGTGATTAATTTGCAGTGAATAATTTACTTAACAAATTTAATCTTTATTTCCTCAAGGAATGTTCATGAGCAGAACACAATTTCCTCATATGTATTAATTATGGGCCAGAACATAGCTAGATACTTCCCTCTCCTGGTCTAATCTGAGCAAGAGCCAGCCACAGTTACAAGTCACTGCTAGTCCTCAGCAGAGCTCTCTCCATAAACTACCACGGCAAAGACTCTACAGAAACTAAAAGGAACAAGTGTGAAAACGTGAGGTTAAGCTCTCCTTCCTGCCAACAACCCATGAAAGAAGCCAGATGTTGCAGGCTGCGCTGTCTTTATAACTATTTAAACTAAACACTCACTTTTAATTTCAACTCCAAAGATTGAGGCTGTGATTTTCCATTGGGACGCTGGGGAATGGAGCTGGATGCGTAAGATGCCATCTTTGAAACTCCCACACTCACTGCAAACTCATCACTGTGAGCATCCAGAACTTAGTACTGAAAATTGGTCCAAAATGCTTAGGGGCTTCATGCAACAGGGTGTGTAATTTCTATTGAATAAGCTCCTATGTGCTTTTCATCAGGAATAAAAAATGAAGAAGCTACAGAAACTCGGAGTCTTCGAGAGACAAAATGGGATTAAAGAATATTTTAAGCTTACACCCTTGTTTTGGCCGAGGGTTGACACTATATCAAGAAGACTCCTATCCCGTACAAAGTATAATTCTTAAGAAGCCTGCAGAAACTGGCTATTCAGCAAAGCTAATAACTAACATCTGAAGTTAGCTTCAAAAACTTGATCTTTGCTAAGTAATTTACATTGAGGGAATTTTTAAGGCCACACATCCACTGAAACAGCATGAGGGAATGACAACAGGGTGGAGTCTAAGCTTGTTTAAGCAATTGTCAGGGTGCAGAGCAGCAGAAATACCGTCATCATGCCAAGTCCCAGGAATTGTGAATTTGGCCTCTCTCAGACTATGGGGCTTCCTTCTTTTCCTGAAAAAATATTTTTCTGATTCTTCCTTCTCTTATGCTAATCCTTTGCTACGAAGGTCGATGGAGTCACAAAGAGATATGGCAGGGACAGGCTATAGAGCATCACTATCAGAGCTCCTACTGAATTTAAAGACGTGTCTGGTACAAAAAGCAGTTGCTACTCTGTGAGTAAGAAAAAGTGTCTCATTGCCAGGCCCTCAGACTGTGTCCTTGGCATGCTCCCAACACTGCCTGGCCTAAAGGGAAAATGAAGTACCAAGAACTTATCTCAAACTTTGATCCCAACACATTCCCTTGCATTAACAGTAGATGAACAGATCAGTCATACCTACGCTATATCAGGTTAGCACTAACGCTAATAAAAATCTATACTATTGTGACAGAAGGATTCTCAAGGAGATTGACTTTCACCTATTGAACAAATCCCTTTCTTATTACCTTGACGAGTAAGAGCCAAAGTTGATTCTATATCTTCTAGGTATTCCTGTTCAGAAAACTCAAAGTCAGCAAGGTTGGTGTCTTGTAAAACACAGCCACAGGCTGATCCAGCGTCCGTGTAATAATTTCCAACAGAAGTATGTGCGTCACTGGTGGTTTTCCTGTACGATTTATTGTAAGCAGAATACACTTTACTGTCTGTGATGAATAACAGAAAGTAACTGGCAGGACGATGCTGCTGTGGGTTCAGGCGTGTTAGTGAACAGCACGCTGTTTCTCGGAGTGGATGTTAAAATGTAGCTCAAAGCTACATCGCAATGATTATGCCTAGAACATCTCAATGGATTCTGTTAGTGAACACTGCGATTACTAATCAGCTACAAGGGCATTTTATCCCATGTAATTTGCGGGTTTATAAGACTGTTGTTTTATAGTTATCCAGCTGAAGCTCAGCCTCTCAGAAATGCATTTACAGATAAAGAGTGACAGTTGCCTTGCACATCTATTCAGAAAACCCAAATATGAGTTTTTTGATAAAGGGAACTGATATAAAAATAAATCTAGGCTTTCTGTTTTAATCTCATACACAAAACATGACATGCTTCATTCGGCATTTAGAAGACCAGCTTAATGTACAAGCACTGGCAGTGCAGCAGGGGATTTTTTCAGGGTAGGTACATGATGTCTGCCTGCCTATCTCTGATTAGAATCAAGATCAACAAAAGTAAATTCTGATTAACTCTAATGCGCAGCCTGCTGACAGGAAACTCTTTGTAATTTTAGCCATCTTTTATTTGTAGTTTGAACCATCTTTTACCAGTAAACATCTCCTGCTTAATTTCTTCCCTGATGTCAGAGTGTCAAGTCACTGTGCCATCACAGCGTTAGGACTGCTGTGCAAATGCTAACATGAAAAGGAATAAAGTGTGGTACACTGCATATTCACTTGCAGGGCTTCAATTTCATTTCGCTTCTAGAGGAAAATGCTGGTCTTCCTTTCTCCTTGAACACGGTTTCAAGTGGGTGAAAATCAAAATTTGGAAGGGACAGAGAGGGACAAGATGGCTTTATTTGTAATTGGCTTTAAAACTTTCTTTCTACCGATCTAACTGGTATGATATTGATAGCCAGCAGAAACACAAAAATGCTTCATCATCAAGACTAGGTGATTAGTTTCAATCTTACATTTGATTGTCTTTTCTTACAACACTGTTCCAGAGCTGTGGTCTTACCTGTTGCAACACTTGATTCAGGTGCTAACATTAATGGCAATACCTTCAAAATCAAGCAGGATGTGGGTCAGGCTAGCTCCATCAGCAGACCTGCCAAATCACGCATACTGGGAATGAGACCTGAGCAGTTGATTTGCTCTCATGCTTACTTCCAGGCCCAAACCTCACTGCAGGGAGGTCTGGCTCCTGATCTGTACGTGTGTCTAGCAGGTGTAGGTGGTAACCCCAACCCATCAGCCACTTGCTCCAGTGCAGGAGTGGTGGAGGGTGGGCAAGCTGCAGCCATGCTGAGCTCCCCCGTAAAGACGAGGAGGCACTTTTCATGCTGGATTTCAGCACCAAGTCCCTCACTGGGGACGACTGACCAGGTGGTTGCTGCACCCTGTGCCAGTCACGGTTAGTGCCCTGCTTGCCTCACTTGGGGCTCCATGGGATGCTTTGGGCCAGGGCTGAATGGTCACAATTGAGTAAGTTGCCCCAGGTCAGCTGGGCCTCAGTAACAGGGTGAGAACATGCTCTTAGCCCATCACCAAGATGAAGTGAAGCACAGTCACATGAATTTATTTCATTAAGGATTTAAGTTAACATGCTTTATCTCAGGCTGTGGGCTAAAAGCACTCACAGGGACAGTCACGGTACTCAGTAGGTATAAGGTAATTACTTATGTGTCAGTAACTTGTCTTTGGGGAGAGAAGGGAGTGGAAAGGGGAGGCTGTCTCTGAAACTGTGCTCTGTGGAAAGAAATGGATGCTTTGCCTCTTCACAAACACCCCCCTTTTCTTCATGATTCCCTCCACCAATCTTGATCTCTTTTCATTGTATTATCAAACTCCTTCCCCTCTCACTTCCCCACAAAGTATATGAGCTTTTGACTCACTCCTTGCATACCACTTCTCTAGAGAGTCTTTTTTTACCTCTTACTCTCACCTAACTGACCCTTTTTACTTCTTTCACACATATTATCTGTGTGTGTTCTGTCTCCTTTGCCTTGCTGCCACGGAAAACAGAGGTTGATGAAAGGCAACAAAGCTTTTCCCTCCAACAGCTCCATGATCTGCTAGAAGTTCTGCTGAGATACAGACAGCAAACTGGAGAGTAGTCTCACTCCAGGAGCAGCAAAACTCTGCAAGCTAGATATAGGCCTGTTAGTTTACAGCAAGTAATTTTTTTAATATATGTACAAACTGGTGACGAGAAATGTTAATATTATGTTATTCTAGCTTGGAAGGTAAAAGTTCACAAAAATCTTTGAAACATCTTTGGGTTCAAACACACCTACAAACCTAAATAATAATACCTAAACCCCTAAAAAATAGCACCCTCACATACCATACACACACAAACTCATTAGATTAAGAAAACAAAGTTTTAAAGCCAGGGGAAGGCAGAATTAATGCTATCTATCTGTGACACCTGAATCTCACCCATATGCATGTATGTTTTATGATGCAGTTTTAATGATGCAGCTTTAATATTTGCCACATTTTCTCTACTGAATGTCTGCCTCATTCAGTGCAAAGGATGAATCTGAATGGAGGTGTCAGAGCCTGCAAACAAACTGTTTGAACTCCTGCTCTTCTGGTGCACAACTTGGTATGTGTAATTCTTGCTCATGCAACAGCTGTCTGACGTGTAAAATAACATATTATCCCCATTTTGCAAATGAAGCCTGAGGCAGACAAGTTAAGTGATTTGTATATCACACAAGAGGTCTGTAGAAGTGTGGGGAATTGAATCTGCATTATCTACATCCTTAATCACTGGATCATCATTCACAAAGTTAAGGAAGCTATGCTGCTATGAAGAACTGGAATAAGGATTTATTTTGTCATTATAGTTCAGTGAAATGCTAAGAAAATGTGTTAAAACTTATTTACTTTGCAGCTGATCATTGACTGCACGTAATCCTCAGTTTTTGACCCTGTGGTTAGATGTGCAGAAAATTTGAGTGAATATAGCTGCAAGCGAAGTTTTGGGAGTTTGACTTCAAGGCTTTCAGACTAAAAAAATCTGAATAATATCCTGCCTATCTTAAAATGGTCACCAGAATTAACTGATTTTGCCCTTTTCCACCTGTACACATCTTGCTGTAGGATGTGAGCTGTCATCTGTTTTTATCTGAGAACAAGAACTGTCTGGTGAGCTAGCATGGCAGCTAACACGCTAGTCCCGCATCGTAACTGAGGCCACACGTATTGCCGTATTGCCATGCTGATTAATTTTTAGGGGAGTTATGTGGAAGCAAGGATGGTCTGTGAGGAAGGAAATCTAGGTATTAAAACACCTACACAATCCAGAACTAAATATAGAAACACTCAAAATATCTGCAAAAGTTTCTGTCTCATGATCTTAAACTATCTGAACTTTTGATTTTCCCACTTCCCACGCACTTTGTCGTCACTTCTTGTGGTATGCTATAAAACATAAGTTGTAAGTAGAAGTGAACAAGAAGTTTCATGTCATTTAACCTAATTAATTTGGTCCTTTCACGAGAAATATTCAGCCAGATTTCTTCAAATGGATTGGAGTGTAAGCATTTCCAGCAAGAATTATATTATGTTCAGGTTTCCAATTTGCTTTGCTTATGTATTAGGGAAGGTGAACTTCTTCAATCAATTAGATGTCTACAGAAAGTCAGTCCAGAAATTTCATTACCATAGGTGAATTCCTTTCAAAATAAAAGATAATACTGAGATACAAATCATTGTCCAGTTCTTTCTGAAAAGCCCTGGTCTTTGTCTTCTAATGATCTGCTGATATACCTGAAAGTATTTAAACAGCAGAATTAGAGATGTGTCCACTGTGTGTCCATTGTTTCACTTCCAATCTTATCTTTCAGGCCCCATTCTTGTTCATTTTACCCACAATCATTTTTTCAAAGCTGGATGAAAACCCAGTATTCAACTTAATTTTTCAGTTTCTAAAAACAAGTTTGAAATTATGCAAGACATACCCTGCTTTTGGAGAATGTCACAACAGAAGTACTTCTTTTACTGGACTTTGAAACACATTCATTATAATAATGCTGCAGCCCTGGAAAACTTAATGCCTTTCTGGCACTGAAAATCCTCACTCTTCCATTTATGCCATTGCTGAGCGCTGATATCATGTGACTTTTCCTACATTTCTATGTGAGGGAGATGAAAACAGAACTAATTCCTTCTGATTTATGAAAGGCTTATTTCACAAATAAGCTTTACAGGAACACTTTAAAGCATACAAAAATGACTTACCAAAGAGAATAACTAGCTCAATCTACTCACAAAACAAGCAAGCAAACATAATCAGCTCCTGAGCGAGCTCAGAACTTCCAGAAAATTAATGTTCCCCAAAAGAAAAGTCATTTGAATTAGCTGGGGAAGAAGACAAGGAATATCAGGCATTGTATGCACTGCTACCTACCACCTATGTATTCTTGTAATTTACGGTTGGTAAGGATCCTTAAGTCACCTTAGGCTGTGGCTTCCTTACCGAAGCCTTAGCCTGAAAATCCTTACCAAATTAGTCACACGGGTAGCACTTTAATTTCAACTTCATCAGGGACACTGAAGAAATCTGAGGCTAAGCTTGCTTTTTCTCCTGAATAAAGATGAGCACACATATAAGGTATACTGAGCTAATGCAAGCACAGTGAAGATTAAACGTTTTGGCTACAAATGGAAAGCTTGTCACTAACTCAACAAGCACAGGATCAGGCCAAAGTTTAGGTTTCAGAAGTGAATCTATGCAGAAGTAAAACTGCATTGCTTTCTGTAAGGAGATAAATTGCACTTAAAAAGTTGCAGTCTTGGATAGGCAGATCCCAAGGCACCTGATGGCTTCGTTGGTCAAAATGTTCCTGCCAGCACCAGGAGCTAATGCATTAGCACAACAGAGAATCAAAACACAGCCTGTATTAGCTGATTGATTCGGCAGGAGCACTGCTCAAGCAGAGTAATGTATACTTTTTTTTGCTTTGTATGCTGTATGGGAAGAAATGATAGCTTTTATAATTTTTTTAATATAAAAAAACAAGAAGAAAAATGTCAATTATAAAATACTGGACTGACAGCAGATCCACAGAAGGATAATATTATCACAGCGTAGGTATATAAAGCAGCAGACAGACAATGCAATCTATTTGTTTCAGTATGCAAAACTGCATCATTTTGGTAATTCTAAAGGATGCTAACAGGAAGTCATCCTTTCATCAGACAGTTTGTTATCAACAACTGCACTTAGTCTAATTATATTTTGACTCTTAATCATGTTTCATGAAGTAGATAGCATTCCTTTTTTCTATTAAGAATTCATATGCCATTTACAAAGAATAAATATATGAAATGCACAATTTTCCCTGCACTTTTAACAATTATATTCCCCTTCATACTACATTCATGACAGTAATCCAAAATAACCTTTCATTTTTCTCTCTAGCTGTAGCTCTGCAGTACCTAACAGCTATGTCGGAAGCAAACCCATGAAATCTGCTGAGGTGAATTGAAATGTTCTTCTGCAGTTATCTGCAACTATGTTAAAGATCTTGTGGTATTTTAAAGTATCTTTTACTGCAAATAAATTCACTTAATTATCGTTCTGCCTTATATATACTAGCAAGTACTAGCAATCCAACTTTACAGAACAGTCCAGCAATGTTTGGAGGGAAAAGTTTGGAACTGTTAAGCTTTTTAGTACAGTTAGGTATACATGCCTCTAAGATTAATGGAAACTGTGACATAATTCCCTATATAGCTATGAAAATTCCAGTAAGGTATTAAAAACATAAAACAGAACAAGAGTTACCGCAGTGAAGAACAGTCGCATCAGATTTTCCATATTTTTTAAAACCTGCTTTGAGACTGCATGGTCAAAGTGACCACAGATGAAGACAATAAATTTTTAAATTTTTCACATTACTATGCAGGACGTAGCAAAAATCACTGTAGGATGCAGAATGGCAGTGGCAGATGTTTGCTATCAGCACAGTACAATGGTGCAGCTATAGCAAGGCTGGATGCCCTCCCAGGCTCCTCTCTTCTAAGCACAAAGCTTGAGAGATGAAGCCCTGCGCTTTAAGAGGTGATTTTCTCTCACTTTTTGTATTTAATGGAAGCAAGCCATACAATATTTACCGACTTCCTGATGTAGTAGTTTCTTAAATAAAGCTCCCTGTGACAGGAGACAAAGTAAGACTCTACAGACACTGAAGCATCAGGAAAATGAGTGCTCTTAAGTTCACTAGCATTTGTATCTCTTTGGCTGAGTCCGTATTTTGCTTGGTATTTCCAGGAAAAGTAAACACTGCAAATTCAGTCAGGGATCTTGACTTTTCCCCAGTTTTAAAATCAAAGCCATTCAAATTTCACCAGCATTTGACTATGACAAACATGTATAAATATATCTCAATCCCCACCCCCTCACAAGGCTTAAAATTCAAAATAAGCTTTCAAAGGTTCTGGGACAGGGTTTGAACTGGGAAATAGCGAGTGCCTTTGAATTTAACCCTGTGCTATGTTTAGCTGTAGCACTGTTCCTTTTTGTCTATCAGTTTGTGTATCTTCAAAGACTCTGCAGTCTGGGGAGCACGGGGAGGTTTCTAGCTGTCTCTTTACCCTGCAGGAGAGGTGCTGAGTACACAGGGTGAAGGGCTGAGCTAGTGGACTGATGAGGGGAGCAGGGTAACAGGTAAAATTAGCTAGAATGTTATAAAAAGCAACAGGAAACCTGTCAGGGGGCTTGTAAATGAAGATACAATAAGACAAAAGAGAAGCAGCTGGGGACAGTTTCATATCTTAGAAAACAAACCCTGTTTTCATGTCTCAGCCACAGCTTATCACCTGAACACCCATCATCATGGTCTTGACTGCTTTGTTTACTGCCACCTTTTCAGCTGCTCTTCATCTCTTTCCTGGGCAAAGACTTTGGGCCTCAGCTTGGGTAAAGCTGAGCAGGACTTCCTAACATCAGTAGAAAATAGATTTATACTTGGTGAGGATCTGGCTTCCTACCTTGTCACTGAAATAGGAACAAGAGCTACAGCTTTTAAAAGGACCACTTATTACTGACACTGAAGCAGCTAGAATGACCGGAGCAGCTGAAAATTGGTGTCTCAGAAAAGCAATTTGGGGATTTCCAGGCATTCTTTTTAGTGCTATATTTGTGCCAAATGAGGATTCAAAATGTAATTGAGAAAGCTCTTCTAAGGCATGCTCAGGCGTCTCTCAACAGAGACATTAGCTGAAGAAAGAAAAAATGCAGAAAACAGTCAAATTGCTTAAGAAAATTGAGCAGCCAGAAAGTCCATTAAAGCCCACAGCATTCTAGTGCACAGAAGAAACTGCTGGCTGAAATGAAGTAGAAATCTTCCTGCAGCCATTCTCTGGGCTGTGCACATGGTCAAATGCAGCTTTCATCTTTGAAGCACATTTTGCTAGAGAAGAGCACTCTCTGTCCTGTTTGTTCATTACTGGCTGTTCATACTCTTCCTCCCCACTCCGCTAACCTAGAGAACAATGGTCAGTCGCTGGTATCACAAGAGATCCAATAACCTGGGTAAACCGCAAGGCAATATACAGCACCTCTTTGAGAACCAAAATGATCAGGAGCAGCAGAGGCAGTACAGAGTGCAGGGTAAGAGCAATCATAGCAAGCAAGCAAGGCTGTTATGGGGCAACCAGGAACAAGAACCTATTAAGTAGAATACGTCAGGAAAAGTTAGGACAAGAAAATGTCCAAAAATAGAGCTGAGAAGAAGGGTGTTTCTTCAACAAACGAGTGTCAAACTAGACATGTCTACTAGGGGTCAAAGGGAGATGCTGAGAAATGGCTTGTCTGGCAAGAAAGCAAGTCAGACCGGGAGGAAAACAGAAAGCCACAAAGTCACTGAAATGGCAGAGAACCATGGCCATAATAGCAGGGCTAATGTAACCGTGATAAGATCGTAAGACATTCCTGAGAGGAATATGGAGAGAATGAACACAGGCGTTGGCATAAAGTCACTTGCAGTTTCCCCAAACTTATTGTTCATTCCACCACAATGTAATGCATTTATATTGGATAGAAACCAATCTTCTGAAGCTTTCTACTCTCCCCTTAACCTGAAAATGGGAGAGAAAAGATATCTTTTTCTGCAGAACCCTTAGATTTTTTCTTTCTCCTCACCAAAATCCCAGGTCTTCTCTAGTCTTGGTAAATTACCCTTGTCTTCTCATTCTCACTGAATACCAAGCACAGGTTGCAACAGATAAATATTCTTGTGGTATCAGTGACTAAATCCTTCTTCTGTTAAAGCTAACCATGCTTCTAAGATACTGCAAGAAGAGAAACCCCCTTCCAGTAGCTCTCTGCTGATTTGTCTCCAACAGGAGACGCTGTCTCCTCTCCCTTTCCTGTAAAGGATGCCAGTTATAAACAATTGCAGTTATTGGGAGAGTGGACGGGTCAGCCAGTGAAGTAGCATGTTAAAGTATTGAGGGAGAGGAGAAAGGGACTCATCAGCTTTTCTCGCTCTGCCTCAGGCTGTCCAAGACAGTCTGGGAACCTTTTTATGAAGAGGACCCCTCAGTTGTGACCCCACTATGGGCTCCACTTGGTGTCTTTTTCAGGGCCAGCCAAGCCTATCAAGCTCCTGTACTTTCCAGGCTTCTGACTCTAGATTTTCCATGCCTTACATGAGGTTGCAAAAGTCTTACACAATTGCACATATTGAGAAAAAGCAACAGAAGGCTGAAATGGCTTGTATAAAAGTCATATGGACACAGCACTTCTAAGTATACTGCTTTGTTACGGTAATGAAGATCTTAGCGTATGAATAGCAGAAAGGCAGCTTCTAGTAACCACAATTAAAAAAAAAAAAAAGAGAAAAAAAGTCTGAGACAGACAGCTGAACTGTTTTCTGCAGGGCTAAGCTTGAGGAATATAAAGAAGTATAAAAACCAATAACCTTTCACATTAAGGTCAAGTGGTTGTTAAAGTGGTGTCTGGACAATCTTTTCTTCCATCCTTTGCCTGATTTTCAGCTGATTCATAATATTGCAAACACCAGCCTGGATCGCTCATTTCTTTCCCCAATATACTTTGTGGTAATATGAAAATATGCAGCATAGTAGTTTCTTTATCCAGACATTTTTTTTTCTTTTTTTGCTGAAGTATTCAATATTTTCTTAAATATATTCTTCCACTTTCTAAAGAAGAACTATTTACAAATTACATCTCCTTAGGAAGAATATCAGTAACAATAATTTCACACGGCAATCTTGACACACCTAAAAAAGCAATGCTCTATGTTGCCCCTAGCAAAATTTTGACCAACCACTAATTATATTGTAAACAGCTGAACAATGCAGAAAAAAATGACCTATGTCTAAGTTAACTTTGCACAAATTTGCTAACGGTGGCACCGTGGCTATAAAATGGTAATGCAGCGCACACAGTTCTGTATTTAATTAAAGGGCAGAAATACAGGCTTCTAAAATGTTTTCATAATACATGAAGGTGGGCAGGATGGGTGAGATTTGAGTTGTCCCCAACGTCCCTGTGCCAGAGGCAGTCAGCTAACACAGGTGTTTATTGTGCGCTTAACTGGGGGAGGCTGAAGGAAGAGTAGCTGGAGGAGTTTGGTGAGCCTGTTGTAGCTGAAGATGGATGTGACTTTTGCAGTCTGTTCTCCCAGTTCTTGTTTAGATGACTAGCTTGGATGATCTCTGTCAGCCTTTTTATTGTTTTAGGTGAAACAAACAATGGCAATATGAAGTACCATAAGGGAGGCTGTGTAAAGTGCTGAGGAGGAAGAAAGGAAGAGGAAGAAAGGAGCCAGGGGAAGAAACTGGAGGAAGGCAATTAGGATCACTCATATTTTGTCTCTCTAAACAGCAATCTATCATGAAGAGATACAGGTCTTTTTCCTAGCCATTACAGGAGAGCACTACTTAATTTACTATCTGCAATTCAAGTTTTAATTAAGGCTAGGCTCAATCAGCTTTGCGTATGTTGCTGAGCTGAGTCTGGATAATATGTGTCCCACCTAGGTATTTGTCTGTCCCCCAAAGCAGATCAGCCACAGTTTGTTGATGGAATAGCAGAGCCTTGGATCTTAGTCTTGTATCTACCAGTTTTGCCTGTTTGCCTCAATTCAGGACATACCAACTAGCATTTCAGTAGCACATTTCAGGCTATCTCTTCCACATCATGCTGCAGCAAAGACAACAGAGTAGTAGCCAAGCCAAGATCAGCCAAGAAAATGAAATGATACTTTACTCATAGAATCAGAAAGAGTATTATAGAATATATTGGTTTTACTCTAATAAGTAAATCAACATCAGAAAGAACATCTGCATCATTCCCAATGTCTGATCCCCTCATAGCAAAACCACCAGTGTCGGCTTGTTTGATTCTTAAAAAGCAAAACTGAAAATCCAGTCTTTGTAATCTTCAATTAAGCCAGTTGGTAGAATGCAAATGCAAAGAATGAGATGTCTTGCCATTGCCTGTAATTTTAATCTAAGGACACTAAGCCCACAGAGATACATTAAAGTCAGGGAGCCCGTCAGGAAAGCAGATGGCAAAATAAACAATAAAGCAGAAAAAAAAGCACTAAACCTCTTGCTGGCACTTAATAGTAACATGGGTAGGACAAATCTCACCAGGGTAGAGAACGTTAACAGCCTGTTTGTGACAAAATGAAATAAAATTATTTGAATTGACACTTATGCTCTCATAAATCTGACCTGCACATCTATTATTACTATTTTGCCCTGGGACTTCAGCCTTAGCTTGGGATGCTGAAAGCTGCTTTCATTAGGAGCAGGCATATGATGGAGCCCAGCATCCCTGACACGATTCGGTTTCTACAGAGAGTCCTATTTACTGGCAGACAGGACAACTCACCCAACAGAGCACAGCCTTTGCTCACAGCTCCCAGCCTATTTCTGCCAACACTCTGCCCCAAAGGTCTGTCTCCAGGGGCTCTCCTTGGGAGTTTGCAGTGCTGAGGCTATCCAGGGTTTCACTGCTGCAACTTTCTCAGCTTTTTTTTAGGGGCAGTTTGCTTTCTCTCTCTTCTAATTACAGTTCCATCAATCAAAGCTTTAGCCTTTCTGTTTTCTATGTCAAATCCCAGGAAAATCTTCTGGGCTACAATCAGCTAGATAAATCCCATGTTTCAGGTACTGCCTGTTGTTATGTCAGCTACTGTGTCATTGAAAAGAAACCTAATGACTACCTCCCTGTATTCAGAAATATGGTTGCTGTATTGACCCACACATCTATGCATGTGTACCTTTCCTAATGATGTATGAGCACACCTTAGAGAAAATGCTGTTTTCAGCA
>NW_008825109.1:12030977-12041449 GCF_000699105.1 Pygoscelis adeliae
TGATCTAAGGTTATGGTTGCTCAGGTCTCCATTTGAACACTCAGCTGGCAGGTTTCAGCAGGTATCTTGCCTCCTGTGGTTTAGATGCACGTTCCTGGGGGCTGGCCTTATCGCACAGTGAGAACCAGCTCTGTCCCTGGAGCACTGTACAGGGAATGGGCATAAAGTGAAAAGAGGCTACTCTTCACTTCTTCCCTGACATATTTCAGTCAACCAGTCACCCTCCATGTGCTTACCACTATGTGGAGTGCCAGAAGACCTGCTGTGCCCAGTGAGGACAGGGAGAAAAGTCTGATTGTAGTGTCCATATTTTGTATATCTCGCCAACTAAAGCTTTTCTTGTTTTTGTTTTTCTAGTGTTAAATAGCCCTCTCAAAAAAGCCAGCAATTGAAATAGAAAAGCCTCCTCCAGATAGCTATCCAGAAAGATAATTTCAGACCAAGATTAAACTCTGCTCCTTTGTTTCTGGCCCTAAAAACTTTTTGCTGCCACAGAAGTAATTGCAAAAATTACTCCAACAGGCTCCACCAGCTGACCTGAAGCAAGAAGGCAGAAACACCAATTCCTCTTCAACCTGATATTTGTCTAAATAACTCTAGTGCCCTTTACTAGTATTGCAGTGTCCTCTAGGGGCCTGATCCACGCCCACTGACTTCATTGGCCCTTACTGACTTACCCCAGACTTCCAGAAAGTTTTCTAAGCCTGGAAGGACAAGTATTTAATGTACAGATGAAAAAAACAGTGTGTCTGATGGGAAACAGAATAGCCTAAAACCTTTCATCTCAGTGCTGCTGATGTCTGCATGGTTAAAAATGAACCACCTAGGGCTATATGAACCCCTGGTGTTAGCCTGAACAATGCATTCACATCGTTTACCTGAAATCTAAATTTGGTTTATTGCATTTCATAACCACATGGAAGATGACAGCATCTCTTTAATGCTGAATCAGAGCAAAGAGTCTCCATTTTTTATGCATATCAGCAGAAAAGAAACCACTTCCACTTACCCAGGAGTACTGTAGATCCATATCAGTTAGGGAGTATGTAAGATGTGGCTGATGAGAAGAGCAAGTACAGTTTTCCCATTCTTCTATTTTTGAAATCAGGAAGTCACAAGGACAGAGCTGGTTATCAGGAAATGGCTTCCAGTCACTCCACAAGTGAAGTTCGGTTTCTGAATGGATTGAAATAGTTCCTAAGTTATTAAGTCTGGAAGTGTATGAGCGGCCCAGAGATGCAGAAGTAAAATCCGCCCTAGTCTCAGTCTCTTCTTTTCTCCTCATGTTGTCTTTCCAGGTCTTCTTTTCCTGAGTTTTTGTCAGTTTCATGCAAGAAGTTAGTGCTGCTTCATCCTCTTCAGAGAGATAAGCATCTCCTAATGTATCTTTAAAAATGCAAATACTTCTGTTATAATATGTTGCAATTCATAGAGAAAATAGCACACTTTTTTCCTTAAATGCTGTCTGTTGCATTCTGTATAATGAAAAAGCCAAGGACTCCATAGAAAACAAATAATAATGATAATTAGGGAGATGGAAAATATTTTGTACTGGGTCAGACATCTGAGCCAAAAGCAAGATTTTTTCTCCATTTGGTACATTTGTCTTGTTCCCTCAAAAGCGTGGAAAATTGTGCTGGTTCTGCACTGAACATGAAAATCTGCTAATTAAATGTCATATTGCTGCATAGTTGCAGAGAGCATGAGTTTAGCTTAAATACTGGAAAAGTTCGGAAAGCTTTTCTGGATAATTCCTCTCCCACCCCTTCCCAGTACGTATGTTGTAGTTACAAAGTAGTTGCTGAAATCTAAATTTCCTCATGTGTTTCAGCCCAAGCAACGATTTGGCTGGAGCAGTAGTTCATCAGATAGTTTAAACTCATTTTGCTAGTATTGGTTTAAAAATAATCATATACAGAAATGCATTGTACAACAAATGCATGCACTGTTAAATTAATGTTGGCAAAACAAGTTCAGATGAAGAACTGCTGCACAGTCAGATCAGTGATCTATAGGAGACTCGAGAAAATAACCTGAGCTCAGCATCGGTTTAGAATTCCTGTGTCTTATGGCCCTAGGCAATCAGGTATGATGAGAGGCCAACTTGCTTATCATACCGCAGACCTTCCTGCGCTCCCAGCTGCTACTGACTCATGGATTAACACTGAAAGTTATCTTTGCATTTGTGAGTTTTGCCTTTCTGATCTGAAATGTGATACAAAACTAGGCACTACTGTAAAACCAAGTTGTCCTCAGCACAGAGGCCCCACTGTTATACAATTCTATTTAGCTAAAACCCCCACTTGCAAGATATACTGTTACAAAACTCAAGCTAGTGTGACAGGAAACAGGTTTTCACACTATGAGGAAATCAGCACTAAAGTGGTATATCACAGTAACATCTCAGTTGGGGTTTGAAAATCGTGGGTGGTGAATGACAGACCAGGACACGATTGTTTACAGTTATGTTCAATACAGTGTCATTTGCCAAATGTTGGAAAGAATGTTGATATGATGCTTTACTTACTGAGGGGGAGCAAAACATGTTTGACATCCTCCAAGCTTTGTGCACTCGTTTTTTTGGTTCGGACCAATTTCTGCAATCGTTTTAATGTTCCCATGGACTCTGCTTTATCATCTGGTTCTGTACACTGGCAAAAAATCAAAGATGTTAAAAGTATTCAAACCCTACAAATAAAAACTAAGGGTAACATGGTGCTTATTTTGAGAATGAGAAAGTCTCAGATTCAAAGAATTAATCATCTACACAATGCTTTAAAAGTTAGGCACTTCCTTGCTTGGACCAATAGCTACAAGAAAGGAAAGAATCAGATCACAAGAGACATCAGACTTCGATCAGTGTTCATATTGCCGTTTACATATTACTTTTCTTTAATACCCCACTATTACTTAATACTTAATTCCAGATTACTTCCAGAAAACATTTTAATATATGCATCCACTACATCATCCAGAAGCAGTTTAGGTATGCACAGAAATCCCAGATGTGGTGAGCTACTGCATTTAAATGTGTATGGGAGTGTGTTCTGAAATACTGATGTCTTCCTTTGTTCAAGGCCTTATTTCCTTTCCTAGGTTAAATGACAATAACGTAAATGACAATTCAAATCTGTTACTGTACATTCCAACAATGTCCTACTGGAGAAACTCAAGGTTTGGGTACTACAGGCTCCTAGAGCGGGAACTTTGTGAATGTGCAGCCATCTCACACGCTTTCACTTATGTTAAACCAGCTGCTATCTTGCAAATCAGTCCAGAAACACTTGAGTTCACTTCCAGTCTGACTCTGGATTTCTCTGTGAGTTTCAGAGAGAAATTTCATACTTTGACAGCAAATAGCCTCTCTTCCATGGTCATATGCTGTGTTTCACATAGGTATCTCTTTTCATTAGAAACCAAAAAAAGTAAATATATTAGAAATGAGTAAAAACATAATTCACTGATAGCTACTTTTTGGATCAATACTGTCTGGCTTCTATGGATGTTCACCCGTTTACACCGGTAACAAATTTGGCCTCTTGTGGCAATGGATCTTTGGCGATATTACAAGTGACTAAGTGCTAGCGCTGATGCTATCAGAAGGTAGAAATGCAGAGACTTTTATTGCACTCTCCCCAACAATTAGGTCACACATCATAGATCCTTTCTGCTTTCTCATATGCATAATCCTTTGAGACAAAGTCATCAGGGAGTTTGCCAGCACAGTCTAATGTATAGTGGGCAGGCTGCTTAGGGGTGGGTTTCAAGAGATTCTGAACTCCTCAGCTTTCATTTGGGTTAAAGGCTTTTTGCAAAGTCTTAGCATGAAGTATGTCTGAAGCCCCAGCATTCACATATTACAATTTACATCGATTCCCTGCAGCAAAGATAAGGGAGAGGGTGTATGTTAATTTCAGATTTTAAAAAAGACCACTGTTCACTTGACAGATAACTGCTTATAAAGATGGCTGTGCTTCAAGTGCTGAAGGTTCAGATTTTTTTCTATGAAGACATGAGGTTCTGTAAGCAGAAATAGAAGTCCAAGATTTCTATGCCCAGGCAAAGGACATTTTTGTGGGTATTTAGTTAGTTTTGTGTCACTAGACAATTGTGTTGAAATTACAAGAAGTTGAAGCAGAGAGTTAGTGAAAGCTAAGTGAGAATAGGTGAGATGTCCCCTGTATATTCAGATGTTTGATTTCGAACCTTGAAAGGGTTTGTACCAAATGATTTGCACTACCAGTTCATCGTGGTCCAGCTATAAATTGGCATGGGGATTTAATAGCCCACAGAATCTGGTATATCCTCCTCATGTAAGACCAATGGACTAACAGAATATTAGAAATTGTCTTGAACCAAGCATGACCTAGTGAAATAAACATATACCCACATGTGTAAAATTACACACAAAAAAATCTGAAATTATTTTATTCTTTCAGGCACTGTTCTGATGAAATGTTCTTAGCTATGTAAAGCCTTATTGTTAGTCTATCTCTAGATACACCTTTAATGGCTTCCTTCATGGCTGATATAAATTAGCATGATTCCATTCATGCTGGTGGAGCTATGCTGACTTCTTTCCTTAAGGATAGGACCTTAGGAGTCCTCCTCTTGCTAAACACAGTGAGTAATGCAGAAGTTCCCATGGCAGACAGCACCTGGGTTTAGACTCCCTTCTTCTCAGCAGCATGTTACATTCCTTGAAGTCTGCAGACTGTCCTGGGAACTGGCACTCAACTGCAGGAACACAGCGGGAAGCCAGAGACCTCAGTGTAAACACTTTTTCATGTCTCCAGTGTCTTTGGTAAGATATGGCTACATTAGTATTTTAGTTTTGATCAGGGGCATATATTTGAAGTGAATTTCACAGCTATCCCTGTAAGCTGCATTTTGGTCTCAAAGTGCCACAAACTGAATTCATAGCAGATGGGATTAAGATGAAAGATGCTTTCCAGAAGTTCAACTAATGAACTCCAGCTACTATTGGATGTCCAACAGAGAGGATCTGAACACAGGTAGATCCCCCATAATGCATATAGTGTGGACATCAGCACCAACTGTTCTGCTGTGCTGATACTCACATGTTACTCTGTGCTAGTTACTAATATAGACAAAACCTAGGTGCTTTCAATTTCTGCCATTTGAAGAATGAATTATTTTATTTTGTAAACTAATAAAACCTAGTGTTTTTGAGCTTAAAACCCTTTAGGTCTTCTTGAGGATCTTCACTGTAGGATAGGGTCTCAGCAGATCCCCCTTAAAGCTCTAGTCAGTTTAGGGCCCTTTTACAGCTTGTATCAGACTATTTATCATCCACTGTGGGCCAAATCCAAGCATCCTTAGATTAGTCATGTTCTGATTTGTATTTCAAGCCCCCTCTCCTCTCTTCCAAATTCAAGATAGTAGGACTGCAGTTTTAGTTTAGCTAAAGAGAGAAATTGAGGTGTAATTTTTCAGTCTGTCATTGTGAGATGTCTTTGCAAAATAAATCACAGTGGGTTTAAAATGGTAATATTGCTCTAATATAAGATCTCTTGTAGTAATAATCATTTGTTCACTTATAAGTAACGATACAAAAGCAACATGATGACTTTGAGTTATGATCTGAGATTTCCATCGTGGAGACATCAAGATAAACGGAAGATAATCTATTCAGATAATTTTATTAATGGCAAACTCTAATCCTCTCTACCTTAAAAGCACTCATTTGGTAGAGTCTATTGTTAGTGAAATATCACAAGTGCTTAAATAATAAATACAGTAACCCCCTTTCATGGAGAAAAAAACTCATGCAGTATCAGTTAGTGATGGGACAGCTTTTAAATTCACAGTATTTTATTTTGGTTTACCTAAGCATTCAAATCCAGAAGTTTAGCTGCCTACCCAAACAGAGGTAAAACATTCTTTGATGTAGAAACCAGACAGACTATCAGGTGAACTGACCATCCTGGTCTCACAGTTTTGGTGTATTGTCCTGGCAACCCCCAGCCACAGCTCAGTGAAAGCATGCATAAAAGTGAGAAAGACCTATTAAATGTTATGCTCTGGTTTCAGGCAATTTTCTTCTTGCATTTTGTGTTATCTGAATCTGCTGTCACTCGTTGCTGCTGTCCAGGATATGAGAGAAGGAAGTGCAGTGACAGAATGTGCAGCGCTACTGGTTGGACCAGTAACGTACACTAATTTGGAGTATGCTACGTTCCAGTACCTTCCTTCTCTGTGGAAGGGGAAGGATGTTCCAAAAGGAACTATGGGGGAATATTGAAGACCAGTGCACAGAACAGTAAGTCTCCACTCATAAAAAGCTGTTAATTTAAAACACATTTAAAGACTTTTACATTTCCCCCCCTCTGTATTCTAGGGTCAGAGCATTTGCTCACTTGAATATTGTAGCTGTGCTTGTGTTTTGCCCAATCTATAAGCAAAGCTATCTATAAGGAAAGAATTCTCTCATGAACAAGAATATTCTTTATTTCCCTGCTTAACAGGTTTTAGTCATGCAAAATCATGTCACACCACAAATAAAAATGAATTGTGTAAAAATACAAATCACAGGCTGCCCTTTAGTTGCAAATAATTTGCATGAAGTGTGCATGAATATGTATGGACCAAAAATATACATTTTAAAAATGCACTTATAAAAAATCTTACAGAAAAAAAAGACCTAAATTGTGTCTGATAAACTGTTTCCAGTTTATCCTAAGATATTCTAAATACCTTAGAAATCTTTGCTCACTGAGATGTTATGAGGATTAACCTGGTGACAGAAATACAGCAATTTGGACGCTAAGTGTAAAACGCTGCTGGTCAGATTCCAGCAATCTCAGTCCTGTTGAGCACTCTCTTTCCTGGATGTAACTGCATTAATTTCAATGAAAGTACTTGCACAGCATGTCACTTCTCAGCATAAAGAAATTAGTCATGGCAGAGTCTAATCTCTCTGATTTTTCCTCAACTGGTTGGCCTTTCCCAAAGAACTGCAATGATTTAATCATGATTACCTATGCAGTTAAATTCAGAGTACAGTGTAATAGTGAGAAGACAAAAATTACTGTATATGTTTACTGTGTCAATGGTGCTATCATTATTGTACCATAGAAATTTTTGGGAAGTTTCAGTAATACCCTTGCTGCATATAGTGAATATTAAAATAGTACATGATGATAGAGAACTTTCTGCTCTATTTATACAGAAAGTTAGTTCTGTAAAATGCACTGAATTTGGATAAAGTTTATGTTAAAAAATGTCAGTAAAGTCACAGTCAACCAATATATAGACAAGCACTGTACAAACTTCTTCCATGTGCTCCTGCCCATACATATCTGACCTTTAAATATTCCCATTATTTTAGTTTGGTACTCCAGCTACTCAAAAATGACTGCAGAGTCAAACTAAACAGGCTAGTATTATAGGCACATTTTCTCCTGGGAATTGCAGATCAATAATAAGATATTCTATGAAAGATAAAGAAATATCATGATAGCAGAACAATAATAGTTACTCTAGAAAAGATAAAGAGATAGCATGATTAATAGTATGGATATGGATAAAGATCTTTCAACTTTTGGGGAAGCAACATACAGTAAAGGAAATCCTACTAAAACAGCATGTTCTTCCAGGCTGCTAGCTGCTGATGAAAAAAAAAATGAACAATTTTCATGGCAACTCACCATTTCACTGTTACTAGCCACACTTGGATTGTGAACTCGTGGTGGAATCCACTGCTCATAGTTTATCACCTAGATGGTAGGAAAAGTAAAATAAAAAAACCCCAACATAAATAAGATGAATAAACATAATTAGTATTGTGTCATTGAATACAGATTGAGAGCTCAGCAGTCTTTCAACCCAGTACCGTGTGCATATGAAAGCAATGGCTGACATATACCAGCTAACACCCATTGAAATCAGTTTGATATTGAGCCGTCTTAATTTCCTTAGTTATCCGGGACACAATAACATCTTGGAGACATCACAGTGTATGTGGTACAGTGGCAGCGCCATGCATTATATCATGAGATGCTTCGATCTCATCCTAGATCTTGGCTCCCCCTTCTCAATGAGCAGGAAAGCCACAGAAGACTTTCCTCAGCAGCAACCCCCCAGCTGAGGAGCAAGTGTCACTGTTGCATTTCTAAAAAGTCTTGTTCGGTTCACCTCATTTTGCCTGGGATGTTGAGCCCCAAGGGTGTGAGTTTGAATTGGATTAACAGTGCAGAGAAAATGGGAGGATCTTCAGAACTAAGCAAAGACAAGACCATATACACTTTCATCATCTGCCCATAATCCATTTCTTGGTCACAACGTCCTCATGATAGCAACACCATGAGAATACACTTTCCCTGGGGCACTGATGCAGTCCCTAGTGGGCAAGCCTGACAGTGCTTATAGCTTATCAGTGAAAGTAATGAACAGTAGCCTTTTTTTCTTCATGAATATGAATGACACTTTGAAGGCTGAATGCAACCTAAGAATTTACGTGAGAAATGAGGCATGAAACATTTTTGAAAATGTATTAGCCCAAAGACTGTATTACTTCATATTTTATGTCCTTCCCAATATGCTACAAAGGGTTTGAGCCATCAAGGGAGCCCTGCTAGACATGAACAAACAAGAACAAAGATATGAAAAATAAATGCAGAAAGTAAAGCTATTTTTTATGGTAAGGTACAATTATTACAGTGTTGTTCATGCTGTATTCCTCAACCTGTACTTCTGTTCCAAGCCCCTGTTTTCCAGCACTTACTTACAGAATGAATGGAATGAAATGAGCATCTATTTAGGAAATGGAGAGGGATTAAAGTTTTTATGAAGCACTCAGGGAAGCTTATTTGCTTTCTTTTTTCTTTTTCTTTTTTTTTTTTTTTTTGAGAGAGGGAAAAAAACCTAAAATGTTCATCTATTTTATTTACTCTTGCTTGTAAATTTGGCTCTTCCATGTCTCATAGAATCACAGACTCACACAGACCAGCTGAGGCAGGAAGGCACCTCTGGGGATTGTCTAGTCTAACTCCCTGCGCAGAGCAGGTCCACCAAAGCAAGTCGCATAGGTCCGTGTCCTGACAGGTTTTGAGTATCTACAAAGATGGACCTTACACAGCCTTTCTGGGGAGTCTCTTCCAGTGTTTGAACTCCCCGCACAGTAGAAAAGTGCTTTTTTTATGTTAAATGAAATTTCCTGTATTTCAGTTTGTGCCCATTGCCTCTTGTCCTGTCACTGGGCATCACTGAGAAGTCTGGCTCCCTCTTCTTTTCTCTCCCCATCAGGTGTTTGTACAGATGTATCAGGTCCCCCGAGTCTTCTTTGCTCCAGGCTGAACAGTCCCAGTTCTCTCAGCCTCTCCTCATATGACAGATGCTCCAGTCCCCTAATGATCTTCATCGCCCTTCATTGGATTTATTCCAGTATTTTCCCTGTTTGTCTTGTACTGGAGAGACAATAACTGAACCCAGCACCCATATGTGGTGGGTCAGCTTGCCACTGCTGAGCAGAGGGGAAGGATGACCTCCCTCTACCTGTTGGCAACGATCTACCTAATGAAGGCTAAGAGGATGTTGGCCTTCTTTGCTCCAAGGGCACATTGCTGGCTCGTGGTCAACTTGGTGTCCATCAGGACCCTCAGGATGTTTTCTGCAAAGCTGCTTTCCAGCCAATTGGCCCCCAGCCTGTACTGGCGGAAGAGGTTATTCCTCCCCAGGTTCAGGACTTTGCACTTCCCTTTATTGAACTTCACGAGGTTCCTGTTTGCCCATTTCTCCAGCCTGTTGAAGGCCGCCTGATGGGCAAGCACAACTTTCTGCTGCATCAGCCACTCCTCCCAGTTTTGCACTGATTGCAAATTTGCTGAAGGTGCACTCTGTCCCATCATCCAGGTGATTAATGAAGATGACCTGTTAACCTGTTAACGACCTGCTATGCCACCTGGATGGTCACAAGTTTATGGGGCCGGATGAGATCCACCCAAGAGTGCTGAGGGAGCTGGTGGAGGAGCTTGCCAAGCCGCTCTCCATCAGCAGTCCTGTTTAACGGGGGAGGTCCCAGACAACTGGAGGCTTGCCAATGTGACGCCCATCTACAAGAAGGGCCGGAAGGAGGATCCGGGGAACTACAGGCCTGTCAGCCTGACCTCGGTACCGGGGAAGATTATGGAGCGGGTCATCTTGAGGGCGCTCACAAGGCATGAGCAGGACAACCAGGGGATCAGACCCAGCCAGCACGGGTTCATGAGAGGTAGGTCCTGCTTGACCAACCTGATCTCCTTCTATGACCAGGTGACCCGCCTAGTGGACAAGGGAAAGGCTGTGGATGTGGTCTACCTGGACTTCAGTAAGGCCTTTGACACCGTCTCCCACAGCATTCTCCTAGAGAAGCTGGCGGCTCATGGCTTAGACAGGTGTACTCTGCGCTGGGTCAAAAACTGGCTGGACGGCCGGGCCCAGAGAGTTGTGGTGAATGGAGTTCAATCCAGTTG
>NW_008825109.1:12042155-12045683 GCF_000699105.1 Pygoscelis adeliae
TAGGATGAGAGGAAATGGCCTCAAGTTGTGCCAGGGGAGGATTAGATTGGACATGAGGAAAAATTTCTTTACTGAAAGAGTGGTTAAACATTGGAAGAGGCTGCCCAGGGAAGTGGTTGAGTCACCATCCCTGGAAGTATTTAGAAGATGTGTAGATGAGGCGCTTAGGGACATGGTTTAGTGGGCATGGTGGTGTTGGGTCGACAGTTGGACTCAATGATCTTAGAGGTCTTTTCCAACCTTAATGATTCTATGATTCTATGATAAACAGTACTGGACCCAGGATTGACTCCTGGGGTAGACCACTAGGGACTGATCTCCAGCGGGACTTTGAGCCATTAATCACATTCCTTTGAGCCCAGCAGCTCAACCTGTTTTCAATCCATCTCACTGTCCACTTTTCTAGTCCCTATTTCATTAGTTTGTCCATGAGGATGTTATGGGGGACAGTGTTGAAAGCCTTAGTAACATCAAGATAATCAACATCCACTGTTTTCCCCTCTTCCACCAAGCTAGTCATTTCATTGTAGAAGGCCATCAGGCTCGTCAGGCATGATTTCCATTTCATAAACTCATGCTGACTACCCCCAATCACCTTCTTGTCCTTCATATGTTTGGGAATAGTTTCCAGGAGGATTTGCTCTGTCACATTCCTAGGGATTGAGGTAAGAATGACTGGCCTGTAGTTCTCCGGATCTTCTTTCTGGCCATCTTGAAGATAGCAGTGACATCCATGGCAGCTTACACTCCAGTTGTGTGAGCTATCCCACCACATTTCTATGATCCTAATGAGACTGCAGCCTTGCAATTGCATGCAGACCTCTAATTCCTCCTGTTTGTTGCCCATGCTGTGTGCATCAGCATACAGGCACTTCATAAGGGCACTCATTTGTGCTGATTTTGCAGAAGTGTGAGAGCTTCCACCATAATGCTGTTCTCTCAACATTTCCTTATTTGTGTGCATATATTTTGGAAGCTTAAAAGGGCATTATATCAATGTTATCTTGATGATAATGAAGGCCAGAGGTAATAATCACTAAAACTCAAAATAATGTCATAAAAAATTAAATTTTTAGAAAGCAAGCTGTAAAAACCAAGTTCAATAGGTCTTAAATTGGTACCCAAGCTTGGAGGTATCCAAGTGTCTACAGCTTGTTAGTCACGTGCCCCAAAAAGCACCTTGAAAAAATTAAAGAAGTCAAAAATAGAGCTTTGCTTTTAAAAAGGGGCAAATGGTTCATGGGGAGATGCTTTAAGGGATTTTAAGGAAACTTACACTTCAAGCAAACATAGGCCTTATTCCCTATTATTTCTTCTTCCCTTTTTCCCTCCATATTCTATCACGTCTGGGGAATGGCCTCCAGGATCTTAAGCAGGAGTCAGCCCAGAGGCTGCCATGGCACGACAGAGGCAGAGCCAGAGATCCCTCACACTAAGGGAAGAACTGCTGTGGGAAATCAAAGAATAATCTGTCTTCTTAATACTTAGAAGGCCAGAGGAAGAGAACAGAGGAAGAGAACGAGAGATGCAGAAGAGAAAAGAATTCTTTTCTCCTTTCCTTCCTCCCCACGTACTTTTTGGCAGCAGGGAGAGGAGGTAATCATGGGAACAAACTAACAATACAGAGACAGATAAAACCCTGAGGGAAAGCAGTAGAAAACTGGAACGTATTGGCTTTAAAGTCACCAATACAGTCATCTGTCCCCCGACACACAGATCATTTGACTTGTCTTCCTTTTACACCAGACCGTGTCTCTGGCCTACACTGGGGCTGAGCACTCCCTAAAGTCTGGGTCTTCACAGCTCTCTGTCTTATCTCAGATGCCTTCAGAGTGATGCATGTACAGTTTTTTCTTTCTTTTAACCTAAACATCCAAAAGGACTCCTGGTATTGTATAGAAACAGCAGAGGAAACTCAGCTTGGAACCTTTTATAAAGTGTAATATTCACCTTGAATGTAATAGTCTTCTGTAAAGGAAAATTTTCCAGATTTTCAGCTTTTAAACAATTTATTGTATTAATTCCTCATTTAGACACACACACACACACATACGTAGGTGAGTGTTAGATACTTTTAGTCAGATTCCCAAACTGGGTAAACTGTTGTGTCATGTGAAATCAGCAGAGCTAAGCTGATGTGCAACAGGTATGAATTGGCCCTTTAAGTAACATATTAACAAAACAAACATGGGACTGGAAGTGAAATAAAAAGCAAATGCCAGTTGTTCTAATTCCAGAGTTACAAGTCCTTCTCCCCCTGCTGCTCGCCAGCTGATGGGTTGTTACCTACTTTTATGTTATTACTATTCTGCAAACCCAAGGGTCAGAATTCCTTAATTGCTCATACTAGTGGAATAGTATTATGAAGTGGAGATACAGTATATGTTTATAGAAATTCAGAAAACATTAGGATACATATGCCAATATGGATCATGCAAGACTGATCTAAACACTTAGTATAGGTCTTGCTAGACACAGGGAAAGAAAAAGTTTTCTAAGTATTAAAACCCATATGGTCTGCATAATGAAAATGGTGCGTAAGTCAGGTAATCATCAGAGTTTTCTTTTAAACTCAGCTTCTGAAATACACAGGCAAACTGAGTATGAAGTTTAGGCTAGGCAATACTGAATGGAAGCAAGAAATATGCATTTTATTTGAATGAAATATTAGATTCTGAAAAGAAGCGTAGTTCTTTCACCTGGCATGTGGTTTCTTCCATCTTCTTTCCTTGCAGCAAAGGTACTCCATCACCAATAATATTATCTTCTGTGAATTATGAAAAAAAAAAAAAAAAAAACATGCTTTAAAATCTCCTGTTTTGAGTTATTCTGAGGAATATCATGTGAATTGCACTTGATGTTTTGAGCTGACATTTTGACTCTCTGAACTTAATCTTATATCATTTAAGCATGCATTTTATCTCAAACTGCTTTGAAGTAAGACTACAGAACAAATTGGCAAACTGACTTACATAAAGAAAACTCATTCATGCTTACTTCTTCATCTGTTCTTAGTCCTCAGTTTAACATAAGTTTAAATCTAACGTGACTGATCCGATTTTAAGATGTCTCAAGCACCTGCAAATCTCCTTGAAGTCACTGAGGGCCAGGTGTCTGACAATCCAGTTGTTTATTTAAATATAGAGCTAGCTGGTCTTCTAGAAGCAGCATAACTCATATCAAGAAGTGCTTATGCAACACCAGTTTCACATAACTGGGTTGTTTCTGGTTCTCAGGCTAATTTGTTTTCATCTCCTGCAGGCATATCTGCACACCGTGCCCCTGTGCTCTGTAAGCTTAAGACTTAAGTCTTGCAGTGTTCAGTCCTGTGCCCACAAGTCCTCTTACAATCTCGTCCAAAATAGTATTATTTGGTAGCTCTTTGCAACTGAATCACAAAGAACTGTGGGGCAACATATAATGACCTTAGCCTGAAAGACGACTTACAGTGATGCTGTTTTTAATGTAATTTTGGTCAAAACCAAATGAACAACAGCAAGTTATTAAAGCAAACCTTAGTGGTGTGTG
>NW_008825109.1:12045698-12047246 GCF_000699105.1 Pygoscelis adeliae
CCCCCCCCACCCCTTGATTTTTTTCTTTAGCCATAACAACATGCATCCGTAGTACTCTTAAATCTTGCTTAAATCAGCTCTCCAATGCACTGAAATATGGAATAGGGTATATGGGTAAAAAAAACCCAAACCTGCAAAAGGTGTACGTAAGCTGCAGTGTTCTTTTCTTCCTAGTCTGGCAACAAGTACCAGTCACTTTACTGTGGAGTGAATTAGGAGCAGTGGAGAATTATGTCCACTGACTCAGAGCTGTCAGCTCTTTTCTGTTTTTCTCCTCAATACTCTTTCATGGAAGCCCAATGACTGTGACTTGCATAGTCATCTTTTTCAACAATACTTTTAGGCTGGCAAATCTGGTACTGACAATTTGGGTTTGGGCTTGTGAGCAAAGACAGGTATTCCCACTATTGTGTCTGTGGGTTATATATGTTTTTACTGCCTTAACAGTCTGGAAAACTGATTTTTGCAGAGGTTGTACACACAGCAGCATTAAGGACCTAATCCAAAGGCTACCAGCGTCAATGGATGTCTTTTCATTGACTTCAGTGAGATTTGGATCAGGTCTGTGAATGCAACTCTGAAGTAAGCAGAGAAGTCTATGCTGGCCACACACATGGCTTATTATATGCAACAGAAATTCATATTATGCAATAAACTTGCAGACCTTGAAGGATTATCTCTGTTAAGAGAAAGGTTTGATCAATAGTGACAAATTATCTTGATCAATAGCAATACACTGTAAATCTCCTTGCAATGGTTTTCACCACTTTGTGAAGGGGACTTCCCTTCAAATAATTTTACTGCAGTAGGGGAAAGGGAGATTTTTATTTAGCTGCCAGCTTTGCTTCCTGTTCCCTCTGGGCCCCTGCCCTTCAATTACAACACTTGTCAGCTTTTAAAATGTGCACTGCTTCTTTTGCATGCTTTGGATATTTAAAAGGGTGAAAAAAGTCTTGAGTAGAAAAGACTCTGGAGGAAGGTCAAAAAGTTCTGTTTTCTCATTCAGCCTTTTTCCGCCTCCAAACTGACAACCTCTGGAGTAATACGAGGAATCATTCCAAAATGTTTTTGCTTAAAAGTTAGACTTGTCTGGAGAGAAATGCCTCATTTTTCTTTCACCTACCTTTGCAACCTTTTCCCTTGCAAACCAATGAGACTCACTGAAGGTCCCTTTTCCCCTCATCAGTTCATCACAAGAGCAGAGTTCCTCTAAACTTTCCTGTCATCTCTTCTTTCTGGTTCTGGTTCCAAGAAACCCAATTTGCCCATACATGGGCAAATACAATAGGTATTGCAATTTCAGATCTATTTTCCAAGCATTTAAGAGTTTATCTTCAAGTGGTGAAGCGAATGAAATCCAAAGGGAAAGCTGGTGCCCTGTCCTGTGCTTTCTTTGGCGTGTCCAGGTAACAGTGGAATCTCCTAACAGTGGATATCTAGACCATTTGTAGAGGAGATATAGCAAAAATTAAGACAATGGCCATCTTCCCGCTTTGTTGTCTTAAGTAGGGAACAAAACACACCTCCACTTTAATCTCACATATCTTG
>NW_008825109.1:12047299-12061267 GCF_000699105.1 Pygoscelis adeliae
AACTATAATGGATCTACCTTGACTTTAAAAGGTACAAATACAAATTCCATTCCTGGAAGCAACGTTAAACAGATTATCAAAGCATTTTGATTTTTAAAAATCCAGTTTATGTTTAAATAGACAAGGCGACTGCTCACTTGTTATTTCTCATAGTTATTTTTATGAGTTTATACTGATCAACTCTTAAACAGTGTCACTAGCAATTTCCCATATATTAGCTATAAGGTTGTTTCAATAAAGCTGGACAAAACAGGTTTAGAAAGAGAATCAGACAAAACAGTTGCCTACAAAATTTTGCCAACTCTCTTTTGCACCTGTCACAAGACTTTTTTTCTGGGAAAAGTTACTGTTTCCCTGTTGGATACCTGGAGCCGTGTAAAGTATACTGGGAACATAGATTCCTACTGTAGGCTCATATTACAGTTGGCAAGCCCTATACAACACGACTATGGCAATTTACTGTAGTGGAAGTCGTCTTTGGCCTGTGGACTACAGACTGAATTGCTCACAGAGTGTGTCCTTAGCTTCCCAGTTTTAAGGTAAGCTTTATTTTAACTTTTTGTTCTCCCCCCCCCCCCCCCCGCCTTGGGGACAAGATAAATCTCAAAAGGACTTGACAAATTATTTAGCTAGATTATTGGTGAAAAATGAGAAATTTTCCTAGGTGCCCTTTAAAATACTTTGTGGAAAATGCAAAATCAGCTGAAATATGTTTAGCAATTACCTTCAAGCTGACAGTGCCTTCTGATGCACGAATCATTCTCCGGCTTCCTGGAACCCTGCCAAAGTGTGTCATTCACATTTTTCCTGTCTAAAGTAAAAGCACAGAGAGCGGTCACCCAAATTCATAGCAAACCTGTGAAATAACAGGAAAGTCTGTAAAAATAGCATCAGAATGCAAATCAGACAAGCTTGCAGAACAGTGTAGCGTCTGCTCAAACGCAGAAATGAATTGATGATTTCACAATATAGGAAATTTGATGGATGGATGGTGTTTATTGTGAGCAGACTTCAAGTTTTATCATCTTTTGCTGCTAATAGCTCGTTTAACACTGTTAAAACATGATCAAAATTATTGTTATCTTAACCCTGGTTTTAAGACCTAGGAGCCCACAGAACATCTGTGCCTTTATTTTGCTTCCAGGAATTGTATAAATATTATTTAATTTTACAGTTAACCAGCTAGTGTGTTAGCAAGAAATAGCATCAAAGATGCCCACATCTATGTCACACATGCTTCAAGGCTAGTTTGTCTCAGCTTAATGGGAGAAACTAGGTTGGCTTTGAGAACAAGATGGCCATTTTCCTGTTCTCTCAGTGAACTTCAAAGCAGTCATGCTTCACAGCATATTGATAACTATTAAGTTTTTGTGCTTTCTGGTTTTCTTTTTTTTAAAAAAAAAAAAACAGGTTAGGTTTCACTCTATGTCAGAAAATTTTCTTTATGAACACACTTGTCGATTCTCTCAAGTGCTGGGAATTCATTACAGCCTGGAGGCTGTAGACCAAATGATACTGTTCTGCATGAAAGTCTTCCCAGTGCAGGGCTACAGAATGAAGTCTTAACATAGGGGAACTTTCAGCTATCTGAGACACATTGATATGAAATATAGCTGCATCGTTACAGGCAGATATAATAACCTTTTTACTCAGTAAGGGCTAGATACAACAACTAAACCCAAACTCCAGAGAATAAATAACAGAATGTTAACAGTAAGCTCTCACTGAAAAAAATAGTAATTTCTACTTTTTAAGAAACAGATTATTATTTCCTACAGAGGATTTACAAAATAGAACCTATTGAATCACAAGTGTGGATAATCACAGGTGTGTCAAGACAGGTTGAAAAAAAAACCAAACCTGAATGTCTTCATTGGTAAACTTGTTTGTGAAACCTGGAGCAAAGTAGTTTAACGTGGGAATGGGCAGGGACGTGAAATTGATTAGACCAGAGATATTTCACTTTTTTATTGAAATGATTAAAAGAAACACTGGACATGCTGAGTATTTCTCAAGCTGTCCTATAGTAGGTTCTTTAAATCTCAATTTGGTTTCTATGTTTAACTAGTTTGTTTTCAATATCTACCTACAAACATGTCTGTGGAAAGTGGAGGGGGAGGAATATATTGATAGCTTAACTGTATTTTTTCCTTTCCTTTCCATTTGCTCCAACATCTGTAAAGCAAATCAGATCCTTAATTAAAGTTGGCTCTGTGAGATTAGCAAGTATACAGTAAATGATTTAAGCAGTTACTAACCAAATGCTTCATTTTCAGACATGGACTTCTGGATGGATCTACAAGAATTAAAAGAATTTACCATTAGCTGAAAGTCAGAATGAAAAATGAAAGCACATTTAATCAAATATGGATATTTTCAACCTTGTTCTTCAAAGCAGGGCACAGGGATTTAGCTGTGCAATTCCCACTGGCTTTAATTGGAGTTACTTGGCTTTTCTCATTCACCCAATCATCTACTCCCACATGCCACACAAAGCTCTGAAAGCTTCTGAGTTTTCATTCTGTGAAAATATGTTATTCAAGTTTTTTTTTGGAATGAAGAATCATGGCTGAATCAGGGAGTCCATCAGAAGAAAATAAGAAATACTTTTCTTTAGACATGATCTGGAGTGTCCTACAACTTTTAGAAATTAGTGCCTGAAGTTTGGCGACGTAACAATGGATTGAACCAAAGAGCTACATATGAACATACCGTCCCCATGACCGTGAGTGACGTTTTATTGCCTAAATAAACCTTGAGCTTTTTGCACATTTACGTCAAGGAATAGTCCTAACTCATGCTTCCGTCTGTGGTCAGTGGTTTATAGATGATGACTTAAAGAATATAATGACTTAACAGAAGAAAAATAAATCTTTGAATTAACAAAGATTTACCCTGTGAATTAATTTGTTTCACTTTATCCATAAAGAACCCCAATGGATAGTAATATATGAGCTAGAGGATGAAGCCAGAAGATTATACCAGATGAGACCAGAGACTTTCTAATCTGTGACAATGATCAGCAGAAGGGAAAAAAAAAAATGAGATCCATCTTCCAACTTCAGGCACATAGGTGCTGAAGGGTTTCCTGAGCAAGAGGGTGCAACTGAACTACTGTTTTTTTAAGGAACTGGTCTGTAAACACTAGATCCTTTTGAAACCACTTGGATTTTTTTTTTTTTGCTTCCAGAGTTCCACAATTTAATTCTTACTGTCTAAACAAGGCATACTTCTGTTTATTTTATTTCTGCTACTCTATTGCATTTGGTGCTTCCTTGTTGCCCTGTTGTAAGAAAAAGAGAATGATAATTCCTCATTCACTTTCTCCATATCTACAGAAAAGGCCAATGTAAAAATTCCTGCATTATCAGTGGGGGTATCATACCAGGATAGTGATGGCTGGACACTCACAATGAAATAATTTCCATTACAAAATCTTTTCATGTTGAGTGAAATTATTTTCATCCAGCTTACTCATTTTTTATATCAATTAGTCAAATGATCTAGACAACCCTTCTAAATTCTGATAATTAATTTAAAATAGGATTAGTTTTAGAATAGAATTGTTTTATTTGCATTGTAAGATTTGACATTGTAGCTATAGACTACTATTTCTACTCCTGGGGCAGACTTAGTTCTGATCTAAGCAGGAGGCTCTTAGGCAGCTAGGTGATTGCATCATATTTGGTAGAGCTTGGTAGAGTAAAACTTGGGTAAGACCTACACAGTAGTTTGGCTTCCTTAAAAGTGTTAAAGAATGATGAGACAACCATGAATAATAGAGTTGTGTCCATACTTTAATTAATGCAATTTTGGGAGCATTTTCACAGGGCCCTGGCTGGTCACAGATAACGGAGATCTCACAGCTCTGAGTGCATACGTCTCTGTGTTTGCAGTTGATAAGTTACTAGTGTTTTTATCAGATGACCAGAAATAGATTAAAACTGTTACTTAAGACAAAGGAGCTCTTGATTTTCTTTGAAATCTTTATCTATTTTGAAATTTCTCAGCAATAAACATAGATAACATTGATGTTCTGAGTTTAGTGGAGCCCAACCTAAAAATGGAAAAAGAAAAAAGATAGTCCAGGGATTTTCATGTCTGTCAGAGCCAGACAGATAAAATCTGTCTCTATCATTCCATTAGGCAGCATTTCAGATTTCATCTGAAGGGGACCACTTCAGTAATGCAATAGCCTTCAACGTGAAGCCAAAAAAGAATTTTCAAAATTAATACCCCTGCTTACTAGTATATATTAATCATTAGCCCAAACCATAGCGTTGTGTCTCAATGAATGGATGCAAAGCATGCTGCTGTCACAAATATACTTGATAAAATACAGTCTGACCTGCTTTATCTGAATCATTTTGCAAACTAATTTTTTACTTGGATTAAAAACACAAACAAAACACTCTTCAGGAGATTATCAGGTCAATGGTACAAACATGCTATAAAATAGGTTACCACTTCAATCTTTCAGAAAAGAAGACATATGGTTAAACCGTGCTCAGATTAACTGCATTTGATTTTAGCTGTCCTGGTTCTGATATTTTAGAAGAAATATTAATGTATATGAAAAAATCATGGCAAAGAGCTTTAGTAATGCATTACAAGCTTGTTACTTGCTTTCCAACTCCAACATTAATACATGTACTCTATGAGAATTAAAGCAACATTGGCAAACATTAATAAAACAGCAAGGATGAAAGGTACAGACAAATATAGTGACACTGTGTAGACCTCGAACTGGTCTCAACTTACTTTCTTTTTTTGGTCACTGTGTTCTCAAAATCAGGAAATTCCTTTTAAAAAGATAGAGAAAAAAAGTCTATGAAAATCAAAAATGTTTAATCCAAATGTAATATTTTCCTCACTGGAAAGACACTGAATAATGTACTTCTGATGCAAGTTTTTAATATCCACTAACATTTCCAGTCTTTCTTCTTCCAACAGCTGAAGCTGTGGAAGACACAGTGCAGCAGAGAATATATGGACTTATGTGTCCTGATTTTAGGAGGCTTCAATATCCGTGGCTCCCAAGCAGCTGACAACTGTAATATCCCTGAAAAAGCAGAGAACAAGACTCTTACCCCAAGAATGAATATAATATTTCTTCCGTAGTATGATTCTTTTAAATTTTATGAGGATAAAATACCCACACATTACAATGGTATGTGGCTTTCTGAGGGACACAGAAGGATGCAGACTCTGTAACCCCATTACACGCAGAGGAATGTGTAAGAGAGCAGGAAGCTCTGCAAGCAAAATTGGAAGTTGTGCAAGTCGGCCTGGCAAAGCTCTGAGGGGCACCAAATCAGAATCAAGCACTGGCGTGGAGGCAAGGTCACGCAGCCCCCAGGGCCCAGATGATATGTACCCTGACAAGATGTGGGAAGGAAGAGAAGAGTTATGTGGGTGTTGAAAGAGTGAACAAAAGGGTGCCTCGCTCTGCAAGCGATGCCAAAACATCTCACTGCATCTTCGCTGTCACAGTTACCCTGGGACTTGAAGTTAATTTTAACTTTAAGAAAACCTGAGGATGTCATGCTAGGACAGAAGAGATCTCTGATCCCTATACTATTTTGATATCTCCTGAGACAGGATATCAAAGCACTATATCACTTTCATATCTATTTCTTCCAGCCTGGAAAGCAGAAACTGGGATAAAAACGTCCATGATGAATGTCACTTCAATCTGCTGTGCAACAAGAGACATTAAAAAAAAAAAAATAACCATTCATTATTTTATAAATATGAAAACTTCAGTGTATGGACCTATTTCTCATATTCTTATGTTTAATTTATTTCCTTCATGTAATACTATCTAAATCTGCATGGCTCTGACCACAGTAATTTAAAAATGTCATCCAGGTTGCATGATAAAAAGCCAAAACATGTACTACATAAAATGATGTAAGTGCATAATTGAGCATTTTATATTTTTCCCCTTCTCTCCGTAAAAGCCATCATAGATTTTTTTTAAGCTTCTTCAGGAGAGTGCATTAAGAAAAGGCTGTTTTACTGCACTGAGGTTATTTTAGCTGAGTGTAGGAGGTCCTTTTAGCACCTGGACGTTTGTGAATGCTAATAATTGTATGCAGTTTCACAGAATTTTTTTTGCATGTGTAGATTTGTTCACAGATGCTGTATGCAGATCAAAAGAGTATACAGAATTTATCATCTACTTTGAAATACTGCAAGCAATGTAAGATAAATTTCTTGCTGAAAAGAAATTCAGCATTCATCTTGGGACAAATCTTTTCAATAGCTCTAAAGAAATGACTAGATGAGGTGCACAGACACACAGAGAAGTTGAAAAATGTTGAAAAAGTAATTTTAAGGCTCTTTTAAAAGGGTAATGTCAACATCTCATTAAAAAATATCAAATATTTGATTTCAAATAGGCTTGTTAAAGGAAGCATTATGCGTGGAGGTCAGAGACCAAAGGATGTTGTAATTTAGAATCTGTATATGATCTAGGGAAAAAAATGCAGACAGGGCCCTCTCTGAACCTCAGTGTGGCCATATACCTGGAAAGACTATTAATGCATATCTTCACATGCCAAACATCTGGTATGGAACATGAAACATAGAATTGTAGGGTTAATCTTTTCCTCCACGATCTGAAACCAGTGTTTCAGCATGAGTTTCTTAAAATCCAGCAAAAGATGCATGTATGGCATTACATCATACATTGAGGTGATACTGATGTGAGTTCACTGGATATCATGGGATGCAGTGCCACAATGAAATATGACAGTGGGTTTAAATGGCCATTTAAAAATGGCACCTTTTATTTGACACACCTCTTCCTGCTATGTCTGAATCGGCTGGCTAAATTGGGGTACAAGAATAAATTACTCTTGTCTGTACTTTTTTTTTTAAGTATCTTTTCAGTATTTGATTACACTTAAAATTAATCTGAAAGTAGAAATTAAGCAGTTTTAAAAACATGTTTTATCTTAGAATGTAAATTAAAGTTCATCTAGGCTCTAATCTCCATATTCTCCGACGTGCATAATTACCTTGTTTATGGGAACAATCCTTTCCTTCCCTATCCCAAATATGAACAATCTGTTTCCTAAAAACAAATTGCACGTGTGGAAACTCAGCATTATGAAATTTATTAATAAAGTCCTTTCCTCCGTGTTTTTATCTAATAACTCTGAATTAAAGAATTGAACGAGTCCCTCTGGTGTTTACAAGCTGGCTGAGAAAGCTAGAGCTCCTGTGTCTGTTAAGACATGAGTCTGTTAAGACTTGCAAACAGGGAAATGATCATTTCAGATAACTAGTGCTCTTCTTTCCCTCACTGGAATCAAATGCCAATTATAACACTGCAGATTAAAGCAGGTATCATGACCGATTGTGATTTTCCTGGCAATAACTTAGAAAGACTGATAAATCATTTGGCACTTTTCTGATATACAGGGTAGTCGATCATATCACGGTCAGCAGTTGAAAAATATGTGGGTCTCATGACATTTGGTGATTGCAATCTGACAGGAAATATATGAAAATAGTTTTAATACTGGAGACTCTTTTCTTGTGAAGCTTAAGACAGCTCATGAGCTAGAAGACTGTAACACTGAGCTACAAGAGGTAGAAATTCAGTTTCCCAGTTAATAGCATAGTTAAGGCAAAGAGCACCCATGCGATTCATTACTGTTGGCTACCAACTGTTTCTGAGGAAGATCCGATTCAGCTTTGCTATGTATAAGGTTCAAAAACAATCCAAAAATTTATTTTTATTCTTTCTGTCTGAGAATATTACTGAAGGCGAGCAAGAGGCAAAGTAACCAAAAAGTTAACAGGCCAATTCCCTGAGAGAATTAAAATCAAAAGGCAAGTGTGTATAACAGGCACAAGACAGTACCATACAAACCTGGAGTGGGAATATCCCAGGCAAAACATTTTGGATACTAAACAGGTCTTCTAAGTTATGTGAAGGAGAAGAACAGTGTACATGAAAGAGAGATTATTCTTCATCCAGGATGTGTCATTTGGGCAGATATTTGGCCAGGAGCAAAAATAATCACGGTTCAAAAAGGTGCCCAAAGAGTATGTTCACTGAATTATGTCCTGCACAGCTTCAGTGACCACAGTACTCTATATTTCCCACGTCTCCAGAAGAATGTCACAGCCCAGCTATGATTAGGACAAATCACAACAGATGAGATAACTGCAAGAAAATAACTACCTTGCCGCAGTATAAGGAAAAATTTCCTCTAGCACTAGCCTGCCTTTTCTAAGTTGAGGGGAGTAGACCTTGAATGCCTGCCCTGTTGATTTCCAAAGTTGTATAGTAAAAAGGAAGGGGGCAAAGCCTCCTAAGGAGGAAATGTGCTGTTCCAGGCTGCTCCACCCTGAGGAGATTTAACAGCTCTGTGGAATCTGCATGGCCATGGTTCAGCCGACCATTTAAACATACACTCGAGCCCATACCTACTTAGCAGTGCACTTAAGTATGTGCATTACTGAATAATGATAGATGGCTGAATCAGGGCCTGAGGGAGCCAATAATGTTCTGAATTTATCATGCTATGGGGGCCGCCCTGCAGCCTGGAACCAAGTGACGGGATTAAAAATGGGAGAGAAGTACAAATGGGCTCAGTTAATAAGCTTAACGGCTTCATCCAAGGTGTAGGTCTAATAACTCACATGCTAGAAATAGCAGATAAGATTACACATAGTCCTTTGGCCTTAGTGGCATTTTTCCATAGGTCTTACTGCCAACACGTCATCACTAATCTTGTTTTCCATTTCTAGAGAGTATTTTATGAATAATCATGTTGATTCTACAGCCAGCACTGTGACACAGCATCCAGCCGTTATTTTTAGTTAAGTGCTGAGCTGAATATTCTCTCAAAACAGAACAAAATAAAATCCACAGCCAGTCTTAGGAAGCTTCTTGTTAATATCTAGAGAGCCAACAGTTTGCTTACCCATTTACCGTTACTTTTATTGATGATGAAATTTAAGTTTAGTGATGAATAAATGTGTCATCACTAAAATATTTCCTTTAGGAAGACAGAAATGTATGATAAGAGTTAGCAGAAACCGAGATTTTTCTATTCATTGCTGTAAACGTATCTTCATGGACGATGCAGTGCCATCCCACAAAACCAGCACTGAGCAGTGTGAAAAATGTTTTGCTACAATTTGTTCAGATTAACGTACAGGATTTTCTAATCCTACACCAGTAGCAAATCTGCTTCTCTAGGCTGGCTCAGTGAAAAGAAAGTTCTGTATCGAATAGGTTGATTACTTTTATTTAGCTGAAAAATTTATGAAGCCTAACTCTACACTAATATAATGAAGAGTCTGAAGTAATGCTGTCAAATCAGAAAACAGAACAAAACAAGAAAAATCAAGAAACAAAAAGCCTGAGGTAAACTATCACTGCACTTTTAATTCTTAGTCTTACACATTGTGAAAACCTGGTGCAGAGCACACTGCTAGGGATGTGTCTCTACCATAGCTTGAGAAGATAAAGGATAATTTCTAGTAGTTATCTATCGCAAAGTATCTTAGGAGGTCATATGTCACATTCTGGGCAACAAACCAGAAAACAAATCTACTTTCAATTTTTGGTTTACTTTGTCTAAATGCTGTTCCTAGCAGATAAACGTCTGTCGGACAAAGAAATATTAGTGTAGTTGTCATTAACTGTTAAGTTGGTTTGTAGTCACAGCAAAGGGGAAAAAGACTGAAGAGGTGTAGGAGCTGAACTATAATGTCTACCTCTGTTAGTAGAATGGCATGTTTCAATACGGTTGTGTAACACAGCCCTAGCCAAATAGCTAGAGCTTCACACCACTGAAATACTGCAAGCAGGCTAGGATCAGGTTACAGCCGTATTTCACAACCATGATTAAACACACTTAGCTGGAACAGAGTAGAGGTGGCTCATTTTTATAGTAACAAGGTCACAGTCTGATAATGGGGAGAAACCTGTCACACAGGAGAGCATCTCCCACCTACTACAGTAAAATTATAATGCAGGCACATTTCAGAGCCCAGGCTCATATATCTGTGCTGATGCTATGAGGAATCATCTTGAGATCTCTGCACTGCTATACTCTTAAAACCAGGAACGTTATATAAAGCACCAAGGTGATTATGTGGAAGAGAGAAACATGCGGGGAGTGAGATGGTTGCAGCAGAAGGGCCTGAGAAGAACAAGTTATTTCCATTCCTCTAGGAATTCAACAAGTGCATGCCACAGTTCCCCAGCCATTCGCCTAGCCCACCAGCTCCAGCACTCTCGCCACACAAATCCTGTGTGCAAACCTGCTCTGTGATATTGCAACACCATAGGCCCAACAGTCTTATAGCTACCCAGTACCTAACCCAGAGCACACACGGGTAAAGCCTGGCATAATTTCTGAAGGGAGGACAGTCTCTCTTCTTTGAGTAATGAATATCCTTGTTTTCTCTTTATTCCTTCCCCAGACTGCATCATATGTTGCTATAGATAGAGATAGTAATTATAAACGGAACATTGTAAATTAGAGAATAGAGATTATGAAATTAAAAAGATTATGAAATTTAATATACTATGTTAAAGTACTTGTCAAAGCCTCAACGATATATTATACCAATAACATACCAATAATAAAGGATTAAGTAGGGTAACATTATTCAGGAAGAAAAAAACCCAGAAGACAACCTCCTTCACGTGTTTACCTAATGAGGTCTTGTAAAATGTAAAGGTTATTCCAGAGGCCATCAGTTGCAAAATTTATACAACTCACACTTTAGAAATGCATTTTTTTGTTAATAAAAAGGACAACCAAAGACACCAATAGCATATCCTGTACAGTACTAATATCTGTACCCAGCATTTTCATATGGTATTACTTGCAAAGAGAAATTCCCTTGTACAGTGAAGCTGCACTAATCTCACTTTGCTGCTAGCTGTATAGAAACTCATGACCTGTTTTTCAAGCATGCTTGTTAAGACAGGACAGAAATCAGGTCATTGGCTACAGAGATGGGATTTGAACAGTGGCTCTAAAGAGCCTAAATAGTTCAAACTGTCAGTTAAGCCAGCTGAACACACATGTGCCTGCATGCAGAGTAACAGTTTTTTGCAAAATACGTTGCATACTTTGCAATTAAATTTTACTTACCAAAGACATCGACCTATCAGGCGGTCCACAGTTTACATGCACGCTCACTGGAGTGCTAGACCGGCTGTCAGTAGTAGTTGTATCCTTGGGTTCTTGATGTTCTGGGACAGGCTCATACAAGCTGTCCATTGAGCCCTCCTAAAATACATTTAAACAGATTTTCAGAGGTGAACACTTGTAAACACATTAAAGTAATAGTAATTAAAAAATCAAGCAGTTTCTGTGGTTTACAAAATAGAAAGAGTGATTTTCCTCCCTTATCTTTTGCAATCCTTTAGTTATTTCTTTCTCTAAAAAAGCATGTAGAAATTTATTATTGTAAGTACCCAAATGTTGGAGTTCACAGTATCACGGCTTAGATTGCACAGATTGGCAGGGGTAAAGCTGAGGGTACAGCAAAAATGAACATTAACTGCTCAGAATGAGTAAAATCAGGTGTATATCTCCACCTGAATACTACATAAAAATTCCTGTGAAAACTATGAAAACTATAAACCATGAAAATTTGTATATAAACTGTAAAAATGTTTTATAGTTAGTACTTCTTCTTCATGGGAAAAAGTTGATTTGATGCAGAAAGGTAATCCTATTCCTTAGAAATAAATGGCAACAATGCTGCCAGCTCCCAGAATTTGAGATTCATGATTTAGGCCCCCAAAATAATGAGAATGGCTAGAATTAAAAATAAATTCCATTTGCATTCAAATTTTTGAATTCTATGTTATAATGCACATTGAAGGGTTCTTTTTCTCCAACCAGCAAGAATATAAATATTTTAACAGAAACTAAGATTTTCACATTTATCCCACAACTCCAAGAGCCAGGATTACATACACACACCACCATCCCATAATTCAAGAGTTAAATGAAAGCAGATGGTAAAACTAAAGACACTCTAATTAATGATCCTAGATTGTAGATGTTGCCACTTTGATCTGCACTGAATATTTTTCCAATGAATTTTGATTACTGATTTTAACTGCATTAATTAAGGAATAAATCAAATTTATAGCAGTGTGACTTACAGCAGAGCAACACCATTGAAATTAACATCGTATATTATTATTTAAAAGCATTTGTTCCTCTAGTACAGAAGATAAACACAGATGTATATTTGAAGTTATGTTGTTAATATGTAAAGCTTTACAGGCAATATTACTGACTGGTGAAACAGCAGTTCAAAGACGTGACTAATTTTTGCAACCACAATGTTTATCTACAGATCTTTAGTTGCTTCAGTCTACTAGAGTCTTGATAAGCCAAGATAAATGTTGTGGGAGAAATATTACAAGTTGAACCTCTTGAAAATACTCAAGTTATATACTGGAATTTGTTCTAGGAACTAATGAGTTAATGCTTCCTGGGAAAATGGCGCATGGCTTATGAAGCGCACTACGCGTGGCTTGTGCTCCTAACAGCCAGCTGAGCCTGGGTTTTGATACCAACCGCGTTTATTCATAAGAATATTACTTTTTCTTCCTGTAACTATGTTGCCATGTAGCAATGATGGTTCAGGCTCCCTGTCTGAAGTTGTGGATTGAGCCTTTCTAGACAAAAATGATGAGTTTAAAACCTTGTTACACACTTCCAGGATTCTGCAATGTAAAATGTAACCATATACTTCTCCCTCAATAGGGAATCATACAGAATTTTGGTGAAGAGTGTATTTAATTAAGAGATGGAAGCATAAAAGAGAGCTCGTGTGAAAGAGAGAGTGAGAGAGAGAGAAAAGGGGAGGGGAAAGAGAGGGTGAGGAAGAGTGAAAGGAGAGAGAGAGAGGAGAGGAAGAGAGAGGAGGAGGGTAAGACAAGAGAGAGAAAAAAGACAAAGAGAAAGAAAACTATGTGAAAGACAGAAGGGAGGAAAAGAGCAAGAAAAGAGGGGGAAGAGATGGGGAGAGAGAAGAGTGGAGAGACGACGAGAGAGAAAGGGAGAGAGAGCATAAGGGGGAGCATGTGAGAATGAGTGCTTAGGAAAGGCAGAGAGGGAGAGTGTGAGGAAGAGCTCAAACAAGAGAGAAAGCTTATGTGAGAAAGATGGAGCATGAGGGTGCAAGAAAGAGCAGGTGTGTAAGAAAAAGCAAGTATGCAGAAAAAAAGCAAGTGCACATGAGAAAGCGAGGCCGTAAGGAATAGGAAGCACATGAAAAAGAGCGAGGGCATGAGAAAGAGGATGCATGCAAGAAGTGGAGCACATGAGAAAGCACGAGTGCACACGAGAAAGAACACAAGAAAAAGCAAGTGCACAAGGAAGAGCAAGCACACAGAAGAGAGAGCGGGTGAAGAAGAAAAAGAAAGATATGAGGTAGGAAGGGAGGGAGAGAGAAGAGAGCAAGTGAGAGAAACCGAGAGAGCGTGACTAAGAGTGAGAGAGGGCAAGAAAGAGCACATGAGAAAGAGATGTCAAATGAGTAAGAGAAATCTCACCTGAGGAAGAGTGAGCATAAGGGCACGGGAAAGGGTATGAGTGCATGAGGAAGCACATGAGTGTGTGAGAGAGGGAGTAAGTGCATGAGAAATAGAAAGTGCATGTGAGGAAGAGCCAGGAAATGAGAAAGAGTGAGGGCACAAGAAAGAACGAGGGCACCAAAAAGAGAGAGGGCACGGAAAGGGGCAAGGGTGCAAGAAAGGGAGGGCGCTGAAGAAAGGGGATACACAGAAAGGGTGTGAGCATGGACAAGAAAGTGAGCAAGAGAGCAAAGGCATGAGAAAGAGTGAGTGCCTGTGCACAAGAGTGTGTGAGAAAGAACACACAAGAAAGAGGGAAATAGTGTGTAAGAAAGAGAATGTGTGGAAGGGTGCAAGAAAGAGATGGCATGAGGAAGAGAGCAAGA
>NW_008825109.1:12061491-12062186 GCF_000699105.1 Pygoscelis adeliae
GGGAAAGAGAGAGAGGGTGAGAGAGAAAGAGTGAGGAAGCAAGAAAGAGCAAAAGCTAAATAAAGCAAGAAACAGTGAGAGAGAAAGAGGGGAGGTGAGATCAAGACAGAAAGAACATGTGAGAAAGAGTGCTAAAGTATGAGGGAGAGAAAGAGTGCGTGTGAAAAATCAAATGAGAAAGAAAGCCCACGTGAGAAACAGTGAGTGTGAACAGTGAGTGTGAGGGCATGGGAAGGCGTGGGCACAAGAAAGGAAGGCACAAGGGTGGGGTAAAGCACATAAGCATGTGAGAGCATGGTTGCATGAGAAACAGCAAACACGTGCAAGGCAGAATGAGGGTGCAAGAAAGAGGGAGGGCACCAAAAGTCAAGGCCACAAGAAAAGGGGAGCACTCCAGAAATGCACAAGGAATAAAGAGGGAGACAACACAAGAAGGAGAGAGAAGGGGTGCAGGGCAAAAGAGAGATATGGATTGAGAAAGAACACGCGTATGAGAAAGCAAGCATGAGGGTGTGAAAAGGATATAGCACAAGGTTTTAAGAAAGTGTGTGAGGGCACAAGAAAGTGAGGGTGTGAGAAAAATCAAGGGCATGAGAAAAGGAGAGCTCATGAGAAAGGAAGCCTGCATGTGAGAGAGTGAGCATGTGAGAAAGAAAGTGCACACGAGAGAGAGAGAGAGAGCGTACAAGTGAGAG
>NW_008825109.1:12062221-12066570 GCF_000699105.1 Pygoscelis adeliae
AGAGTGGCATGAGGACACAGGAAAGGGTGAGGGCAAGAAGGGGAAGGGTTGAGGGCAAGAGAGCACAGGAGCATAAGAAAACAAGCACACAGAGAAAGAGCACAAGAAAGGCAAGAGCATGAGAGAGGGCAAGTGCTTGAAAAAGGGAGTGTGCAAAAAAAAGTGCAAGCATGCATGAGCAAAGGTGCAAGAAAGTGCACATGTAAGAGAAAGAAGAGACAGAGAGTGCAAGAAAGAGGGGGGAAGAGAGAGAATGTGAGAAAGAGATAGTGTGCTGGAAAAAGATGGCATGCAGGAAAAAAAGCACACACGAGAAAGTAAGCATGAGGGCATGAGAAAAACAGAGTGCAAGGGTGGAGGAAAGGGTGTGAGGTCACAAGAAAGGGCATGATGGTGTTAGAAAGGAAGCACTGGCACAAGAAAGGATGTGATGGTCTGAGAAAAGGAGGAGGCACAAGAAAGGAAGTATGGGTGGGAAGGAGAGTGCCCATGAGAGAAAATTAGGGGGAAAACAGAAAACTTGAAATGGTCTGTGCTAGTATTTGTGTGAAAAGAGAAGCGTGACTCCACTGAGTGAAGCAAAGGGGGAGAGAGATCATGTGAGTAGTACAGAGAGAGTGTGTGTGAGGAAGAGATGGCACGTGAAAGAGCGATTGTGCAAGAAAGAGAAAGTGTGTGCAAGAAAGTGAGCGTGAGGGCATGAGAAACAGTGAGAGCAAGGTTGTGAGAAAGGGGGTGAGGTCATGAGAATGGGGGAGAGGGTGTAAGAGCGGGTGCAAGGCCACGAGACAGAGAGGGTGTGAGAAAGGGAGGGAGCACGAGAAAGAACAGGACAACTTGTGAGAAATAGTGCCCATGTGAGAAACAGCGAGTGTGTGCAAGGTAGAAAGGGAGCACCTGTGAGAAAGACAGCTCTCAAGAAAGAGGGAGAGGGAGTGCAAGAAAGCGAGCATGAGGGCATAAGAATGAGTGACAGTGAAGTCTCAAGAAAGGGAGCAAGGGCATGAGAAAGGGCATGAGGTTGCAACAGAGTGAGGTCGTGAGAAGAGGAGCAAGTGGGTGAAAGAGCAGGACCATGTGCGAGAAAGAGGGCACAGTAAGAGGTGGGTGTGAGGGCACAGGAAAGAGAGCTAACGTGAGAAAGAGCAAGTGTGCAAGGAAAAGTTTGAGTGTGTGAGAGAGATGGCAAGAAAGAGATAGTGTCTGAAAGAGAGCGAGAATGAGGAAGAACGAGGGGGAAGAGGAAGAAAGAGGGAGAGACAGAAGGAGGCTGGAGATAAAGCTCAAAAAGAGATTGAGAGAGGGACCATACCAGAAACCAAGAGAGAGCATGGCAGAAGGAGAGAAAGCATGCATGAGAAAATGAGTGTGAGGGCATGAGAAAGAACAAGGATGATGTTGAGAGAAAGGGTGTGAGGTCACAAGAAAGCAGATGAAGTCATGAGAATGAGCGTTGTCAGAAAGGGAGTAAGGGCACAAGAAAGAGAATAGGTTGAGAGAAATGAAACAAACACAAGAAAGCATTATCAGCTGTGAGAAAGAGCAAGTGTATGTGAAAGAAAGAGAGCTAGATGGACGGAGAGACACAGAGAGAGAGGTAAAGGGCCCCCAAGAAAGCAAGCTCTCAAGAAAGAGGGAGATAAATCTTGCATGAGAAAGAGTGGGCATGAGAAAGGATGGGTGTGAGGGCACAAGAAAAAGAGCCAGCACACAAGAAACGAGGGAGAGCAAGCATGCAAGAGAGAGCAAGGTTCTGAGAATAAGGAATGGCACAAAAAAGAGTAAGGACACAAGAACGAGAGTTAAAGAGTGAGAACATTAAAGAGTGATAGAGAGGGAGAGACAAAGGGGGGCACAAAAAGGGAGAAGATAATATGAGGAGAGAGAGGGAAAGAAAGAAAAAGATTATATGAGAATGAGAGAGAGAGGAAAAAGAGGGAGAAAAAGAAGACGTAAGAGAGAGAAAGACGGGAAAGAGCGAGGCAGACAATGAAGGACCATGAATGAGTGAGGTAGGGATTGCAAGGGAGACAGTGCACTAATAAGACAGGGTGTTTAGGAAAGAGAGGTGGTGTGAGAAAGAAAGAAAGCACAAGCGCATAAGAAAGCAAGAATGAGGTTGTGAGAAAGGGTGCAAGGTCACGAGCAAGAGGGTAACATTATGGGAATGGGGGCACGGCCATGAGAAAGGGTACAAGGGCACAAAAAGGGGTGCATTGGTACAAGAAAGAGCAAGGGCATAAGCGAGTGAGCGAGCACGGAAAAGCACAATCATGTATGATAAAGAGCAAGTGCACATGAGAAAGTTGCATGTACGCATGTCAGAAAGAGATAAGGAGTGAGAGAGAGGGATAAAGCAAGAAACAGAAGGAGAGACATGCAAAGAGACAAAAAGACAGAGGAGGGTAGAGAGGAGGAGACAAGGACATAGAAAATGAAAGAGAAAACGAATGAGGGGAGAGGAGAAAGGAGTGCAACAGAGAAAGAGAGAACTCAAGAAAGAGGGACCATGTGTGCAAGAAACAGGGAGAGTGTGGAAGGGAGAAAGAATGTGCGCATGAAAGAGTGAGTGCAAGGGCATGAGAAAGAGTGAGAGTGAGGTTGCAAGAAAGGGCATAAAGGCACAAGATAGGGTGCAAGGGTGCGAGGAAAAGCATGGATGTGAGAAAGAGAGTGGCCACAAGAAAGAATATGATCACTTGCAAGAAAAAGCAAGGGTGCACAAAGAAGAAAGACAAAGAAAAAGAGGGGGAGAGGGAGAAGGGGAGAGAGCAAGAGAGCATGAAAGAAGGGGGGGGGGAAGGGAGCAAGAAACAGGGAGAGTTCGGGAAATAGAGAGATGGCACAAGAGAGAAAGTGCATGCGAGAACACTAGTGTGAGTGGGTAAGGAAGAGCAAGCATGAGCTTGCAAGAAAGGGCCCAATGTTGCAAGAAGTAGCGCAGGGTCAAGAGAAAGGGCATGAGGGCATGAGATAACAAGCACACATGAGAAAAAGCGAGCATGCACAAGAAAGAGTTCACATGACAAAAAGAGGGAGACGGAGAGAGAGGAGTCAGGAAAGAGAGAAAAGAGGGAAGACAGAGAGAAATGGAGAGAGAGCAATTGACTGAGCATGAGGGTGGGGGAAATGGTGGACGCAAGAGAAAGTGGGGGCAAGGCTGCAGTGTGTGCAAATATGTGAGAAAATGCAAGTGTAGAAAAAAGCACATGAGAAAGTGAGAGCATGGGAAAGTAAGAGCACTTGAGAAAGGGAGCACACAAGAAAGCATGAGTGTATAGAAGAAATGGAGCACAGCAGGAGAAAGAGTGAGGGCATGAGCATGCAAGGAAGGAGGGAGTGAGCAAGGAACAGAGAGAGTGAAAGCACGCATGAAGAGTTGGAAAGAGAAAGAGAGGCATGGTGCAAGAAATAAAGTGTACCTGAGAAAGCAAGCATGAAGTTGTGAGAAAGACTGAATGTGAGGTTGCAAGAAAGGATGTGATGTTGTTAGGGTGCGAGGTTGTGAGAAAGGACATGAGGCATCAAGAAAAGGCAGTGTTGTGAGAAAGGGCTTTCTTGCTCATGCAAGAATCCAAGCATGGGTACGTGAGAAAGAGTTAGTGCAGGGTCACAAGAGAGGGCATGAGGTTGTGAGGACAGTGAGGGCACAAGACATGGAGCAGGTGCACCAGCGTGTGAGAAAGAGTGAGCATGTGCATGAGAGAAAGGATGCTTGAAAGAGGGATAGAAGGAATGAAAGAAGGGGGAGAGAAGGAAGGGGAAAGGGGGCAGGGGAAGAGAGAAAAAGAGAAAGAGAAAGGGAGAGAGAGCATGTGAATAAGAGTGCAGGAAAGAAAGACATGGCAGGAAAAAAAGAAAGCATGTGCAATAAAGTGAGGGTGTGATAAAGAGTGAGAACAAAGTCTCAAGAAAGGGTGCAAAGTAACAAGAAAGGGGTGTGAGAAAGCGCATACAGGCATGAGAAAGGGGCAAGAAGGGGAGTGAGAAAGAGAGCGAGGTCATGAGAAGGGGAGTGGGCATTAGAAAGATTATGACCGTGTGCAATAAAAAGCAAGCATGGGAAAAAGAGCAAGTTCATGTGAGAGAGAATGAGAAAGAGGTAGCGGGTGAGAGAGAAAGAGTGGGTATGTAAGAGAAAAATATATAACTAGTTCAATGCTACTGAAAATCACTAAGATGGTTAGAGTTTCACTCAGTACTTAACTTTATGTTTTACTAGCAAAAGTGGTAGTTAGAAAGCTACCATATGGAGGAGAAATAGACAAATGCAAGGGATCTTATTTGGCTTAAAACCCAAGATCAGTGCTCAACTCAGAATAACTGATCTGAGCAACCCTGTGATTAGG
>NW_008825109.1:12066589-12105196 GCF_000699105.1 Pygoscelis adeliae
TTTCCCTACTGCCCTTCTTGCACAGGTTTCTGATATACAAAATGTCAGCACCTCTTAAGTATCTGAAATTCTTCCCTGTATTCATTAGTTCCATTACTAATGCCACTGTTCAATGCCAAAGAAGGTAGGCTTTATCCTTTAAGTATTGCCTTGTGTAAGGAAGTCTTCCATGCCCCTCACATCCACTTTCTTAAGGAAACTTTACTGAAATCCAGTTTTTCTTTGAGACAGAAACACAGCTGGCTGTATCTCTCTTAGTAAATGAAATGATGGACAAGAATGAACCAGGGTACTGTAACGTGATCACCTGTACTGGTGCCCCCTGCCAGAACAGTCTCTGGCCCACGCTTGTCTTATGTCAACTAACAGACATCCAAACGACTCCTCGGCAAAGTTGTTAAAACACCATCAAACCCATACTTGACAGGCAGGTTGCATGCAGCCACCTTGTTTTGGAGGGTTTGCTAGAACAGACACAGGTTCTTACATGCCAAGGAGGCTCAATGCCTGGACACTTTCCTCGATGTGGGTACTTTATCAATGACTTGGAGCCTCTGTCTTCCTTGTGGGATGAAAAGTAGAGAAATATCTGAAAAACCTGTTATTTGGGCTAAGCGTACAACCGTGGTCAAAAATGGCCCCATATAAGGAGACATGTCTGCTGCTTCCAGGAGTAAATGATACCAAACCAGTAAAAGCATACCCTATCAGAAAAAAGAATAACTCAGGACAGGATTAACTGGTAGTATTCCAGGTGAATTGGTGCTAACCCCAGTGTGTATATCCTCAATATCAGAGAGTTGATTCAGCAGAATAATGTAAAAAAAAATTCTACCTTAACTAAAGGACTTGATGATTCAATAATATATTTTATTTCTCAGATTTGTAGGATGCTGCCATTTATTAGGCAGGGTATCAAAATAGATGGTTTGGCAACATAATTTCTTGCAATTCATACAGAAGCAGTGCTTAATTTGGGCACCCCTCTGCATATTGTCCATAATACAAACAGTATCATTCTGATTTAATTGTCTGACATGCTAAGCACCATAAGATGGAAAAGACACTGCAAATTCAGGGTCTAAGGTTGACCTTTTAACATGGTATGTCTACAAAAGAAGGGACATTTATGCTTTCAATCATTTTGTAAATGGAAAAGGGACACAAGGTTTTGAAGGCAAATCTAATTTGTCTGCAAATTCCTTGAGAACAAGGCAATGAGTCTCATGCAAAATTAATCTTAGTTGAGAAACCAAATCATTCTGAAGTCAACTCAGGACACAAAGTACTGCTGGGGAAACACCCCATGCTGGATCACTTATACTAGGAGATCAAAGGGCTCCCAGGTGGCAACAGATTGGAGTAATTTCTTCTGCCTCCCTGAGAAGGGCAGAGTCCAGTCCAGGCTCCAAAGCTCTTACAACCATCTTGTGACTCTTGAGTGTCTTCAGCCTCCATGTCACCACTTGCTAGACTGGCCCATAAGACTGTGTCTCTCATGCTAAAAATATGTCTCTGTTTTATGGACAGGTATGAAAGTAAACCCATAGAGAGTCAAATCTGACAGCATAAACTGATGTTCCTTTAATTACCGTAGTCTTCCACCACTTTGGATCAGCCAGAAGTCTGGTTCTACTCTGTTTTTGAACAGAATATGCTTGTCGTTCCCTCAGGTTGTAGCTTACTTCAACCACTATACTCCCTAGGGTAGAAAACTATTGTCTGAGCTAGAAAACAATGTATTTTAAAAATATATGCATATGTACACACACATATGCACAAGCACACACTCGTTGCAGTCTGAAATCTTGTCAGTCAGTCTATGTGAGGAAAATACTTCCATGAGAATACTATTTTTTTGGACAGCTCTTTTTGTTCTGTCTGCCGATAGTCTAAACTTCTCTACCATGGTTTCAGGTTTAGCAGTTACTCCTGATGTTCACTTGATATAAATCAGCAGTGATTTCTATTCATCAGTGGCTATTTGCATCTACTAAGGAGCTGGCTCCTCTACTGTCTTTAAAAGTTGTCTTTAAAGCCTGATTATTTTGTTGCTGTACATTATTTCTGACTTGACTCTCTTGAAGAGTAAAGTAAATACCCTTATATTGATACTTCAACCACTTTGTTGTCAGCCTTTTCACAGTCACAGGCTGACAGAGTAAAAGTAGCTAGTGTACATACTTGGATCACTAGCTCATTTCCAAGCTAGACAATCTGATTACAGAAAGCAACAGCACTATGTCGCATGCATAGGGAGGACTGCACAGGGCTTTCAGTTTCATGAAATACATTAGTGACCTATAAATTATCTTTAGATCTTGATAACTTTTGAGGTGTTTTGCTAGGTGCTTGAAAGATTACCAACGCGGACAGAATGGCTCCCATGGAAAGCTTGTAAAGAACGGAGGTTATCTTCTTAGCAGCAATCTTTAAACAGAACTAATTATTTCATTACAGAAACTATCATGGCACTAGCTTTCACTTGTTTGAACCATCCATTATTACTGCAGTCATTGTCTCTCTCACAAAAACTCCAGTTGCTGCATACCTGGTTTAACAAAGAAACTGCAACTTGACCTACTCTCACCCACACAATCTACCTCACATTTTGTCTAAATGCTGATGTCTCAACTGATACAAGGCTCAACACCTTTTTGAACAGTGAACTACACAGAAAGCAAGAAGCTGCCCCAATGGAAGAAAAAAATATTGATAGAAGAGTTCTGTCCCAAAGAACTTCAGAAATTAGTATTTTCAAGCTGTTACAGATTGTACCACAAAGCCATTGTTAATTTTGAACAACTACACAGGTCTTCACATTAAACTATGATCAAAAGTGTCATTGAATTCCCAGGGAATTATTTTTTATGAGTGCCTCTTGTCACAGAATCCTAAAATACCACTGCATTTTACTTTAAGTACTCCAAACCAGCTTTTAATCCTTACAATCTGGAGAACACCAGTACTCTGCACTAAGATAGCATTAACAATCAGAAACAACGGTTTACACAAAGCAGCTCCCCTAGTTGAATTTGTGTCAGTGCAGTTTGAATATTGATTTTTATTGTTCTTTCTAAACATATGGGGAAGTTATACTAAATATCTGGACAAAAGATGAAAAATGGGCAAACAGATCTACTGTGCTGTGTAAATACAGCAAATATACCCACCTAATTACCATTACTAATACTGAGCATTGGTATTGGCAGATGGTTAAGCTTTGAAAACAGAAACAGTTTCCGTGGATTTCTTATCCTGATTTACCTGTTCATTCTGACCAGTCGTCTTGGGGCAAGGAAAGAGGGAGGGAAAAAAAGAAAAAGAAAGTGGAAAAAAAAAACCCTGAAGAGGCTCTTAAATGAACTCCTCTGTCTGTGAGTAAATATTGACATATGACTGGATTAGCCCTGATGACTATGTATTCGTGCTTGGCTAATAGAAAACTAATGCTTGAAAAGTTCTAGCAGTTCTCCCAAACTACTTAAGAAGGAAAACAGATACTATTATCTCAAAAAAACCCCTAGCTTAAAGCAAATTATAGCATATGTATATTTAGTAATTTTAACACACATATGAGGCATTTTACTGTGTTGAGGTCAAATGCCTCATGTTTAAATCCGCATGGTTTTGTAATAGTCACAGATAGTGCACAGTACATTTATTATATGCTTTTTGCTTCATCTTATTTTTACTGAATCTTATTTTGCTACGTATAATTTCTCATACATAAACTCTTTCATCTATGCTAGAGAGACTCACTGTTATTACACAACCCTTGCACAGTTTGTGATGTAAGACCTTATTTTTTCCATCCAAACACACCCACCAGTTCAGTTTATCAACTCAGCAACCCACTAAATAAAAACATGTGTGTGTACACTTACCAGAGAAAAACAGAAAAGATTCATGTTGGTATTGAGATCCGCTCCAGCACCCCAAAATTCTGCTCCACAAACTCCCACCGCACACTGCAGCTCCTCCTTGCTCTCCCAGCTGTTTGTACATTTCTCCCTGGAGATTACTGCAAGATGAAATCCCTGCAATAATCCACTGGATTGAGAGCCCATTATCAAATGAGACAGGCTTTGCCAGGCCAGTACAAACTGTTTTCTGACTTAAAGAACAATGTTTACCAACAAAACAAAAGCATGGTCTGAATGATTATGATGGACTCAGGAAATGCTTTCCTGCAGGCTGTTTCCATTTAGTTTATCATCTAATAGATATAAAACTCTTTCTGCCTAAGACCGCTGGAACGTACAGCTAACTCCAAGGCAAATCTTCTCAGCTTACTCAGATTTTCAAAAGACACACAGAAATTCTTGGAAAACGCTGATTTTCTGTACATATGAATTAATTTACAAAATTCAGTAATTATTTTTGACTGCATTTTGAATAGAAGCATCTTACTTAGGGACCTTGGAAAAGAAACCTGTGGGCCACAATCAAATTTAAAAAAAAAAAAAGAACAAAAAACAAAACCAAATGAAAACCTCACACTCTGGGCCTGTACACTAAAGAGTAATTACCAAACTGGTGTCTGACATGTTGACTGTTTAATGATGCAGACTAGGACTAAACTAATTTTGCTATTAGAAAACATGGCAAATCTGGAAATTAAAAAATTGGGAGTATTCAAAACTGATCCATGGGTTATAATGAGAGGTATTACAGTGTATACAGACAGGCATTTGAGGGATAAGCAATTGTAAAGAAAAACAGTAGCCTATGGCACTAACTGGTATAAATCAGCAAAATTCCATCACCTGTAGTAGAGTAGAACAGTCTGAGGAAGAAATATGCCAAAAGCACTGTGAGTCTCAAATTGTTTCAGATTATGAAATACCTGAAATTAGACTCATTTTGGAATAATATTGCCGCCCAACCCACAATTAATTTCCCATAGCTGTTATGTGAATGCTGTGATATTTGGTTACATGAACAAGCAGGAGTTGGTACCAAAGAGAGAAGCTGAAATTCACCACAAATTGTGACCAAGATCTTGATTTCCTTTCTTTGGGCCCAGAGCTTCATACTTGTGTCAAGCGTCTCTTTCATTGCTCATACTTCTGACTATTTCAGTTTACTCTAGTAATTTTGTAGTTTGATCCTGCACCCCAATGAATTTGAAATGTCCGTATTTTGGTAGGATAAATACATTTTAACATAAGTTAGTTTCTACCCTGAACAAAACCGAAACAAGGCTCACACAAAGGCATGCTGACAAACACCAGAGGACAAACAAGATTCAAGATTTTAAAAGGAAAAGATCTCTAGTTTGCACACTTCCTATTTACCGTGAAGTATATAAAAGTCTTTTTTGAAGGCTTTTCCCAGGCCTCCTTTTCAGTTATAATTTCAGGTTGGTTTCACATATTAGAAAAGTAGGGTTGGCTATGAAGAGCTTCATGAAAAATGTTACAGTTTAGAAGCCAATTAACGAGAGACTTCTCATTTACTCCTCCTACAAACTTGAGGAACACTAACAGATTTTGTCAATTACCACCTAGTGACACTTTCCTAATGCAATTATACAAAAATAGACATCTGAGAGACCTAGCTTACCACAGATGGGCTTGCGTTTGCTTTGTGGCTCCTCACTTGCTGGTTTCCTCGTGGGGGAGCAAGTTCTTACCCTTCCTGTGCCTCAGGTTCTCCAGCTGGAATAACTGAAATAACAGCACAAACCTCATGTGCAAAGTACTATGAAAGTAATGATCAAAAGCACCCTGTCCCACCTATGGAGAATTACTTTTTTTTAAAATGCCTATTTACAATAATAGCTATCTGGAAAACTCCAGAAAAACTGAAGAGCTCGTAAAATTACAAGATACAGTAAGGAATCAACACCTAAGTAACTCAGGGGGATGTGTTTTTCATTCAGACTCTTGATTTTGGGTTGTGGCTTTTCAGGGGGTTTTGCTATGCCTATTTTCTCTAAAACCTTTAGGAGGAAGTTTCTTAATTTTATACCACAGATCCTCAAGGTAAGAGTAGCTAAGAAAGCACAGATCTTGCACTGAGCTATTCAGTTTTCATTTTGCTTATATTTGTAGACATGCAGAAAAGAGAATAATTTAAGAAGAAAAAAAAATTAAAAAATAAAAAGCAGCCTGTATCTACAATTACAGACACACACATATATGGCAAACAACTATGTAGAAAGGCAAAAAAGAGCTGTACAAGACAAACTTTTGTGAAGAGAGATAAATGCTCATCTGGAAACTTTCTAAGGCATTGGGCCAACTCTTGTTTCAGTTATTCTTGCTTCACCATTTGGACAGGTTCAATTCATCACATCAGGCTTGAAATCTCATGAGCTAGGCGCTATTCCATTGAAGTAAAATGTGAAAACCAGAGGCAGGCTTTTCACAAATATGGAGCTGGAGATTGAAACTGGGAGTCATACCAGTTTAGATTCTGCGGACGTGCCTCCTGAGTGCATGCCCCAGATGGCTTATTTGACTTCCTTCAGTCTCCGAAAGACAGACCTCCAGCATTCAATTGCTCTCATTTCATATCCTGGTGCATTCATCCTTTTGTTTACAGCTGTATCAGGCCTCTGCATATATCTATACCAAAGGCATTACGGCAGCGGTACTGGATGAAAGTTATTCAAGTCAGGTTTAACATATTCAGTTCAAATGTCCCGCTTGAGAAACAGAGAAATTTAACCCACTCTGATTTCCATTCTGCCGGGCTAATAGCTTTACAAGAAATAGCCTTCCGTGAAGACTTCAGGTGGGATCCCAAAGCACTGCTGCAGATATTCTGGGTGCAAGCCACTAAAATCCTAAGACTAAAGACTGTAAATTTGTTATTACATGTTTTTGAGTACTCACAGTGACAAAACTCCTCTTATGAAAAGGTAACATTTTAGACCTCCACTAATTCACTGATATAGCCATCTGTAAGGGTCAAGTTTGCTGGTAGGCCTAAACTATAGATGACATTACCCATCAGGTTCCAGTCCTAGACTAATGGATAAATTACAAACTGTGAGGAAACACCTACTATAGTAATTAAAATAAGATGCAACAGCTTATGATTGATTGATCAGGATGAATAAATAAAATACTCAGCAAGAGTTCTTAATGCCACTTGATATCACAGCTGTCTGTGTAAAGAATTTGAGCTTTGAAAATAATTTAAAAAACGGCGACTAAGTAGAACAAATTTGAAGGTAACATCTGTGTTGTGACATCTACGTACATTTTATCCGGTATAAATAGAGCAATTTGCAGCAGCAGTAGCATATGAGAACAGCAAACCCACACTATAACGAGGGTACAGAAATCAGTTTTTCCAAACAGGAAACACTTGAACTTTCACTTCCTAGCTCTAATCTTGCACTACTGTTAGCATTTAATTCTCTTTCTTCACTGCTACCTGATTTCTACATGCTTGGGCTCTACCTCCTTGCAAGTAATTCAAACCCCTTAAAAAAGAAAAAATGCCCACAAATCAAGGCTTTCATATATTGAGGTTTCTATTCCTGCACAATGAATAGACTTCATAGCTGAGATCTCTAGGCATTCTTGGCCTTTTCAGGAGGCTGGATTTCAGCTGTGTATTCACAGTAAGTGGCAACCCATAATCTAGCCTGGCATACAAGCAGTTAAGGTCGAGCCATGATTCAGGTACTCACAATTCCGTCTTGGCTCCAGGCTCCCAGTCCTATGATAGCCATTCTACTGATGTAGCTTCATCTGTCACTGGGAGAATTCACCAGCAGAGCTGTGCAATTCACAGACATTGTGCAATTCTTCGGTTTGCTGGACAAAGGAAAAATAATGTATTGTTAGTTGTTAACCTGGATACATTTCAGTAAATCTGGGACTAACATTGACCCCTATTTTCTTCTCCCTTCTTTTTTTCCTCCCACAGCATATCTATCCTTAAAGAAAATATACATCTACCTCTCCTCTGATCAGCATCTATTTGTCATCTGAGCATCTTCATACAGATTTAAAACTAAGAGGAACAATGCTACTGCCTAATATAGTATGAGTGTTAAATATATAACTAATCATATGCTAAGTGGTCACATTTCTCTATTCACTCCACATAAAAGGCTGAATTATTACTTTATCATGAGCTCAGGGTAAACATAGTGCATTGCTACTATGCTCCACAGGCTATCCTGGTGGAAAGCGGGAGATTCAGAAATTAAGTCAGTTAGAGGCTTCCCCTTGGCTCTCCCATTTCTTTGGAAAGAGACTGTGTGTCTACTTTCAGCAAGTGCCTACTCACTACACCACATATTCTCTAACATGTGAAGGCAACCGTGTAGGTGGCACACTGGATAAAACCCCTGCCTCATTTCACCTCCTTCTCTTCACTTACAATAGGCAGATGACAAAGTAGTTCTGTGCAGAACACTTTCCTTGTTGACCCACAACCCATGACCAAGTGCTCTATGAGAAGCCACTATGTGAACCTAGGAAACTGCTATTATAAAATAAGTCTAACATTTTCTATCATGAACATCCTCTGAAGATACTCCAAAAGGTAGAAAGCTCCATTTCAGACCACAAACACAATAGTGCCTCTAAGACAGAGCTACTAACATTTGATATTCCTGAATCAAATGTTCCAATCACTGGCTCTAAATTACATCTGCTTAATAGTTTGGAAAGGACCCATGAAGTTCTAACTGAAAATCTGATTCTTTAAACGTTATTGATTTTTTTTTTCCTTTTAGAATCTCCTTCAATTTAGAGACAGCTTCTTAATTCCTCCTTTTACATTCAGCAGCTAATTAAAAATTGGTAAGGAAAAACTTTCACAACGCTCCTCACCCCTGCCAAACTGCAGTATTCCGTTCCTCCTTTGAAAAGGCAATTTTACAGATTCAATGATAAATTCAACACAGCAGCTTTTACACCTTTGCAACAAGGATTTACAACAGAGTTTAGCTCAGTTAAAGATTATTTTAAGCTCACTCAGCATAAATAGCCATAACATTTACTTCAGCCCAGAAAATCAAGCAAATAAAGACATGAAGAGCCAATATTCTATAACTCAAAATCAAACAGGCAAGTAAAATGCTTTCACAGTTTCCAGAATCCCTGGGAAGGTCTGTGCCTATTAAAGTCACTGGCAAAGTTCCCATCAAATTCAGTGCAATCAGAATTTCATGCACCTTCTCCTGCTAACTGATCACATTTAATCACAACATCATAAAAGCACGTGGTGTTTCCCATACAATTCATTGTAACATTCAGTCATGCCTTGAAGCTAACATTCCTTCTAGGATAAATAATCATATTGTTCTTTCCCTTGTCCCAGAAAATTTACATTTTTTTTTTCAGAGCAGTTATATTTTAATCAAAAGAAAAACTGCATCTCTGTTCTAGAGAGGAAATGTGTATTTCCTAAATGGGAGGGCCAAATCCTCTGCTTTATAATTTTACTGAAACTCAGTGAATCTGTCCCACACATTCTTTATTACTATCTAGCACTATACTGCAATTTAGAGTGAGAACTGCTAACTTCTATCGTCAGGTCAATTTATGTATTATCAGAAAAAACTGATGTCTAGAGTGAATTATGGGTATAGGAGTCATTATCTTCCAGGAGCACCTTGAAAACGAGATGTCTAATCTCAATAATGTAAGTTTCCTGGTTAAATAAATCCCCTGTGCTTAGTAATTCTATGCATTTATAGAAAAGATGTCACCCCCCCACCTCCTTAGACTTTAAAAAACATTTTAAAGCCTCAAGGGGATTTGAATCCTCACTAAACAGAATTGATTTCTGTACTTACCACTTAGTATTCTTAATCACACAGTTCATGAATTTTTGTTATGTAATGGACTGGGAAATTCAAAGAACCAGCCTGTTTTGCAAACATTTAGCTTTGCATCACCCCACTTCCCTTTTACTTTGATGGCTTTTTTTTTTAATATCATGATGACAGTCTTATTAAGCACACCCTGCTTGAAACAGCTCCAAACAGTCAATGCTGCCCTCTAAGTTTGTAGCCACCTAGGCCTTGCATGAGCATTTAAGAGCAGACCTTCGAAAGGCCAGCAGAGGTTTTCCAATCCACTCTGCAAGAAAGATTGCCTCTCCACTTTCGCCTGTGAGAATTCAGGTTAAGGACTTTAGTCATCTGTTTCTTCCTTGAGAGCCTGATCCAAAGCTAAATGAAGCCAAAAGGAATCCATCTATCGATCTGAGCACTTCTGGCAACTTAATTCAGAGTTCCTCTACCAATTTATACGCTAAGTTGGATACAGCCTGAGGACAGTCTTTCTAACCTAACTTGCACCCACCACTGCCTGTGGCCATAGGCACCCACTCCTGTTCCCACGCACCGCCTTACCTCCGGGAGATACCCACAGATGGCTGCTGACAGCACCAAGCTCCAAGTGAAACAGAAAGAGCCAGCCGGCTCACACAGACCCCCGCACCTAGATGAGTAGCCTCTGAGCAGAATGTACCATTTTGTCCATACCACCATCTTATCTGCAGTTTTCTGGGCTGGAGTTGGTTCCCAGCCAGCCAGTTCAGACTTGCATCTGCCTATATTTGTAGACACAACACCGGATTTAAAATATTCTTCTGTCCTTCAGGAGTCTACACTGAGACTCTTAGGCCCTGTCTCTGCTCTCACTCTCATACAAATCAGGAGTAACTCACTGGTAGACAGGGAAGCCACAATAGCATCTAGAATAGAAAAACTAAAGCCTAACAATTTCATTGGTGAGCTCCTGGCTTATGTTTTAATTTTCTTATCAGGTCTGTGCGAGTCTCACCTTTTTGGAAATCAAAATTAGGGACTCAGAAATTCCCCATTCTGTTTTCATATAGCTCATGGATCCTTAGCTGATTTAAATATGTACATGCTGCCCATAGCCTGTTCTTTTACAAATCATTCCAAATAAATTCTGCTGTACAAGCAGCACATTTTGACCACGCTAATTCTTAGTTAGACTTAGCAGCTTTTTAAAACCATCTTCCTGATAAAAAAGGAATTCTTCTATACAACCAGAAAAGACCAGCAATCCATATCAGTTATACAATAAAGGCTATACAGTTGTTGTGTCAAATAAAGCTTTTCTCTAACACTCTGCAACTTAGGCGTCAATCTGTACTTAGTAAAATACAGTGATAAAACCTAATGTTCTAGACCAGTTCTGAAGTGCGAGTACCAACACATCCAGGAGTACAAAATTTGCTTAAAAGACAACGGTCTAAACACTTCGGGGCTGCAAATATAGCCATGAGCTGGAATCGGCTACGTAAAATAGTTCATGGTGCAGCAAGAAATACATGCTGCTACACAGAATACTTCTTCCCACCTTACTGTTTTATGTAACTTAACAGCTCCATGCTGTTTGGGCAGACCCTTTATATTCTTTGGAAGTTACTCTGCGTAGACCCTTAGTTGATAGATATTAACAGCTTCATATTTTTCATCTGAGTTATGCCAGCTCATCCAGTGTCACCAAGCAGTTATACCCGTGTAGCTAATTTTTGCGACAGTGCTATTTTTTAGAGGCAAGGATACATCAACTGACACAGTGGCAATCTGAGCTGTTTACATCCCTGGGTGTGTGATTGCAGAGCCTCCAGCTTGGAGCGTCCTCCTTTTTGACTATCCATGACCCTGCTATACTGTCTTACTGCCTTTCCATGTGTTATAGCACTTTCCTTCACTTCTACAAACATACCATGCCATGTGAGAGACAAACTGTATTTGCCTCTTAGGGCCCCTTTTGAAAAAGTGGCAGTCCTCATGCCCTATTGCAACTCATGCCTTTATGTACCTGCAAAATATGCCCCGTCTGTACCCACTATTATTGGCTTTTATTAAGGTAATCAAATATGCAGAAGAGGCTGATGTTAAGGGGAAGAAGTCTGTACACTGCTGTCAGGACATGTTGCAGGAACAGCACATAGTATATCGGTGTGTTCTAAAATATTTGGGGAAAACAAAATTTAAATTTGATTATCACATGCCAGTAAAGAATTGCAACAGCTACACACTGTCTGCACCAGTCACATTAAACCCAGGCTCATACAGTGGGAAATGTAGATGCCATCTGCAGCCCTAGAATAACCTTGGCAGCATACCAGCACATATTCCTTTCTGTGGAAAGCAGCCTTGCTTGTCGTAGCTGAGTCCTCATGGTACCTCAGACTGCCAAATTGTCTCAGAGTTAGTAACTGGATATTATCACTCATTTAAATCCATCCTAGTTAAACAAGATGCTTGGAGTTGGCAGTTCCTGAAACTTTATTAAAGGTTGAGTAGGTAACCTTTCTCGCCTCCCCCCCCCCGATTTAGCAGAACATGATTACCTCAGGCAACTCACCAAAAGCCTATGATGGATAACTTGAAAACTGGAACATACATGAAAAAAAAAGTAGAGAAAAAAAAAAAAACAACACACTGTTGCAGAAATTTCAGTGTTGTTCTGCTTTAAGTAGAACAGAATCTTTCAACGGGAGAATTAATAGCATCCTAACGAATCATATATGGATTGAGAGGGGAGACAGAGGGCAAACTGCACAGCAGTATTTCTGCATTTGCATACAAACTTCTACCTGGATAGCCTAACTTCTTTTAACTTATGAGAAAAAGGAACAATCAGGACAGTTCTTGAAGACGACTGGCATCCAGAGATCTGCAAAAAGGGTACAGACAACAGATACAGTTACAGTTCAAAGACTTGTACATCAAAGAGTGACCCATCCCCCTGTGACTCCCCCTGCTCTTATTTCACTCTAATTCTTCAAAGTAGGATTCAATGGAATAGATGTCTTTTTTATCCTGGATAACCATGGAACAGCCAAGATTTACTCTAACTCTATTAAATCCAGATGTGGTTCAACAACCTGTTACCCTAATAACACACAAAAGAAAACACTGCTGTATGCAGAAAGTAGTGTCCATGAATGAGCTCCAAATGTCCATCAGGAATAGCTCAGTGAATCACACATGTATTGGTTTAGTACTACAAACTGCTAGAAGCAGTTTTACCTGGTATAGTGTATAAGTAGGACTTCAAAGATGGCTCTGCTAGACATACATTCCCACCTTCATCGTAGGCACTCACATGGTACCATTATTATCAGATCTAAAACTTAACGATCTTTAGCACAGTTATCCTTTGAAAATCCTTATGACAAGGAATGTGGTACTATTCCCATGTTATTGTACAGTTGAGTTTATTGTCTGTGTCACTAAAAAGCATAGTCATATACGTGTCATCTAGCAGTCACTAATGATGGGATGTCTGAATTCAAAGCACTGATTTTCAAATCTGTATTTTAAGTTGCTTCCTCACTCTTAAGGTGCTTAAAGATACTTAGAAATGTAAAGTCTGTCTGTGAAGAAATCTAGATACTGTAGAATTCTTGACAATATTGAGCAGCTAGACAGCTACCCTACATTTAAGTTAAATCAGGATCTATAATTTATGCATTCATGTTCCTATGTTACCTCTGTGATTAATCTGATTGCTTTCCTCAGAGCAAACTTACCCAAAGAAGCTTTGTAGAGAATAAGGGTAAAGGAGTGGATAGGACTTGCCCCTCCTGCTGCCTCTTACCTGGCAGCCCACCAATTGCAGCCCAGCGACTGCAGCATCCTTTCTCACTGTGGGGATTACAGTTCAAATTTTCTTCTTGGTTTCTGTTCTCCTCTTCAGTGTGATTTCTCCAACCACCAGGTGAGAGACTTTCTCCTTCTCCAGAACCTTGAATTAGCTGTTCTACTTTATACAGACTAATTATATACCAGTTGAGCTAAGGAGGAGTGTGTGTGTGTGTGTGTGTGTGTGCATATGTGTGCACATGACTCTCTGGCCTGGTTGCTAGAGCAGTCTCTTGACAGGGGATACAGTTGGATTCCCCAGTCCCAGCTCCAACAAACATTAAATATTAATTTAGGTCACTGGAGCAGAAATTAAAATTGTTGCAGCAAGTAAAATAAAATGTTTTGGAGGACTGGCTATATGTGCTCAGGCAAGAAGTCTGCAGAAGACAGAGGTCTGAATCACACGCCAGAGTTGTAGATTTGTGTCCTGAGCACCCAGCGAAGATACTTGCTTGTCCTCAGAATGAAACTGGAAACAGTTTAATTCTCTGGTTAGTTTGTAAACTGTGCAGTATACGTAGTACAATTGCCAGTCTCTAATTTTCTTTATTATCTCTAATGCGTGACCTCTGGAGGGACAAAGGATGGCATGCATCTTCTTACTCTGTCAGCTCCCCCTGCTCACTGCTTACCTCCTTCCTCTGGTCTCTGGGAACTTACAGGAGAGAAACCGTCAGGGTGAAGAAGGAGCCATTTCATAAAGGCAGGGGGAAAGCCAAATGCAATGAGCTGATTACTAGTAGCTTGCTGCTGTGTGTAGCATTAACCACAGGGAAGTCAGACCGTTTTGTCAACAGCGCCTTGCTGTAAAAACCCAGTCGGCTTGAGTGGATAGGGGAATCTTATTTAAGAGAAAATGATGATACTATGTGAAAATTGAATGGGAGAGGATAATGTGTATGCATATGTCCTAGCCCGGAACTGGAAACCCTTACTGCTACTACGAGTGGTGTTAGCCACAGCCATAGCTTTGCTGGGTGTCAGTTTACACTTACTTAAAGAAGACATATTATTTATCTCACATACAGCAACTGAGGCATAATATAATATTAAGGGATTAGACAGTCAAAAAGAAAAGACGCAATATAAGGGCTGGAATTATTTTTCTGACTATGACTAATAACAATTTCGGTCACTGTTGGAGATGGGATATTCATCCGTTCTTGTCCAAACATCTCAGTATACTGAGCAGTATGTCTGCTCATGTGGTCTTAAGTACTCCAGAGATGTTCTCCTATTTTCAAAAGGTATCCTACACTTGCATGTTACCTGTTGATTTTATATCAATCCTAGTAGTGGAAGATAAGCTAAAGTCCAGCCTACAAAAAGCCAGTAGGAGCAAAGATTAATAGAACAAAAGCTAGGAGATGAGAAACAGATCTGTAGCAAATGTTTGCAGTGGAAACTGAGACAAAAATACCACGTAACAGAGATTCAGTGCAGCTGTCTACCTGCAGGTCCAGGCTTTCATGCAGAAGTCCTACGGAATTTGACAGAGAAATCTTATGGAAAGTTTTTTAATGAACTTACCACTTTCAGGATGAAATGTATACTCTTGAGGCAGAGAAGTATATGTGTATATATAAATGCTGGAGTCCATAAACTGGTTTAAACAAACGTCTAGAAAACCTGCAAGTATAGATCTGCTGCTCCCTTTCTTATTAAAATCCATGTTATATTAATGGGTTTATTTACAAACTGAACAAGAACTCTGTGTTGTCATCTGTTCTACAGAAAATCACTGTAAACTTGCCACTTGAGCATTCTAACTTTGGATTTGTAGAAACTCAGAAATCATTGAAAAACAAATGCAGTCATAAAGCTCTGCTAAATCTATGTGCACAGCTTAAACAGAAGTGTCTAGAAAAAATACCAAAGCATACAAATGAAAACAAACATGAGGGGGATATAATTACAAGGGATAACAAGACTTTGGTTGTAATCTCTTGCATGTATTGGTATTATCAGCTGAATCTTTGCATAGGCCTGATCCAAAGTCTGCTAAATGTTAATGAGGGTATTTCTTTTGATTTTAATAGATTCTGAACTTAATCCTAAAACATTTTGGTTTTGTGATGTGAAGCATGGTGTATGAACACAAACATTGTATGACATGAAGTATCACAAATAGTGTGTCATTATTCTTTATTTGTAATGCAGCAAAAATAGCCTTTTTAGAAATAAAGACTTGGGACAATAGATTTTTCAGCAGTGCATTTCTTGGGTCCATGTACTTAGAGTTTGGCTTAGATGTACTATGATCAATATTTCCAGGTGAAGCAATTAATTTCCTCTCTTTGGCATATGAATAAAACTCTTGCAGTGCAACTTTGACTTTCATTTTAGTTGCAGTCTGTTATTGCTAATGAAAAAAAATACTTCCTAGCTTTTCTAATGTATCAGCTAGATAAATTGTTAACACTTAAGAACTCCCCAGGCAGTAATGAATGACACAGTTTTCTGTGTTATCCCTGATAAAGTTTAGGATATGGAAAGCAGTTTAATCCTCTTTCTATACTCTCCCATCTGTGCTTTAGAGCTACCATAGTAAATTACTACATACTGAAGCACTGCTTCAGATGTAATTTCATATTTTCAAAGCTGAGATAATTTTACTCCACAGTGTATTTTTTAATCTTTGTAAAAAAAATAAAACATTTAAGGAAGCCAGGTCAGATAAAACCGTTGAATTTAAAAGATGGATGGTAGTTGTCAGTGAAGTAGACCTTTCATGAAGGTTACTTGGAATACAGAGTTAAGCCAAACTAATCACTTTGTTTACAGAAAATCTGCAATGCAAAGTGTTAAGATTTAACTCAATTGTAATCTTTTTTTAATTATAAAACACTCTTTATGCAGGAATAGTTGCTGACAAATATAGCTTGAGGCACTCTTTTTATTGTACCTTAAATATGCTATTGCCTATGCCTAATGGCTTTGATTCTGCTTTCATATTGCAGAATGAATTTACTTGCTACAGTTTTGCCATTAACCTGTTCAGTCATGGTTAGGGCTCATCTCTTTCTCTGTGAGGGAAGCTTAAGTTTTGTGTTGGATTTCTCCATGTTTTATCAGATGTGCATTTTGCTGCTGTCTAATCATTATGGATAAAGGGACTGATTTAGTATCTATTGGAGTAAATTGACTGACTCAGTTCAGAGGCTCAGCTTAAGCAGCTGCTCCAAGAGTAGAAGTAAATACAGAGAGAGAGAGAGAGAGAGAGAGAGAGAGAGAGAGAGACTGATTTAATAAACTTCCCTATCTTGCATTTTTCTGCAGCCATGAAAAAACCTACATTCAATAACACCACAGAAATTCAGTCAGTCCAGTGTCTTGCTCAGGTCATCATATGGTTGTGGAACAGCTGGTTAATGTCAAACCTTCACAAAATTGAGATTATACTTACAGGAAGCAGCAGATGATACTTCGAAGAATCTGCAGCCACAGTGCAGCATCTAAGACAGACAGCCACAAATCATCAAAACACTCTGCCAGAGAAAGAGTTCCTCTGTACTTTGTAACAGAGTTCCTTTGTTACTTTGAATTTCAAAATGACATCTTACTACCTATCATCTTATGGCCAGGGACCAACCTGAAGAATATAGCCCATCCCACCTGATGACCTAAACACAGCTAAACAACCGTCTGTCACCTCACAACCAGATCATGGCAATCCAGCACTTTCTCTGAGACTTGACAATTGCTTCTAAGACTACCGAATTGTCAAACCTGAGTTGAGCCTCCTGAATTCAGGGTGGAAAAAAAGGGTCTGTGGATTTTTCTGTGGGGGCAGGTAACACAGCTCTGCAGAGGATAGCCTGCTGACATTGAAACAGAGCTGCTTCACGCTGCGTATGCCAATAAGAAACTCCTCCTGTTCATTTTATTTTCTCTAGGTCTTCATTGCCACACGCCGGCTGCTGGGACTGCTAAGGAACAGAGTCCCATCTTCACCGCCCTACCCACGCGCATCTGCTCCTCCGGTGCAGTGTGGAGTGGATGGTGAGCAAAGAGCACCTCAGCGGGCAAACCTGGATTTGTGCTCACCAGTGGGAGAAGTGACACGTGGAGTTGAAGGCAGCTTGGTAGCAATGGAAAACTAGCCATCATGGCTAAATTATAGTTGCATATTGTTGAAAGAATAGTGAAGTGTTACAGCTATGCTACTGTAAAGATGGAAGTTTGAGAAAGCTCTTGAAAAAATAGAAATACCTGAATATAAGGCATTCATGTGGTCTTGTTTGCCCCTTTGGGCAGACTGGGCCGAAACAAGGACAGGTACCTAGTGTGATGTTATCAATATTGACAGTAATCCAAGGGATCATGTAGGAGAAGCAGGGAGGGGGTCTAAACCCTGCCTCCGGGAGGGAAGAAAAGCTCACTTCAAAGCTGATGCCTCAAGAGGCAAGAGAATGAGTTACCTTGAGCCCAAGAAGGTCGGAGAATAGGGGAAACTGCTGGCAACAGCCTGCTTCCCCCCTGCTTCCCTCCTCACCCCTGTCCCAACGCCCTCCCCGGGAACCCGGGTGGCAGCCTGCGGGGCTTTGCCTCCTGCATAGGCCAGCTCCCCAGTGACAGCGTTCAGCTCCCCGCACACCCTCGGGGACTCTGAAGAGTAGGAGGGGGAAACAAAAAAGGAGGAGGAGGAGGACCTGGCTACTCTTCTGCAGTTTGACCTGAACATCATTTCATAAAATTAAACAACAGATGTTTCTCAAGGGCATGACACATTGTAGAGGCCTTCTTGAAGTAGGGGAACTGTTAAAGCCTTCCAGCTAAGGTTGACAGATTTTCTGATAACAGAAAATGAAGCAATCAAAAAATATGCTCTTCCAGCTACCCCTACAATCAGTTACAGGTAGATCATAGCACGTTCCATAAATGCCAAAGCAAGCTGTCCTGACATCATTAGTCCTTTATTTAAGACTGATAGAAGAAGATGAGCTCATTATTTATGAATATTCAAAGTGTTATTAGGACAAGCAAAGCATGTAAGCAGATTGATATGAACACTCTTAATAACCTGATCCAAAGACAATTCATGGTTTCCAGTCCTGACTTTTTTTTTTTCACTTTTTGTGGCTATGATACTACTTGACTATGTGTTGTTTATTGTACTGCTGTATGCAGTAACAATTTAGAAATATACAAACAGAAAGCAAGCAGGCTTTTGAAATGGCTAGCTAAAAATTAGCTAGTTTTTATAACTTGTCGAAAAAAGAATAGAAATACTATATTTGGTATAGTAGAAATTAAGTTTAGGCCTTGGATACAAATATAGAGCAAGACACCTGGTTTTCTTAATGGAACAATAAAATTAGTTAGCCTTTTAGTGAATTTGTGTGTTAGGCTGGAAATCTTTGTAAACAAGGTAACTGAGATATTTTGGAACTGAACATTCATATAAACTGCTAATGAAGTAATGCTGGGACTTCTGCGACATGCAAAGTTATTGCTTGAATAACACCATGACTCTGCAAACATCATAATATAGGAGGGACGTAAATAAAATACTAAGTATATCCAAAATATTAAGTATTCAAACTATATTCAAAGTATATTGTGGAGCATCAAGCAAGCCAATGGATGGAACACAAGTAAACTGTGTGATTTAGGCATAAAAGTAGCAGGGGGTTCAGTCACAGGAGGATCTGTTTCTATAAGACATCTTTGACAAGTCTTGTGGAGCCACAGGAATCCTGACTGGGATGTAGGGGTCTTCTTAATAGCAAAGAACATTAATAATAAACAGTGTTTAACTTGTATGTTGCTATGTCTACCATGCAAGTGTACCATATTTCCTACTAATTTTTTAATAATATTCATGGAGCTGTTTAGAAGGAAGAGCTGCATTCAATAGCTATCAGAGAGATTTACCTGGCCTACCATTATCTGACAATCAACACCTCTTCACTGGAGCTTGGGATACAGACAACCAGAGTCTCATTGTGAAACCAGAACGTATGACATGAAAAGCTGGGAGAATGTTTAACAATAGAGTAAAATGGCACGTAAGAAGGTTTTAATAAAACTACAAAAAGAATTCTTTGTTCTTTTTTTAAAGGAAAATTTGTGCTTCCTCTCAAAATGCTTTCCAGGAAATACTTACTTCCTAATCAGCTTTAATCATAAGTTATTATTAAGGGCACTAGTCTTTTTTTCTCCCTCTGACAAGAAAAAAAAAGCAATTAAATTACACAGATGTCACTTGTTCTTATGAGTGTGTCCAACTGTGCCAAAATAGTATTACCCATAAAAGACAGTAAGCAGCATTTGAAAATATTAGTGTAACCAGCCAGGGACAGATTACATTCAGGCTCATAAAGAACAAGAGCAACAAGAAGGAAGTGGAGGGTGGGGGTATTAGAGGAAGCAGGAGCAAGGGAGTATACAAGAGAGCTCCATTCATTCCCTGCCTTGAGTTCACTTGCAGACACAAGACCCAGTCTGTTTTTTGCAGCTTTGTAGAAATGTCAAGAGTGTTGAAAGCAGCATCCATCATTTCACCAAAGGGGACAGGGATTTGACCCTATTCACTCATGCATTGACCCACAGAGCTGGCTGAGTATGTACGCTGTATATGCATACGCACTCTATTAAGAAGACTCTGTCAGAGGCTACCAGAGGGCTTTCAGGAGGACTGTGTAATGTTCTCTGAGTGACTCCTTCTGTTCTTTGGAGATGTGGTGTCAAAGAGGTAGCTAGCCCAGACAGGCCCAAGAACCCTTGAACACCTTCATGTTGGTTAATGCTGTGCTTTCCAATAGCGTGTATAGCCAGTCTATACAATGAGTTAAATAATTGTGGTTAATCGGTGGTGGCCTTAATTAAACTTTTGCCGAACAAATTTAGTTAATCATTCAAAACACATTTGTGAGATTCTGCAAAATGAGCAGCTTACCCTCCACCTTTGTGAAATTACTGTTAATCATTCACTAATGTCTGCATCATCCTATTTAAACCTTCCCCCTGTGGTTTTAGACTTCTTTCTGCTTGCTAATCCACCACAGGGGAGTGATATGTAAACATGCAAGTACATTTTTATAGGCTTTTCCTATTTGTGGTGGTAGGTTCTATCAAGCCATATTTATAGCCTCACCGAGAACTATTTTAATTCATTCGTCTCACATTCAATTGAATTAATTTAAAGATATAATTCAATTTAACAAACATGCAGCTCAGTGCACTGAGCAGTGAGACATACTGCAGCTGTTTCAGGCATGCTGCACTTCACCCCATCTTTCTGTTTTCAGCCAGCCTTCTGGCTCTCTGGTATTCTTACATATCAAACCAAGTACCACACCAGAACAACAATGGACCATAACAAGACAACAACAGCTTTTAAACCTCCAAGCTGTGTAACTGTTACCTAGCTGTTCAAATTTCTCTAAATTCTCCTCCATGAAGAGTATGTCCTTTATCGTGCAGATCTCTATTATAAAATCCTGTTGATATAAACTACTGCACTCTTGCTCCTAACTCTGCTGAAGTCCATTATAGACAACCCTTTCCTGTGATTTACACCTCATTATAAAAATCAAATTTCTTGGTTGTCAAAAGTAAATTGACTGCAGCAAGCTGAAGGAACTAACTCCCTGACATACAGAGCCATCACACCAGTTTAAAGGTGTAACTTCAAATGTGATGGAAGGATATCCTATAAATACAGAGCTCTCTTAGAAAGGAAAATGAAAAACCGATTATCAGGTTGAGTGAAGAAAGTGCAAACTGTCTCTCTCCTAGCCTTAACCCTAACCACCAGGATGGGCTGAGACTTGGCCCACACTCAGAAGCCATCACCCAGATAAAAAAGCTGTCAGGAGAGAAATTGTTTTGCAGGATACTGCTCCTCTTGCCAGCCCTTTTGCAGCCCCATTACAGTGGGAGATCTAGACATTGTCTCTCTCCTAACACTAAACCTAATCTTCACTGTACTTTTAACCATAAGCCTAAAATGTGTTGTGCTCTGAGCCATAGCCTGGGACCCCAAGCTATGGCTGAGATGAAAAAAGTTATTACAGAATAAATCTTTTTGTAGCCTACCCCTTCCCTTGGCAGCCCTCATGCAGCCTCACTCCACCCAGAGCCCCCAGGTTTGTCTCTCTCCTAACCCTTTGCCTAAATATAATGCTAATCCTAATGGTGGATATGGACTAAGCTTCAGCTAAGGATCCAGAAAAGAAATATTTTGGCAACCTATCCCTTCCCTTAGCAACTTCTCTGCAGCCATACTCCAATGGGGGATACAGGCTTTGTCTCTCTCCTATCTCTAACGCTAACTTTAAAGTGAAGGATGAGCTGAGCCTTAACCCAGGATACCAGCCATGGCCCAGATGAAAACAGTGTCAAGAGAGAAATACTTAGCAGCCTAATCCTACCCTCAGCATTCTCTTTGCAGTCACACTCCAATGAAAGCTCAATGCTTTGTCACTCTCCTAACCCTAACCCAAAATCTAGCCAGCATCATGGTGCTCACCCACCACTGCCCTTGATAGCTCCTTTCCAGCCACTTTGCAACAGAAGAACAAGATTCTGCCTCTCTCTAAAACTAAACATAACCCCAACTGTTTAGCTTGGCCCTAGTTCGGCACTAGCCCAAGACCCCCAGACATGGTACAGATTAAAAAGTAGTCAGGGTAGAAATCTTTTTGCAGCCTACCTCATGCCCTGGTATAGCTTTTGCACATCCACTCCAATGAGTGCTCTGGGTTTTGTCTCTAAACCCAAACCTAACCTTAAACCCAATCCTACCTCAAACTCAATCCTAACCTCAACCTTATTGCTTGGCCTTTGCTGAACCTTAGTTAAGGATCCCCCATTCATGGCTAGATAAAAAAGTCAGGAGATTAATACTCTTCTAGCCCACCACCCCCTTTGGCAACCCCTTTGTAGTTTGACTCCAACAAGAGTCCTTGGCTTTGTCTCTATCCTAATGCTAACCCTAACCCTAACCCCAACCCTAAGGGCTGCCCTTTGCTAAGCACTGACCTGGCAACCCTGGTCATGGACAAAACCAAAAAGTCAGGGGAGTAAGGTTTTTGTAGCCCACCACATCCCTTGGTACCTACTTTGCAACCCCACTAGCCTTTGTCTCTCTCCCGGCACCAAATGCAAACCACTTTAGAAAGTTCAGACTTGCCTTACGGCCCCTGGGCAAAGCCCAAATTAAAAAAAAGTTAAGTAGAGTAATATTTTTCTAGCCCACCACTTCTATTGGCAGACCCTTTCCAACCCTGCTCTACCTGGAGCGCCAGGCTTTGTCTCTCTCCTCACCCTGACAATTACCCTGACAATAACTGTCACAGAGAGCTTGGCCTTACCCCAGGACCCTCAGGCATGGTCCAGATGAAAAATTGTCAGGCGAGTAATATTTTTGTAGACCACATCTTCTCTTGACAGTCCCTTTCCAGCCAACTCCAAGAGTTATGCACTTTATCTCTCATAAGCCTAACCCTAATTTGAAGCATCACAGAGAGTTTGGCCTTACACCGGGATTCCCCGGCACGGCCCGGACAATAAAGTTGGCAGGGTAATAATCTTTTCATAACTTACCACTTCCCTTGGAAGTTCCTTTGCAGACACAATCTGAAAGAAAATCTAGGCTTTGTATCTCTCCTAACTCTAAAACTATCTCCAACACTAAGGGTGGTCTGAATCTTATCCCTTGACCCCCAGGAATAGCCCTTATGAAAAAACATTCAGGGGAGAAATCTTTCTCTAGCCCCCAGCACATTGCCTCAGATTTTCTTAATTTTCCTCAGCTATTTTGCAATCTTTTTTTTTATTTTTATTTTTTTGTTTGTTTGTTTTCTGTGTATTTTCAGTTTTAAAACATTATCTTCTTCTTCTATTTAATTTGAGGGCATGAAAGTTAACTGTTTGAATGCACCGATGCTATTAGAGGACCATAGGGTACTCTGTACATCCTGGACCCTTTGTTTCCAGAGGAGTGAAGTTACACCCGCTTCTGCAGCGAATAGCACTGAAGGTGTCATATAAGCGAGCTGCATTTCTGACTGACTTTGACTTCCCCATGCACACGACCAAGAACCTGTTATCAGTAAGGTAAGCAATAGACAGCTTTGGGGCTGAATCTGGAACAAGGTATGAACTCACACGTTGAGCTCTGCAGTGAAACACCTTAGCTATCTCATCAAAAGGTCACAGTTAAATTAACTTTGCTTAATATTTTAAAAAGTATATCCTTGTGCTGCATATATTAAGTGGTAGTAGATGACATGTAGAAATTTAGCAATTAATTTTTTCCAACTATCTTTCTGTATGTAGGAAATCTTGGCATATTTACATCACCCACATCATTCTCCTTTTTCCTGTACTTCCTTTCTCTCTGTTCATGCACATACACATGAAATCCCTTCCTAGTTTTAGCTTCATTCTTTTCTGTTATTCTTTGTCATTACCAATCTACCTTAAAACTTGGAAAAAGGCATGTATTACAGTTACTGCTCTGTGTATCCCATACCTACAGAGCAACCTACATCATCAAAACAAAAAAGCTGAATATGTCAAATGCACAGCATGAACAAACTGAAAAAGAAGAAAGCATTTTCTCTGCATTTTTCTGTTTTGATACTTCTAGACTTATTTATCACAATAGAGGGGACCATATTTATACCCTGATAGGTGATTCTTGAGTTGACATGCCCCTTCAAGCTTTAAAGGAAACCATCCTCTTAGCACAGATTCTGACTTCAGTAAAACCTGAAAGTAGCAACTATACCAGGCTTTGGAGCAAAATGGTTTATTAGTGGTCCATCCCCCACCCCCATCATATCCGAAGAATGTCATGGCCTTACAATGGCATGCTTTTTGAACCCTTTCCAATTTCAGATATTTCCTTTCTCTTTTAATACCTCATTGCTTTTGCATCAATTACAGCCTGACCTAAAGCCACACTGGCAGTGAATGTGATATATGGTAGAATCCATTTAAATGAATTTCTGATGAAAGAATAAAACTGTTAAAAGAATAAATTTACTGCACAGATTTATACAAATCCTGTATATGCACTGAAATCCTCTTAAAGGAAAAACTGACGGAAGATCAAAATGTTAAATGAATTAAAACCCAGCATCCTAGTGAAATATAATGATTATTTGACCTATTAAATGAATAGCTCCACTGACCATATAATGGTAAGTATTCAAATATATGTCAATTTTAAATATGTAGTGAAAAAATGTAAAGCAAACAGTGATCAATGGGAATATCTATTAAGACAATAAACTTACAGAATAGCAGTGAAATGTTCCTGAAAGGTCTTTGTTCACCCAGGCATGAAGCTAGCAAGTCCTTCATTTCTGTTGAGAAGAGAGACTTTTAATGATTATTAAAAGTTATTAATTGCACAGCATAAATGTAATTTTTGCTTTGCTCAATTTCAACATATTAAAATGTCTCAGATGATAGCCATTCTCTTCCCTTGCAGCTGGACTCTCCACTTGTGGCAAACTTTTAGGGATCTGTTTTAAAAAAGATATTGACCAATGTCTGCCATGAGGGCTGTCTGTATTCCATTTTATGGAATGTATCTTTTAAAACTGCCAAATTTGTCATCACCAGTGAAACATACAAAAACATAAATGTTGGGAGCACTGTAACATTTATTTAGCTTTTGTAATTTTAATGTATAGTCAAGAACATAGCATATAGACACACTTCTGATAAATATTACATCCATGTATTCCAATGCTAAAAGAAAAATTAAGCATTTTGTCTCTCCCCATCAAAAGCACTATTTTGGTAACACTAAAATCCTGTGAAATGATCCCATTTTGAAAAAATGTATGCTTTATCTGTATATCTTGGTTTTGGCCAGCTCTTCAAGTAACTGTTTTCAGGTTTAAACCCCAGAATAAACCATTAAAAACGTGCACTCTAAATCCCCTGGCAATGAGTTGAAAACTGTTTTATACATCAGCTTCCTACCTGAGAAGAGTTGAGTTCATATTCAGTTTAGGTCATAGGTGAAATGAGTTTGTCAGTCACAATCTAGTCTGTAATGAATTTATATCTTGATCACAAAATTACTGTACTACCCAATTAAATATTGCCTGAAGGTACTGTTCATTAGAGATGGAGACCCAACAATGGATATTAGAGACTGAAGTGCATTTTCAGTGTATGAAGAACTGTAAATCCCTAGATAGTCCTGTCTTGGTAGCAAGGTGTTATGCATGGAAATGGCATCCTTCCTTCTGTCAGGACTTCATATTTTTACCACTTGGTGTTTATATGACCTTACAAATTTCAAAAATTTCATACCAAGAAATACTATAAATCTCGAGTCACAGCCTTCTCTGCAGAAAATGCTTTGTAGAAATTCAAGGGGGGGGGGGTTTAGTGACTACTTATTTGACTGTGATTATCCTTTTGCCATTTAGCTCAAAGCCTATATTTTTGAAGGATGTATGGATAAGGCAAAGCCTTTATTGGAGGGGTCTGGGTGGCAGTGAAGCATGCTGAAAGCTACAACTTCCCTACAATGAGGGAAAAAAAGGTATGTGTGAACTGCAGGCCACCAGAAGAATGCATGTGTAAGGGTATCAGTCCTTTGTATCAGTCGTTTCTTACAAGAGAAGATGTCTTCTGCCTGTACCTCTCCTGAAGGCAAAACCAGATGGATATGAAAGTCCAGGAGGGATACTTAAGCCCCTTAGGTGAGGTTAACTTCAAGTCCTTTGAGTTTCCCTGTGACTTTCCCATGAGCTTCAGAAAAAATTGGGGAAGGGAAAATTTGACTGCCTGACTGGCAAAATGCAAGAAAAATATGTCTTGGGAGATTTGATAGTGGAAACCTTTCAAGGGAGAATTTCTCCTTGAATTTCCCTTGTTACAAGGGCGATATCCCCCTTGTCTTCCACTCACACTGAGATCTGGGACTACAGAGAAATTTTTAATTTACCAAAACTCCATCCAACATTATGTTCTGATAATAAACACACAATAATAGCCATAAAGAAGGAAGCTGGAAATAACCATGCAAACACACCAGTCATCCATAAAATGGTGTTCTACTGTACCTTAGAGAGCAAAAATGTACACTGAAAATACAAATAGATGATAATAGGCAGACACGGAAGATTAACTCCATGAATACAAACATATTGGCTCAGGGTTTTGCAAATTAGAAGTTTGATGAAGAGATGATCACATTTGAACTTTGACGCTCATGTTCACATAGTGCGTGAGACTACCTTGTTGAGAAATGCAAACTAGTTGAGAGCTGGGAAATAAACAGCTCCTGCTGACAAGCTGCTAGAGACACCAACCACTGAAAAGAACGGGAGATGGCTGCGTAAGAAACAGGGAGTATCCAAAACCAATTAGGAGTCAGCAAGGCTCGGGTGAGAAGCTGCATGAGGAATATAGTTTCAGAACCCTGTTTTGGTAATGGTTTTACTGGGCCAGACAGAAAGAGCACTCTTTCTTAATGATGTAGTGACAAACTAGATGCAGTGTGGAGCACATTCCAAGAAGCCCTTCAAAGCAAGGATGGAGAGGATGCTGCACATACATGCAAGACTTAAATACCTTTTGAGAGATATACAAGTGTTATTAGCTTTATGGGACAGCAGAAAAATGTTAATGTAAGGGAGGTCTTGATTGTTCCATTGCCACACATAAATAACAGCTTGCATAATCCAATATTCACAATAAAATCTTTGGCCACATGCCACAGAAGCCTGCATTTGCATCCTCATCTCTTGGGAGGCCCCTTCTGAAAGACTCCTCCTTTTTAACAGTTCAGCCCACATCCCTTTCTATTAGTATAAAAAGGAGAGTCAGTTCACCATAACTGATTAACCTTCTGATTGAACACACAGATCAGGTAGCTGCAACCTGTCCTCTAACCCCTTATTTGCCAAACTCTTCTCTTAAATCCTTGCTTGTCACAGTGGCGAGAAAGACTGAATCAACACAAGAAGGACTTAAACATCTTTTAGCTTCAGCAAAAGAAATAACTGAATCGGGATTTGAAGCTATGAATGATGTTTAGTGGCTTAATCTGATTTAGTCCAAGAAAATCAGACTCAAGCCATGCTCATTAAGAGGACATCTGACCTCCCTGCCAATAATTTCTCTGTACTATTCATAAGCACTTTTGAAGGTGCTGATTACAGTGCTGAATATCAATAGGATTCTATCTACTATTAATGTTATTACTATTGCTGTAGTACTTAAATCGGTAATTATGGAGCAAGGCCTGACTGGGCTATGGGCTACGCAGATCCAGAGCAAAGGACAGTTACCGTCACAAGAACAACATGAGAGACATTGAGAGTTAACACAGATCTACACAAGAAAAAATGTGCAATAGTGCTGGTCAGCATGACAGAGGGGAGTTAGATCACCAACGCCTTCATTGACAAGGAGAATTTTAAGGAAGATTTGATGCATGATAAGATAATAAACATAATTTTTTAGATATTTATTTGGATCATTGCTCAAGAATGAGGGCCATCATGAGAAAGGTTTGATATGTTTGATACTTGATATGAATATAATTGATGGGTCAGGAGGAATGAACCCTGAGTAACAGTCCTGGGCACTTCCGAGAGAAAAGGTTTTAGTAAGTTCAGTGGGAGAGGTCTGATGGAGCAAGAGGGGAAGAAAAGTGAGGATACAACTGGAAAAGTAGACCTTCAGAGTTCTAAATAACACTTTCAATTACATAGAAATGAAAAGGAGAAAGAAAATGGAGAACGTACTTGTAAAGGCACATGAAGCTAAGGGTGCATATGCAATCTGTATTAAGATAGTAAAGACTGAAGTATAATTGTACTGTGAAGAGAAAAGCTTGAGCACAGTAAGAGAAAGGACAGGGTAAAGGAGGGAAAATATACAGATACAAGGCAGATTGAGGACAAAATAGGATGGTATTGAGGCAACTGGAGGTGATTAGAGAAGCAGCACACTCAGGAACTTGCACCTGAATCAGGGGAGATGACGCTTGCAGAACTGTTACAAAGATTGTAAAGCAATCTGGGATGAGGTAGGGAGGTCAAATGGTCATTTCATGGGAGAAAGGCATATACACAGTTTTCACTGGAATAAATTGCTGTCATGTACAGAGAAGTCAAGAGTAGGGGTGCAGAAGGTTTCAAAAGGGGATGCAAGGTGGGAAAAATGTGACTGAGGTTGTAGGCATGGGGTTCAGCTAAGCTGGGAGAGAAAAACTGTTTAGTCAGGAAGACTGTAGAAGGGAAATAGAAGAGAAATTCTTTTGCAGTTGGGGAGACAGATGTGGAGAAGCAGCTTTCATTGAAACACTGCAGTGTATATGCACAAGTGCAGGAAGATGAATGCTGAAAGTGATTCCAAGTTGCAGCTTAGTGGGGCAGACCACGCAATTAGAGAACACATTGAAAGAACTAATGGTAAAAGAGAATGGAAAGAAAAGAATGCATCAACGTATAAGTTGAAAAACCCCAACCAACAAACCAGACCCACCCCCCAAAAAAAGCCAAAAAAAAGCCCTAAACCAGAAAAAAGCCTGAGCGTGGATGAGAAGTTGTCTGCTATTGGCTTTAAGAAACAATGGGGAAAAAGATCAAGCAAGGAGGCCTGTGCATGATACTGATCTCAGTATCTTGAGATACTTTCTTACCATGTGTTCTCCAGGGTGGAGAAATTCCACACTTCAGATCAATTCTATTGATGCGGAACAGGAATATGTAATGATTAAATAATTTGTGTGAGGTGACACAGAAATCAGAGCCAAATATTGACCCCAAGACCCCTGAATCCCAGGTCAGACAGTTTGTGAGCTAATAACTGTCTGTTGGCTGGTACGGACAGAAGTCTGACATCCCCCTACTCTCTGCAGAGCCTCTCTTTCTTTTCCCAGTATAGGTCTATTAACAGAAGGGCATCTTAATTAAGATGCTACTCAAGCTAAACAGCAGATTATGTCTCAAAATATTTTGCTTTTCTCAATTTTCTGTATTCGCTATGAACCCTGAAATGGTAGGAACAAAGGCACACCCAGAAAAGGCTCATTTTTTTAATCTGCTGACAGGTGGTCAGAGAGGAAAGAAAACTATGCCCATCACATCGTAGAGTTTAATGCATCCCATAGAACAGAGAAACAAAAGGTAAAAAGTTGCTACTCGTAAAGTATCTGCCTATGCTGACAGCTAATTTAGGCCCAATATACATGCTATGCAGGGAGAATAAATTCTTATGACACATCAAGTCTGGAATCCAGGGCAGCCTGGTAGTGATATTGAAGCAACACACTGTTTGCATACGGATTTCTGCGGTACCGCTCTTTGTTTTGAAAAAACATATTTATGCAGTTTCACTGGGAGCATAGGTGTCATATCCAAATAAATGAGGAAATCCATCCAGAGTGACTAGTTTGTTAACAGCTCCTTCTATAGCTGGGGAGAGATGCTTTCTAGGGTTTTGGGGTTTGGATTCTGTTTGTAAAATAAAAGTTAGGGATACGTTTCTTGTTCTCCTTTCAGATTTTTGAGATTTAAAAATACCTCCTCGTCTATTTCTATAGATTCTGTGTACCCTGTGGAGTCATTTCATGTATAATTTTGATCTACTGATAGTTCACTGAACATTTAGAAAAAACATAATTCACTAGTTCCTTATTTTTTATTTGAAGGATCTTTGAGACTTTTTATCTGCTTCTTAGATAAGTACTTCTTTAGCCCCATTTGTTCAGAATTTTGAGAGTTGCTTTTAATAGATCTGATCTTCCATGCACTTCATCTGCAGAACTCCTCCTCAAGAAATCTACAGCACAATAAACAAATAAAAGAACTTCACCTCAGTGTATCTCCTCAGTGGTTTTGCATGACTTTTACTTCACCTCTTGAACCTCTTCAACACACTGTCAAACTGACTGTGCTCTCTGCTTATCTGAGATTACTTTCTCTCCACTGAAATGCAGTTCATTACTTTCTTCAATGGAATTCTAAATCTGTTCTCTAATAGATTTCTAATCCTTAGCAAGCACATGCATTACGAAGCAACCACTGTGCTTGCCATATGGTTAACCTGATTTTCAGTGACCCTGCCACATAATTTTCATTAAGAGCATGTGATTAGGAAAATACCACACCAACAAGAATGTGATTCCCCTTTCCGGCTTTCCCTTATTATTCTGAGGAGATTCTGATTATCACACACCCTCCAGTCTCTACGGAGAACTGTGATTGTTTCCCCTCTGAAATCTCCTATTCTTACTTTTAAGTATATTCAAGAGCATCATAAGACTGGTTCTCAGGCTCAGAGTGATGGGTGCACTGTTCCCTGGACGTTTGTAGTTCACTTGCTTGTAGAAGAATCAATAGATCAATAGACTTTTGATCTACTCCAATAAGGATGGCACTATAATACAAAGCATGTTTCCATACTAGCACACCATTAAAATAAAAATGTTGTGTGTTATTTTTATCCTATTTCCGACCAGGCAAAACATTCTGATCACTTGTGATCATAAATAATCTCGTGCAGCTTTCCACAGCAATAGAGGACTTCATCAAAATGTCCGTGGAGAATTCCTGCTCATGTAACTGTATATCACCTCACTATATCCTTATTTCACCAACCGTGGGTTTCTATCTCATGTCTTGTTCCAAGCTGTCCTGAGATCATACTGAATATTTTTCAATAGAAGCAACTGTTAACCTCCAAAATACAGCAGTTTCTGTGTTGGAAGGAGAAAAAAAATATATACACATCAGAGGACAGTGATGCTTAAGTATCTGTTGCAATATGAACACAGTAGTGAATCTGAGCAATTTGTCTACTTAGTATTCAAAGAAAATGAAGTATCTAAAAATACAAATGAAGGATGTTTAGCATGATCACATTTAGCAAGGGTTTTGAGATCTTTGGGTAGAAGATATTATATACATGCTGAAGTTCTCATGTTTTGTGTTATGTTTTCTTTCTTGCTTTATCATGGTGTGGAGTTTTTTTGAAGTAACTATTTTAATATTCATTTTAGAGATACTTCCCAATGCTAGGCTATACCAGGCATATTGGGAATGAGTCCTTTAAGTACTCAGGTGGGTGAACATATTGTTCTTTTCACAATTAAAACGTACAGAACTTGTTTTTAATTAATATTCTGCTACCATGACAGAACAACTCCCCCTTATCTTGTATATACACTGGAGTCAGGACTAACAGCCCCAGAGTAACGGTGGCAAGAATCAGTTGTGGGGAGTGTACAGGCAGCTGAGAAGAGGTGTGACAACAGTTCCAAAGCAATGATACAAACATGTGATGATACAGTGCTTGATTAAATTTCTCTCTTAGCATTTTTTGCATCATCAGCTATTTATTTCAATATTCTGTATGTCATCAGTACACTGGCAGACAGCCCGTTTTATTCATTTTAATATTCAGCACATACAAAAGCTCAGTTTTGGAATAGCTCATTAATCTTCACTTGTTAAAGGCCGGTTTGTCAAAACGCACTAGGTAGCTGCATCATTTGTGTTACGACATCATCCCAACTTGTGATGGTAAAAGCCATAAGAATTCAAATAAAGGTGTTATAAATCTTACATTTATATGTTTGACCAATAATTTCACAGTGGAAAAATATCTGGGTCATCACTTTCCAGAGGCACAAGCTTCTGTGTTTCTATTCCTGGTCAACATTAGAACGCGTTCCAGTGCCTGCTGGAATGGTGTTTCCCCTGCTGACGTAACTAGCTAGACAGGACAGAACTATAAATGTTACAATGAGACACAGTGATTTCCATGTGGGAGTAGGGCTGATAAGCATACGCTACAAATTTTAGACAGTTTTAAACTACCCTCTTTTGGCTCAAAGAAACCACCAGTGCTTTTACTGTACCCTCTTGATTTTGTTGAAAGGGCAGGCTCTGACCTGCTGCAGCCAGAGGCTTCAGTGCTGTAAACAAGCTGCATACAGGCTTTTAAAGATGCTCCCGGTTTGGGAACATGTACCAAATCTATGTCAGCAGCTTGGTTTACCTGTAACTTCAGTGGGTGAAAACCACTTGAAGTGGCTCAGTTCCATATATTAAAATGAGATTGAAAACTAGCAATGACACAATCCTTTCTGTGCCTTTGAATTGACTATTGATCTCAGCAAATAGCACTGACTGTAGTGAAGGAGGTTCCGGCACTAAAAGCTGGTTATTGAGAACCAACTCCCTTAGAGAGACAAGAACATTCTTCTGTCCCTGAACCCAGCCGGGACAAGGGCTTCCAGAGTCCTCTTGGAAAAAGTTTTGCTTTTCAGGACCTGACATTTCCCAGCTGGAACAGTATCTGTTTCTATGAAAATCGAAAAGCAGGTGTATCTCATAGCTATTAAATCCTAATTTTTTGATGCGCATCCATCATTCATGCTGGTGACCTAATCCCTGTGAATTCAATGTGAGAGAAGGAAAGAAGACAATTCACAGACCCTAAAAGACTCACACACCCATTCAGAAGTCTTCCACTATGCTCCTTGCAGATGAGTTAAAATGTGAATTACTTGCCAGAAAAATTCCACAAATAATTTAAGGTAAGGAACAGTCGAGAAAACTGTGACCTCTTCCACAGACAGTTTGTAAAGAAATGAATGGAAAAAGAAACATTCATAATTTACATTATTCATTAATAATTACCCATCCAGCTCTCCTTTCTGTCCATCCACCGCCAGTGAGGAACATGCCATAACAACGACCACATGTTTTTCTCTTGTTTAATAATTTTATCTCCTAAATTCTTCAGAAATGTTGTCAGATTTGCAACGAGTGCAAGCAGGTATCCTCACTGACTTCAGTTGAGTTATGTGATTTACACCAGCCAAGGACCTATCTCCAGCTCTACTTCTCTCCCTTTTTTCTTCCTCTACTGGCATGAAGAATTTGTTAACTCCATACACAATCCCACTGAATTATTCACCAGGGTAAGTGAAGGTTACATGATTAGGCTCTCTGAATCAGAATTCTGATGTAACTTTAGTTACAGACTTTCTTTTTTTTTGTTTTTCCAAAAAAGTGTATGGAAAAGGAGATGCATACTGCACAAGTGTATTCTAAATAGCCATAACCAGCTATTTGTCCTTCCTTTTTCTCCTTTTGCTCTATATCCAGCCCTCCTCACTGATGGCAGCTGTGTGTGTGGAAGCATTTAGGTTCACCTAGAACCTAGGAGAAAAAGGATCCTTTGAGTCCTACATATTTAATTTGAGGCCTTGAGCTCTGTGGATATCTCAATACACCCAAACTGTGGTACACTCTGGAAATCATGACTCACCTTGTTATCTCCCTGTATCTCTGGACAGCTGATAAATACATGGAAGTCACTTATAGCATCAGTGCTCCTTGCAGGACTTTCTTTCACTTCCCAGGGAGCATGGCACACACAACATTCATAAAATGGATGCCCCGTTCCCATCATGCCTACTGACACCGTATCTGCCAGCACATATCATTCAGACCCATAGCACCATTGCTACCTGACCCCTGAAGAGCACACAGCAGCCTGGCTTCAAAACTACAAAACGCTGCCAGCTGCAGTCAGCTGAGCTCAAGATGTATTTCACCTGCAACATTTGATGCCCTTCCTCCTCATTTAAGATGCATAAACGCTCCTAATAAACATCACTATGAGAGACGGGACTTCTATGTAACTCTCTTGGGAGAATTATCCACCACTTGGAGTCTCTGAAATCAGCCTGTCCTATGAACCTGTAGGCACAAAGAAGCCATAGGTACGAGAGGACTAGACCTTTGTGTTCATAAATGGTGAGGTCAGAAGGAGCCATTACACTAAGGAGGGAACCCCCTATTTAGGTCAGATAACTACCCATGGTCATTAAGCTATCCATGTATTGAGCCCCCCCCATTAACACATTCGCATAACTGCCAGAAAGGTACTAAAACATGAAGAGATGGTGAGCCCACTGTCCATAGGTCTTGCAGCAGTTACTGAAACTCACTTCTCAAAGTAGTGCCTTGGTTTCTTTCCCTCCAGCATTTCCTTTGGTGATATTGTTCAGGGAAGAGGATCACTGGATTAACAAGTTGTACAACCAAGTACAAGTTGGACAGGCTGGATTGATGGGCCGAGGCAACTGTATGAGATTCAACAAGGCCAAGTGCCGGGTCCTGCACTTCGGCCACAACAATCCCATGCAGTGCTACAGGCTTGGGGAAGAGTGGCTGGAAAGCTGCCTGTCGGAAAAGGACCTGGGGGTGCTGGTTGACAGCCGGCTGAACGTGAGCCGGCAGTGTGCCCAGGCGACCAAGAAGGCCAACGGCATCCTGGCCTGTATCAGAAATAGTGTGGCCAGCAGGAGCAGGGAAGTGATCGTGCCCCTGCACTCGGCACTGGTGAGGCCGCACCTTGAATACTGTGTTCAGTTTTGGGCCCCTCACTACAAGAAGGATGTTGAGATGTTGGAGCGTGTCCAGAGAAGGGCAACGAGGCTGGTGGGGGGTCTGGAGAACAAGTCTTATGAAGAGTGGCTGAGGGAACTGGGCCTGTTTAGTCTGGAGAAGAGGAGGCTGAGGGGAGACCTTATCGCGCTTTACAACTACCTGAAAGGAGGTTGTAGCGAGGTAGGTGTCGGTATCTTCTCCCAAGCAACTAGCCATAGGACGAGAGGAAATGGCCTCAAGTTGCGCCAGGGGAGGTTTAGATTGGACGTGAGGAAAAATTTCTTTACTGAAAGAGTGGTTAAACATTGGAAGAGGCTGCCCAGGGAAGTGGTTGAGTCACCATCGCTGGAGGTATTTAAAAGACGTGTAGATGAGGCGCTTAGGGACATGGTTTAGTGGGCATGGTGGTGTTGGGTTGACGGTTGGACTCGATGATCTTAGAGGTCTTTTTCAACTTTAATGATTCTATGATTCTAACCAAGAGCTGCTTGGAGAAACCGAAATACGAAGCTGAGCTCCAGACCCTGAGTTGCAGGTGAAGACTCCTCATTGAGATAAGGCAGTTTTAGGATCTTTTGAAGCTGTGTTGAGTTTTTTTTCATGTCACTATATCTTAAAGCTATTTTAAATTGGAGTCTGCCAAAACCTCCAAGGGGCAATTATGACAGTTAGAGATTACCAATGAATAAAGAATTGTGGTATGTCCCCTTTGTAATACTTGCTGCAGGGTTGTAGGATGAAAATCAAGGACACTATCTCCTTAAAGGTCTCCCACATTTCTGACTTTTCAGATTATCCCTCTCTTCTCCAAATTCCTTTATCATTTTATCTCATTTCCCCTGGCTCCTTCCATTGGCCTCACCCCTGGTTTGTTCCATAATCTGCATCCTTCCCTTCTCATCCTGCCCTCAGGAGCTCCATTTCTCACTGAAAACCCTCTCCAGCACTAGCTTTCAGCTTTGCCAGGTATGCTTTAGGCCACTGTCAGCTTTCCTCACATTCAAGGCTCATCTTTCCCCCCGCTCCCCATCAAGTACCATGAGCTGCTATAAATTTTCACATGTATTTTCTTCCTTCACAAGCTTCTTCAACATATAAGCTGCAGTTTCTTTCACTTTATCTGTAAGTATTTTCAGTAACCTCTATTTCCTCTTCCCAGACTCTTTGCACCCAGCAGATGCTCTCTTCACCCATCTGGAAGATGCTCTCTTCACCATCTCCTCTGAATTGTTCTTCATCTTTTTTCTTCTGTAGTGATCTTTGAAATTATCAGTTCTCTTGAAACACTCCTTTATAGCCCTGCTTTCTTCTGCAATTCCAGTTTTATTTAATGGATGGGATAGTGTTGGTATAGTCTGTATAAACCTTTAATTTACCTGTACCATTCATGTTTCAATGACCTCAGTTCTTTTCAACAACACTGTTTCCAATGAAAAGTAATATTCTGAAGCATGCACTGTATTTACATTTTTATTCAAATTTAATATCTCAGCTGTAGAGCCAAGCATGTCTTCACATTCCCTTTGACATTAGAGAAGCTTTCACTCCCATTCCTTGTCCTATGATCTAAAAGTATTCTCTCAGGAAGAGAGAGTGAGGAACACTTTTTTTTACTTTTTGTTTGGATGTAGCTGTCCTTGGAGAAAGTTGTCCCAACAAACACCAAATTAAACACAAGTCACACCAGCAAAAATACGAAAATAAAGCAGACAAATCCCTGCTTACTTAGATACATTAAAAAAAAACAAACCCCAAAACAATAAATGACAAAAATGCCCAAGGAATTCTGTGTGCCCCGTGTGTCTTAGCTCCTTCTGAAGCCCTCTCTCATTTGCATTGGCAAAATACTTTACAGTACTTTCCCAAAGGTTAACATAATGCTGTAGTAATACTTTCTTTCCTTCCTTCAGTGGATTTATTTTGTCAATGATTGTTGTCTGCCTCAGCAAAACAGCTTCATCTCTCTTCTCTATTTAGCTCATGTGGGGCTGAATCCTGCAGTACTAGTCTCCGTGAAGTCGGTGGGAGTGCTGACTCTGTAAGAACCAGATGTGTCCCACTGAATAATTATCCAGGGCTGAACGAACTCTCAAAAGTTGTGTGTTCAGACAAGCATTTGCATCTAAAGGTTGTTAACCAAAGCAGGAGCCCCACTAAAACAACTTTCCCCACCGCCTCCCAATAATGTCGTCATTGACCTCTTCAAATAAATATTTCCACTAAAAAAAAAAAAAAAAACAGATAGAGATGAGATTTCAACAAAGAGAAACGATCCAGTATTATTCAACAAAAGATTGGAGCACTAAACCTTTCCCAACTGTAAGTCAATTTGATTTTTAAACAGAGGTCAGCTGTTTTTTTCTGCTGTAGAAATACATGCAAAAATTCCTAGTAGAAACTCCCTTTCTGAAGTTTTAATAAACCAAAGTATGTCAGAGGCATAGGAAGTGGAGCTCTTATTAACGTTGAGGAGTATATAGTAACCACAGCATCTAGCAATTTAGCTATTAGAGTAGTATCTTATTGCCACCTGGTTTCTAACTTATCATCTTCCACATTTTTCTTTCCAGCCTGTGCAGATACATTCTGTGAGAAGACAGGAGAAAATTTGTTCTCCTGGTGAAATCACTGAAGACTTAGTGTCTCGTTTTAGTAAGAATTTAAAGTTTACAATCAAACTGGGTGTTAAAGTCAAAAGCAGTCTTCAAATTTTAAAATGTCCTTTCTGGTAAAAAGTAGCATGAACTACGGAAAACCTGAAACAGTCAGAAAATGTTTCAAAGATACTTTGACTAACATCTTAGTGATGATGCAACTCACTGGTAGATAAGGGTGCCATTCACATTTTTTTTCCTTGTTCTCATAGGAGATGAAGTCCAACAACCCAGCAGAAGAACCCTGTGCCACCGATGGGATCAGGGAGAATATGGAGAGAAGGTCTAAAATTCTGGAGATTCATTCAAGGAACAAAATCCTTTTTGTAGCCTTTCTGGACAGGACCCACTGTGTCCCAAAGCACAAGGCAGAGGGCTAGTCATTTGACATTGAACTTGATGCGATACACTTTTGCTCAGGGAAGAGGAACTTTACACCTGAGAATGCCTTTTTCCAAGTGAGAAAGAGAATCAGGGGAAAAATACAGTGTTCATTAAAAGACTCCCTCTGGGGCTGTTTCCTAAAGGAATCTGCTTGTAAATTAATGTCTTTTGGCTCTGACTTGCCACCCTGAGCCCAGCTGGACATTGTGTTGCAAACCAGAGATTCTTCCAACTGCCACAGCTCTAGTTAAGCTGATGCCTGAGTAACAGTATCAAAGAAAGATGATACAGAACAACAAATCCATGTTGTCAGAAGTTCCACATGGCAAGGGAATAAAGAACTATTTTTTTTCTTTGCACTCAATTTTTTTTTTCATTACTGTCTTTCCCACTAAGCTCATAAGGTGTATGGGTCTGAGCCTGCCACAGGTTCTGACTTGGCTTCAGCCAGGTACACTGGATTCGTCAAACACAAATATTTAAGCCCATAGAAAATCTGGGAAAGCCCAAACTTATGAACATGTTCATAATTTGGGAGCTGTCCTGTCATGCATGT
>NW_008825109.1:12105248-12109445 GCF_000699105.1 Pygoscelis adeliae
GGGCCCGCTCGGAGCTGGGGCGGCCTTGTCCCACTGGGGCTGTGGGGCCACCCACAGACAGGGCCTCTCCTGGGAGCCAGGGCAGCTCGGGAGCCTTGGGGCAGCCCCTGTGGCATGCAGCTCTGCGGGGGACAGGTCGTGCACAGCCCAGGGGCCAGGCCCTGCAGAGCCAGCTCAGGGGTTGCAAGTGCCCAAGCTCACTCTCAGGGTGCAGTGCATCTGGGGGTGGCTTGGGGCGGCGGGGCTGTCATGGTGGTGCAGTGCCCTCCCTCTGAGGCCAACCAGCACCATCCGGCAGCTCCGTGAGGCGAGCCGGGCCAGGCACAGGACGGTAACCAAGGCTGGCTACAGCCCGGCCACCCCCAGGCACCACTGCAGGCCCCCAGCTCAGCTGAGAAGGCAGCCCCTCGGACTGGATGGGGCTGGGGCAGGGCTGCGTCAGGGCTGGAGGTCAGGCCTGGTCCAAGCTCAGCTGAAAGCCCTCCCAGTACTGGGGTCGGCCCTGGCTGCATCCTGCCTGCAGCACAGGGCTGTCTGGCCACGCTCCCCCATGGCCCTAGGGGAACGGGCCTTTCTGCTGCGGCGTGCTCTGAGTTGGCCTCGAGCCCCAGCAAGGGGACACTGCCAGGGCCCTGACAGCAGAATCCCAGTACAGGGAGTAATTTATTATCAAAAGGAAATTTTATACTAAAAGCTATAAAAATACAATAGGGCAAAGCTGCTTTTGCAATGTTTATCTGACTGGGGGGCAGGGAAAAGGTAAAAAAAAAAAGCATTGCTGAGGGATTTTTAGGCAACTGCCAAAGCAGGATGCATTTTTTTATGTCTATCACTCTGACTTTTAAAGTGTTGGTAACACGAGGACCAGGGGCAGCTCTTACCTTGGCGCCAGTGGTGTCCATCCCCACCAGGACTTTATAACCCTCAGTAAAACCTTCCTGAGTCCCATGTCCCTCTTGCACCAAGCATGGCAGTACACATGCTGGCACCACAGCACAGGGCTCCCGCTCCACAGCCCGCAGTGGGGACGCCCACCGGCTAAAAGTCATTAGAGCTGCCACCAACACAGACAGCTTCAGAAAGACAATTGCACATTTTGCACCATCAATAACCCTGCCACAGCCCCCTTCTGACCAGTCAGTTGACTGGCAGTCTGTAATTGTACTTGAATTAAAACTTACAGGAGCTCTTTGATTTTATTTTTTTCCGAAAATCTCCTTAAGGAAGCTACAAAGGTAAAAAGCAAAACAGAACAAATTCTGCAGAGAGACTCAAATTTCTTATGCTGACAAACCCAAGAGCTTATTACTCCCAACACTGTCAGATGCTGTGGTGGGAGGGAGCAGGAGGTGGTCCTCACATCGTTAACAACACACCCCAATGCAATTCGTATCGGGACAGGTGAGTTATAACTAGAGCTTGGGTTTCAGATGAGACATTATCGATCCTGCTCTGGCTTACCTGAAAAGCAGGGTCTAAGAGCCTCACTGCCAAGGAGAAGTAGGTCAGCGTGGAAGAATGAGGCTTTGATGTTATCCTGATCAAAATGGCATCCCAGGCACGGCGAGCAGGGGAGGGGGAGGGCTAGGTGGCCGGAGAGAGTTGTCGTGACTCAGGTTCATTTTCCGATCTCTTTCTGGGGCAGGGCTGGTATAATCTAGCCCTTAATATGCAAGTTACTGGTGGAGAGTACTATAAATATGGAACATCAAAATGTCATTTGCACAGTCACTTTAAACAGATATGTCCTAGCACTCTCTTCCTTCTGTGCAGGAAAGATAATAATCTGTTAAACTTTCTCCTGGAACCATATTTTAGCATTTTAATTATAGACCCAACACATGCACTAAACACACTCTCAATAAAGGTCACGTCTTAATAAAGTCAGTACAGCATGCTTCTGTAACCCAGCAAGGTCACTACCTGAGAGGAATCACCAACAAGGCGACTGGCTTACTGCCAGGACAACCGGCAAAGTTACCTGGGCCGTTTCAGGAGGCCACTGCTGCTGTTGGCCAGCGGAGAAGTGCAGGGAGTCAACGTGCTGCCACTTATCCTCACCAGTGTTCATCCACAGGAGAGCAAATTAGTGTAAATGTAATTATTATTTCTTTCTAATGGAGGGCTGCTACTGGTCTGAACATTATTCACTGGGTTATTACTGGTGATGGGTGCCATGGAGGAAGCCTATGCCTTTCTTCCTCCTTTGAGCACTATCTCCCTCTGCTGTCCTGCCGCAGCTCTGCGCTTTGACTCCAAAAGGTGAATTCTGAAGCGTAACCAAAATAAGTAAGTAGAAAACTTGGACAAATACCTTGTAAAATTTTTGCTTAACACTATTTAGTTTCATCAGAAACACTTGAATGTCAGGAAGGGTCAGTCCCAAACACTGGAGGCTTTCCAGTGGAAAATACATAAAGAAAGAACAGAGAAAATACATTTTCTCCTTACGGAGCTGCCCAATCAGGTTTCCATCGCTAGTAAGAAGTAACAAGCAGTAACAGCTTCTTCTCTGGGAGGGAAGTAACACGAGTTTCTAAGCAGCAGAGATCCTCTGAAGAGAAGTGAATATGAAAAGTGTTCTCAGCTTTTGCTTTTTGATGGAAAGAAAACATGGGGCAAATGTTTGACCAAGGCGGTTCTTGCATGTCCCTGTATCCATATGCGAGATATCAGGAGTCAGAGGGCCAGTTCTGAGGATAGCCTATGAGGTGTATGGGGCTGGATAGCACCTCTGAGAAACCTAAAATAAAGGTTGAATAAAGGCATTACTCTGTCAGTTTTCACTGGCATGGATGATTAAGTCTTTGTGAGTTTGATCTTCATCACTGTTTCAGACAGCATGCTATCAGCCTCTCCAAGAGGCTCTGGGCACTGCTTTGGAGATCAGCAGAACTCCTAAGTCAGTCTCGGTCCTGAAATGTAAAGTGCCAATGCACTTAGGATTTTGCTTTAACTGATATTTTTCCAACGTTTTCATGAGAAAATCCAAAAGTTCATTTCCTTCCATAAGCCCACAATGAATATAATATTCTTGAAGCAGTAAGGTGAGCTCACACTAGGTTTGCAGTGTCAATAGCTATTTTTATGTTCTCCATGCCAATGGTGGATGAACATAACGATACTGTCCTGAGTGATAAAATGCTTGTTAAATCACAGATTGCAAGCATGAGGCTACAGTCTTGATGGTTTCCTTTTTCAAACCCAAGTAAGAGAGCAATTTGCTGATCGCACTGCTTTGTGTCTTAAGTTCTACTGTGATTTATTTTTATTTGGTTGTGAGTCTTTCAGCACAGCCAATGTACGCGAGGGCACATGTTGCCCCTTGCTATTTAATGTACACATTACAGTTCAAATTCTTCTCTTAAACGTACTTAGTGTGAGACACAGTGAATGATATCTTATTTACACTAGCAGTGGGTGAGGTATTGAAATTTTCATTATTCCAATTTTTAATAGTGTTGAAAAAGGAGAGTTATGTTTCTCAGTTAGCACCATATTTTTTTTTCTATGACCTCTAAGTAGAAACACTGGGAGAATCTTGCTCCGTACAAATTAGGACAGAGACTGAAACAGAGGTTCGGCATCATTCTGTAGCTCTGTGCAGTACCTCGTGCATCCAATTAACTAATGAAATCTGAATAATGGGGCGGGGGGGGGGGGGGTCTTTTTTATTCCCAGTTTATAACAGACGAGAGCATTCAGTCAGCAGTGGCACTGCCCCGTTGGAGTTACAATGTAAAGTAATAAACCAGGGTGTAGTGTCAGACTAAAGAGAAACCCGACCCACAGGCATTAATCTGCCTGTGTGGATCCAGGAGAACAAGGAGTTCTCAAAATCCGCTGCGCTGTTATGGATCCCAATGGCTCATTGGCAGAAGTCCGAACCCACACATTAGCCACCTCAGAACAGCTTCCTCAGGTTTCTAGTGCCCAAATAACCTGATAATACTGGGCTTTTTCTGACACTATAAAAAGTCTTCCCTAAAAATTACACGGCTTTTGAATTCAGGTATTGGTTGACTGATTTAGCATTCCTACTTTTACCCCAGCTTGTACATAATTCCAGAAAAATATAAACCAAGCAACAAAAGCACAACAATTGCAATGTGTCTCTGATATACATGGACCCAACATCTACCCACTACTGAATTAGTATACTAATAATGTTACTGCTTTAATTAACCATGCTACTGT
>NW_008825109.1:12109460-12131632 GCF_000699105.1 Pygoscelis adeliae
GTTACTGCATAAGGAAGGAACCCTGATTTTCTTTTAATTCTTTTTTTTTTTTTTCTTTACTGACAGGGCTGCCAAGTTCACAGAAGAATCAATAACCAAGGATATTCACATAGGATAAGATTTACAATGCATGTTTCACAGACAGTAACAACTGGGACCTCGGAGCACTTACTGAAACCAACAAAATGACAACTGATATGTCCTCCAGTGAATCTATGTTAAGACATTCTGTCTGCAGTAATTAAAAACTAGGTAATCTCACCTGTGTGAAAAGCCCACCATAAAATCAGATCTACTTAGTAGTGTAACTTGACATGTTGACTTTTTACATCAGCAGCTATGTCCTCTAAGCCAGCCTCTGGCCTCACTATGCTAAGTAGCACCTCCCTTAACTCAAGTTAAGGAAAGTAATGCGCTATCCAGTGTGCATATTCTTCTCAAGTGATCCCTCTTGCTTTTCCTACTATTGCTTTCCTTCAGTATTATGTATGTGATGGTCTGGTAACCCACTAATTACACCTGAGCAAATTACACCTGAGCAAACACACAAAATATTTTTTCACACAGTTCTTTTTGTCATATATAAATGTTGCAGTAATTATATCTCTCTTTCAATTCTTTGAGCTTATTTAAGCAAATGTGCCTGCTGTCAGTAAAATATTGAAGTTTTCTGTTGTGTACTAATAGCTGGGCAAGACCTAGATTTCAGTGAGCACAAGGATTCCCTGGGTGTTCATAGTGTACAGTATAAATTAAACTGGTTCTATTTCTTCCTATGCTCCAGAAACACCCTCAAACTTCTACCAAAATCAGAACACACACACTGAAACAAGGAGTCTTTTCCATACTTCTTTCATACATATATTTGTACTGACTTCATGCAGCAACTTTTACACAAAGAAATAATGAAGAAAAAAAGGAACTAACCTTATCATAGGTTATTGCATGTAGGAAGTATTATAAATATTATTAATTGCTTGGCTCTCTTCCTTCTCTGTCATATTTCCCTCAGGTCTCTGTTCCATGCTCAAGGCCATTATTTGATGGGGGAGGTATAAAGTCATAACAGGCTGATGTAAATGTCCTTTGAGATGTCTTATATATCACAGATACCACAAGGGAGATGAAACAGCAATTTTGTTCCCGTTCATAAGTAAGGATGGAAGGAATGCTTCATCTGAAGAGAACTAAACTGATGCCTGTTCTCTAATTGAGGCCAGTATAGTATATTGTTCTTCAGGTAAATCTTTGATAACACTTATTGCCTTTTTCAGGTAGATCTCTGATAACACTTATTGCCTTTTTCAAGACCCCTTCTGGAAGGAGGGCTTGTAATTCTGAGGAGGAAATGAACAACTCCAAAACTGAGGAAGATAAAGAAGATGTCTGTGTCAAGACTCTTAGACGTGCTCCATCAGTGTACTGAATTTTATGTTTGTGCTAAGTTAAAATCAGAAACTCATTACAGAAATTGAAACAAGAAAGTAGCTCAGGCAGTCGCTTTTTAAGATCACCATCAGCCTCTGAACAGTTCAGAAATCTTTTGTCAGTCTAGTGTAGATACCTGGGCTGCTGGTTTGGAAGGGTGCAGATCTACAACTCTGACAGGGATACTTTTGGCATCTTGGCTTTCCTGAGCATGCCTAGAAAACCACTTATTGACCTTAAAAAGCTTAATTAGGAATTCACCTGGGCAAATTTACAGAAGAGAATAAAAACCTGGGGAGAATATTCATTTCACAAATACTATAATGGGTCCATCCAGGGAAATAAAATAACACTTCAGGTGAGCCTGTTCCATACCTTGAACAAGTCTATGTCCAGTATCCGTCTCATCTCCACTTACTGCCTTTAGAAATCACCCATTGTTTAACATGCCAGATGACCTCTTAATAAAACACCCATGAAGTGTAATTTTAAAATATTTCTAACTTAACTACAGTCTCCAGCTTTTGACTAGCAGCACGTTTGTGCTGTTCAGCTGGTAACCTGATTTTTTCCCCCAAAGAATTTCGCCATCCACATTAGCAATAAAGCAGATCCTGTGCAGATGTGAGTATGTGCGAGTCTACTGCAGACAAGGGAGGTACTGTGCTTCTTTACACCATTCAAGGTTCTATTCCAAAAACAGTTTAGGCTTTGATCTACTTGTAACTGTCACAGTTATGTTTTCAGATGAGCCAGTTCATTTGAATAAACTGGAAGGGGGAAGTGACACTTTTTGTCCTACAGCTATCTTCAAAACTGGGTGATAAATACCAACTTTGCTACATCAATAAACCCTACAGCTCCAGAGGAAAAGAATTTGCTGATACCCAGCTCTTGTTCAGATGTGGACAAGAAGCTGCTTTTACACACAGGCTTTGCTCACAGCAGTTTAATTGGTGAGGCAGCGATATCTTTGCTCAAATAACTAGTATCTTACTCCGGATGGGAAGGATTGTTACCTGTTCAACAAATATAGAGATAATCACAGTATTTTGCCATCAAAATCAATGGCAGCACTTTATAAGCAGAGTAAAACTAAGGATGAAAACGAGTGTCAAAAATTAAGTGGGTAATATTGGCTGAAAAGTAGGAGGGAGGGGAACTACACAGTCATTTAAAATAGAGCATCAGAAATTGATGAAGAATGAGTTGGGGAGCCAGGAAAGTGTCTCAGTAGCAGAAGCTGGCAGGGCTGATAATTGAGCTACATAGTCAAGAAGATAAAATATATATGTATGTTTCCTGGAGAATGGGTTTCCCAGAATTTTGTGTGCTATTGATTTTTTTTTCCACTTAAGTGACATATTTGGTTTTCTAAACTGCTTTCACTGAGAGTCTGTAGTGGTAAAACCAGAACTGGCTTAAAAAAAAAAAAAAAAAATCAGTGATGCACTCAGATATGACAGCGAAATGGACCACGTAGGGGCTTGCACAGGCAGAAACTGGCAATGTTGTAGCTATTCTTAAAATGTCAAGGGTCAGGCTCCACCAACACATTTAATTCTATTAATTTCAGTGGAAGTCTTTACTGATAAAGATACTGATCAATAAAACTATGGAGAACAGCAACCAACCCTTAAAGGGGATGGCATCACTATAAGACTTCTATTCTTCTGGGCCCATTGCAGGGCCATTTTAACAGTTCTAATACATTTATCTTTCTCAGTATATAACATATTTAAAATTACTTTACCTTCTATTATCAAGGTCTTAACCCTATATATCTGGAATCTCCAAATTTATCTTTCATGCTAAACATTTTTTGCTGTCTGATGCTGAACTGTAGAGGACTATTGTATCTCCATCTTCAAGACATACTTTCAAAATGCTGATAATACTGTATGATAAGACTGTCATATATAATTACCAGGCTAGCAGTTGTGAGGACGTTGGTATCTGATTCCCTTAGGTCTACAAATATATGACCATAACGTTGCAAACAGCTGTCCATCAACAGCTCTGCTTATCAACGTCTATGTGGAAGGGTTTAAATATCTTCTCTCAATGCTTGTGAGCTTATATTCTCTGCTGCCTTTTCTGCAGCACACAAGACCAGCCTAACTGCCAATCCATGCTCTAATCTCAGTGAGACCAGAGGAAAAAAAAGGCAACAAAACTTACTGCACTGTCTTTAGAAAGACAGTGAAGGTCAGACTAATCAATCTCAAATAAAAATGACTCTACGTGAAAATGCCCATTTTATCTGAATCCATACTAATTCCTCCCTAACAGAACACTGATGTCCTGCTCCACAGAGCAAGTTTCATCGCTGTTTCTAGGAAAGTACTTGCAGCTCTTCCATAATCAGCTGCTAAAATATCCTCCTAGTTTATTCAGTGCCTGTATTCATTCATCCCATTCCATACAAAATATTGCGTTCCCTGCAGTGTCACATGGAATCATCTATTTCAGTCACATTACTACCATTTTCTCCAGTTTTTGGAAGCCATGTAAGTATAAAGTCATGCAGGAATATGATCCTGTTGGTGTATAGCAGCTAGGCAGCCCTCAGTTTCTCATACTTTTAGTAAAATAGTTACTCAGAACAGTAACAAGGTCAATTCTTCAAGAAATACATTAAAAAAAAAAATTGTTACATTTTTACAGCTAACTCCTTAGCTGGTGTGAATTAGCAAAGATTGATTGACTTTCTGTTAATTCAACTCTCACTGTCCTTATTAGAGTAATGCTAACTGGGGATCTGACCCTGACCAGCTGATCCTCTGGAAGCTGCAGAACCACATTTGAAAAAGGAGAACACCCTGAAAGACATTAAGTTTAAAAAAAAAAAAAAAAAAGGCACAAAGGAAGGTAGTTGGGTGGAGAGAGGACTTCCACAGTGGGACAGCCATAACAGAATTTACCCGTTAAGCTACAGCACAGAATTCACATGGGAAACACTACAAGTGTGTCATCCCAGAGCAAGGCTTTCATTAAAGATCTTCTTAGATCCAAGTGAATCCAACCACCAGGCACAAAGCCTGTGGAAACCAGGCTTCATGAGTTTTACCACCTGCAGATCTGCTTCTTATGTTACCTTTTCATTACTTGTTTTGATCAATAACGTTTAGCTCACATTAGTTACCATGAAAAACAGCCTTCCATTTGGCTTCTTCCTTACTGTTCTGTGAAACATTGTCCCTTGTGGGTGTCTAACACGTCTTCCATCCCTGTTATAGCTGCTTACAAAACACTTTCTTGTTTTCAGCATTTTTAGTGGGTTTTGAAATCTATTTCTATAATAACACTGAAGTCCCAGTTTGGCAATTTATGAAGAGCTTCCTTAAAATTCAGATAAATTATGAACTGTCAATGTCAATCTTGAGTGTAATCTTATCAAAAAACTTGAGGTTAATTAGGAAGGATCTCATCCTTCTAAATCCATATAAGCTTAACATAGTAATTGAGAGTTGAGATCAATTACTCATGGTATGCCAAGGGTATGAACTTATATAGTAATGAGTGAGTGCTTGGCCTGAATGCTCAAAAGTCAAGGTCAGAAAGCATGCTAAATGCACATTTAAAATTTCTTGAAGTCACAAATGGTGGGGTGGGGGAGGGAATGGGATGAAAGTCTTATGTGTAGGACTAATAGATAGGGTGCATACTGATCTGAACCCTTGAGGACAAATTCAAAAGATATTGTAATAGTAAATACAGAGAGAAACTGGCAATTACTGAGTCTGAAAATGGGATGGGCAATAGTTTAGAAGCATTTTCATGAAGTAATTCAGAAGTTCCATTTCACAAATATGTATCTAGTTTTCCCAGTGGGTTAATAACTTTAACTAAAGTAAAAGTAAGGCCCTCTGTCCCGTGCAGTGCATGAGACATTTGTTGTGCCACAGACTCACCTTAACATGACACTAACCCTCCGTTCCAAGCACAATCTTCATAACATTCTCCAGTCTTCTGGAAACACACTGCCACTCCTACTTTAATCATATAAAGACAAGGAGAAAAAGGAGAGTCCTAAAGCAGTCCTGCTGACCCTGGGAGGCAACAACAAAAAAGCCTGGAAGAAGATTGATCTTGTTTTTCTTTATTTTTCTTTTTTTTTGTTATTTTTCACTTTTTTTGTCATTGCTTTTTTCTTTTTCTCTTTTTTTTTTTTTTAAAGAAAAACCCACCCCCTGTAAAACATATTGTCACCAATACTCTTGAAGGAGCTGCTTCCCAAATGGACCATTGAAACAGAGAGTGGACTGGATGTACATGAGTGTATCTCTCTCATTGCACCAGAAGTCAAGAATAAAATCTTCAAGAAGAGATTGCAAAATTATAACAAATTACTTACAGCCTTGGATATGGCACTAGATTGCAACTGGGATTTTTTCTGTCTAAAGTAGGCTCTGTAGGCTTACTTCGTAGGTCAGAGGAGGTAAGGACTTGCAGAGAACTCATCCCAAACCTCTCAGACACTGTGGCATTGATTGTTTGTGCATAATTCCCCCCATCCTAAAAATGGGATGATCTCACAGTGAGATTGTGAGACTAAGCACACTGAGAGGATCTCTCTACTGATACAAGGCAGTGTACTGTAAAAGATTAAAATCAGACCTGAGCAAGCTAGGTCAGTTACCAGGAGCAATATAAATGTGTTAACGCAGCACTCCACCAGGCTGGTTTGCACGGTCGGCAAATTCCCATTCTGCAGAGCACTGCCCAGGCAGTGCTAAACAGTCCTGGTACCCGGCTAGCCCAGTGAGGTGCACCGTCCCTCCAAGGTAGCTCAGGACTTTCTAGTGGCAATGTAGTGCTGGCATAAGCTTTAAAGAGTGAGGAGCTTCAGTTCTGCAGCATATGGGTGCCATACGGCAAGATGCAAGACTCGGGGACTATTTCAAATCTTTTGCAATCATATTCCAACCTTTCTGCACAAGAAGACTCCTGGTGAGCATTCCCTGGAAGGTAGTGCTTCTCCCTCAGTATGCTCACGAAACCCGTGCCACCTGAAGCCACCACCTCGGAGAGTGTTATAGCTACAGGAAGTTCAGCAACTCTGTTACTACGTGTAGGCTACTATGGCTAGACCTTTTAGTTAGTTAACTTCCACGTTGCACATTATGAATACAGGCTGCCACATAGGAACCCAGGACTCCAGACTTGTGACCAAGTCACAGCATGCCAGCTGTGCTGATGCGACTGCTGATGCGACTCCTGGTTGTCTAAATGTAGCCATACAGCAGAGGTTTACCTTTGTATTTGCCGTGAGCTAGGAACGCACAGTGGTGGCAGAGCTGGTGCCATGTATTTTGTCAAGCCACTGTAGCTTCACCATGTGTTTGCACTGTAGAGAGCATGGAGAATGAAGGAAATCTGCAGTGGGGAGAAAATGGTACAAGTCTGAGAACAGGAATCAGGGATAAATGAGGAAAGGTAAGAAAAGAAGAACATGGTGTCAGGAAAGTGAAAGGGGGAGGTGGTGAAAACTTCCTGGTAACTGCATATGGACCCACTCCGAAGCAGTAACTGAGGAGCTTTCCATCCTCAGAGGTATGCTTTCTGTTTCTTTTTGCCCTACAAATCTAGTCACAACATTAAATTCATGTCTTCATTTCCAAACCCATTACTTCAAACCTTATAAATGCTTAAATATTTACAACAATACAAACTCAGACGAGGCAAAGCTCTAAAATGCCTTTTTGGATATTCAGGCAATAAATTTATCAGGCTGCTGTGTGAAAGCCTTTTTGAGAGTCTATATCCTGCTGGTATCATTACAAATCCTCAGTCTATAGCTTGGCTCTCTGAAGACCTCAAGCAGGTCTTTATTAATATACTTCCCAGAGATCCAGGTTACTCTGTAGAGTAGCTGTATTTTCTTAGCAGCCAGCTACTTACATGTAACATCGTTATGCAAATCCTTTGCAATTAGGCTGAATCTTTAGTGATCACCTGTGGCTTAGTGTCCTTTTTGTCAGTTCCTCAAAGTCAGAAGATACATTTTTGTCATCTACTAGCTCTGCAATTGCCAGCCCGTAGCTTGATTGGTTATTTAATGCCTACAAAACAGTTTTTGAATGTTGTCCCATGCTAATGCTTGACAACTACTGTTGTCATGACTACTCAGCACCTATATGAGGGCTGTGTTGGACAGCTATTGCGATGATTCCTTGGCATTTCCCCTAAATGTTACTATCCCTGCCTCAAAGACTTCTCTTACAGTCTCCGAGAGACTAGACGCAAAGGCAATCTTGCCATCCAATGGAGGAGGCACTGCAGTGTCAATTTGAAGCTGACCACTGTGCCTGCCCATGAGGTTCCTGTGGGCACGGCACTGTGCTAAATGACATTTTTCTTCTAGCAACACAATGCAAAGTCCCTGGGCCTCCCTGAGAGCCAATATGCCATCACCAGCTGGTCCAACCAGGCCTACCTGCCATGTTTAGCACGTGGACTACTGGAACCAGAGGGACGTCAAGGCACTTCTCTGCAAACTTGCCATTCACACTACAGGTGTGTACCAGTATATGTAAGTGAGTCAAGTTAGGAGCCTATAATGTGAGGCTTGCCCTGTAAAGATACAGCCCTTCATATTTCCTTTAATAAGATCAGTTGCAAGATGGTCACAGTCTTTCCATGTATTCTTTCCCTGGCATGTATTCCCACCATTTCAGAAACTAAGGCCCATTAACTCACTCCACAAACCCTTTCTGGCTTCCAGAGATAGACCACAGTAAAAATAGCCTAAAGCCTTAAGTTCAAGATGAATATTTTAATGCTAGAAGTAACAGCAGAACTGTGCTCCATCTCATTGCTTCTAGAGCGGGTTTTGACACTAGCTTAATAGTGGTTGACTCACAAATCAAAGACTGTCTTTGAGAAAACTTTCTGCCGTGTTGATAGACAGCTAGCATACTCTAAGGCATTTTCTTCTGCATTACTTGGCAGGAAGCCTGAGACAGTTTGAACAACACTGTGCACAACGTGCCTGGCTCAGCCAAAACTCATTAAGGGTCTTGTCTTCTCTTGTGCGCTTTGTGAAGCACATTACTGCACCCCTGATGGGCAGCAGTTATGCTAAGATTAAAGATCACCAAATACCTTTAATGTAGCAGTCAAATTGCATTTCTCAGCTGTGTATACATTGGTAAACGTTCTGCTGCTTTACCAGATGAAGGATGAAGATGTAATGGCTGTTCTCCAGCTACTGAGCTTGGTTAAGGAATTGCTCTGAAAGAGGTTTCATGGGATGATAATTTCAGCAAAATGTGAGACGGTTGCTGAAAGATGCTCAAGTTCACGACTGCATTAACTCTGGTCGCTATTGAAAGACTCCTCCCTGGTGAACAATCTAAGACACATGCGTCTTTGATCACTTTGAAATATATTTTTAAAGAGTTGCTCTGGATTTTGCCCTGGGAGTCCCACTGATTTGTGAGGCAATCACTTCAGTTAAAACTCCATTCACAGTTAGCTTGAGAGCACTGCTGACTCGCAGCATTACAGATTGAAGGGAGAATGCACTGTTGTATTTCTGCTAAACTGGGTGTTACAAATACCCTATTTCCTCCTTCATGTACTTTCCTTTCTCTCTTTTTCAATTTGTGGGAGTGTTCAACTACTGTGATATTTGCTAACTGGTTTCATTGTTCTAATATTGCCAAACAACAACCACCACCACCCTACTTTCAGATGGTTATAGAAGTAGACTTTCTCATGTCAGCCAGTTCAAGATAGAGGGACCTTAAGCAAAAACAGCCTGCTTGATAAAGGGTAGTTGCCAGATCTTGGCATGATAATTTGATCTCTTTTTTTCTAAATGCAAGAAATAAAGGAAAAACACTACTAAAACTGGCAGTTTCTGATACCTTCCTACATTGGACTTACATGCTCCTGTGACTTACAACATCTGAACCACGAGTGTTTGTATCCAAGGATCAACTGAGTAACCATAACAATGATGAGAAGAGTATCAAAACCTAGTTAAAGGTGGTGAACACTCAGGTCAGCAGATGTAGGTAGGGATAATAGGTCACAATATGGAGTTAAGAATGAGATACATTTCCAAAACAGAAGTGGATGGATTTGCCTTATGTAAACTCTGTGCCTGCTAATACACAGGGCAAAACAGCAGATGAACTGGGGGAGTGAAGAGGAGGGAGTGCATTCTGCCAGAGGGATTTGCTTTACCATTCTTACTTTTCCTATTTTCACTACTACAAATTCCCTCTCCCCCTGCCCTCCCATCTACAGCTCAGCTGGGGTGAGAAGCAACTACAGGAATCATCATGTTGATGACTCCAAATTCACATTTTTTATTGAGAAAGTAACACGAGCCTGGTCCTTCACTCAGTGATTCTATACTGATTAACATTGGTCAAGGCCATCCCTTAAGCATCATTCACACACAATGATGCTACTAGTGGTAAATAAGGAGAATGAGTGTTCAAATGCTATGAAAATGACAGATGAAAGCAGCCTCTGCTTGAGGTATCACAGGAAATACTTTTGCCTTGACTGGCTAAATCATGGAACAGAGATATGAAAAACAGCTACAAGACATCTAAAGCAAAACTTGCCAAGAAGTGGACAAGATTCAAGAACAGACAAGTCAAGGGGATGTACAGTATGGAAAGGATTTCAGCCAAATATGGGTAGCTCAAGAAGAGCCAGAAAGTATGACAAGAGATTTTTAAGAACAGATTTGACAAGGATCTTCAATGCATACCGCCTTTGTCAGTAGCTGATGAGAGTCAAAGCCAACTAGTGACAGGCTTTCTTCACCATGCAACCCAGAGGCACCTCACTCCCAGCATCAGTAGGCGGAGACAAAGTGCCCGTAGAGTTTATCAGCTTAATCAACCAGTTCCAAAATCAGTCAGGTTTGAAGGAAAATCAGCTGGGGAAGATGGTGTTACTAAAATTGTTCTAAAGCAACCAGACTAGGAAAGGAAGAGAAGAAAAGAAAACATCATTGTTTTAATGATACAAGCATTTTGCGGAGTTTTAGACTTAAGAGACTTTCCCTGCATTGGAGTAATCAGTTAACAACAGAAGGTAAAAAGAATTAGTTGGGATTAGTAGCTGCACTCACCAGTTAATGTGGAGTTGTGCATGAAAGCAACAACCAAGATGCAGTTTAAAAACTGTACACAAGATGGCATGAGGATGCTCCACCAGAATTAGCTTAGTATTTGGTGCACCAACCCCAATGCCCTTATATGACTCTTCTGTTGGAAACACACGAGGACAGGAGCTTAAAGAATAAGCTGTTTACTCAGAGCTGTACCATGGTTAACAAACATACATACAGTAACATCCTGAAACTACCTTGACCTTTAACCAAGATGCTCTGTTGTGTTTGAGAGATCCAAGCTCAAATTTTGCAAGCACAGCTAACCTCAACTTGTGTGTAGTCCTTAGATTTTAAGAATGCCCTGCCAAAAGCAGAACCACGGAACATGTTAGGCAAAGTCTTGGATGTGAAAAGCCTTAATTTGTATATTGCACAATTGTTAATGGTCTCATGAAATCATTTTGAGAATCAAGTAGGGCAAAGAGGACATGAAAATAATTGACTCCTACACTAGGATTAAACTTGGAAAATAAAACAATAAACATCTGGAAACACAAGCAAATTTGCTGAAACAAGAAAAAATATGTACAAAAGAGTCAGCTTTGACCACAGATAGAGCTTCCAGACAAAGTCTATTGTAGTGCTTCTGCTAAGATCATGCAAGAACCACAGACTCACACAGAGCAGCTGTGGCAGGAAGGCACCTCTGGAGATCATCTAGTCCAACCCCTGCTCACAGCAGGGTCACCTACAGCAAGTTGCTCAGGGCCGTGTTCTGTCAGGTTTTGAAAATCTCCATAGCCTCTCTGGGAAGCCTCTTCCAGTGTTTGGCCACCCTCACAGCAGAGTAGTAGTTTTCTCATGTTAAATGGAATATGCTTTATTTCAATTTGTGCCCATTGCCTCTCATCCTGTCACAGGGCACCACTGAGAAGAGCCTGGCTCCCTCTTCTTCACTCCCCCTGCCCCCATCAGGTATTTATACACATTGATCAGACCCTCCTGAGCCTTAGGACCTCTGAGCCTTCTCTGCTCCAGGCTAAACAGTCCCAGTTCTCTCAGCCCCTCCTCATATGACAGATTCACTAGTGGACTTGCTCCAATATGTCTGTCTCTCTTCTACTGGAGAGCCCAGCACTGGACCCAGCACTCCAGATGTGTCTCACCAGGACTGAGCAGAGGGAAAAAGATCAACTCTCTTCACCTGTTGGCAATGCTGGTCCTAACGCAATCCAGGAGGCCGTTGGCCTTCTTTGCTGAAAGGATGCATTGCTGGCTCATGGTCAGCGTGGTGTCCACAAAGGCCCAGGGTCTTTTTCAGCAAAGCTGCTTTCCATCTGGTTGGCCTTCAGCCTGTACAGGTGCCTGGGGTTGTTCCTCCCCAGGTGCAGGACTTTGCTGAACTTCATGAGATTCTCTAGCCTGTCGAGGCCCCTCTGGATGGCAGCACAACCTCCTGGTCTATGCATAGCTCCTCACAGTTTCATACCACCTAGAAACTTGCTGAGGGTGTACTCTGCCCTGTGAATCCAGGTCATTAATGAAGATGTTAAACAATGTTGGACCCAGGACTGACCCCTGGAGTACACCACTAAGGACTGGCCTCCAGCTGGACTTTGCACCACTGATTACATGAAAGAAGAATGCACCAGTGAACAAGGGTAGGTATGTCAGTCAGTGTTGGAAAGTTGCTGATACTTAGGAAGCATTTCTGAAAGACACTTGGTTTTTCCAGTCATTGTTTCAGGGAGGAAGACTGAAAAAGACCTGAACGTAATCTCCTCAAATATCACTTATGTCAGATCAGATGTGATAAAGGTAAATGGCAATGTAAGGATTTGTAAAAAAAAAAAAAGAAGACACAAATGGATTGTGCCAAAAATACTGAGTACAAGCACATGGGGACTGTCTTTTATCTCAAAAAATGCTAAGCTTTCAACAGAAACAAGTGTCCCCTCTATAGTTTTAGGTAGTAATAAATTTGTTGGTTATTCACCAGATAGTCGTTTTCTCCAAAAACGATTATCACTATAGTCAGATTAAATGACAAGACTTGGAGACCTCAGGAAACATATGGATTTTATAATAAGAGCAAAAACATCAAGTGACTTATTCACATTTAATTCCCAGTAAGGGTTATAAATTTAATAGAAAAAATAAGGTTATTAACTACAGCAACATAATTTTCCATGTGCATCAGTGAACTGTGTAAAACGTCTGAAGGGAAACTTGCTACAGAGGAGATTGCAGGCTAGATACAGTGAGAAATTTTGTGCTGCACTTGCCTACCTATCCTTTAATCAGCTCTGCTTCACATCACTGAAACATAAAATAAAAGCATTGTTATTTAATCAGTTTGGGAATATTTGTAATTGGAGATGAAGGAAAGGAAAATCTGTAGGAAGATCGGTACACCAGAAAAGTCAAGAAAAGAAGGATGAAAATGAAACCGTAAGGCGAAAGCACCTTAACCTACACCATTGTTTTTCACTGCCCTTAACAACATAAGTTAAGAAACACCCTGCACCTGCAAGCGTGGTTTTGTGAAATTTGGACATCCATGACATTTCGACATCAGTGACAAGGCCAGTTTACGGAGCTCCCACCCCCCCACCCTTTCCACTTAGGCATCCCGCCCTATTCCCTTTCAGGGAGTGCTCCACAGTCCTACTTGTGCTGCTGGGAAGAGTAGGAAAAAGCCCTTATTTCTCTTCCCCTCAGTTAGCTGGACTGGAATACGTCTCTGGGATGTGGGAAACCCCTGTTCAAATCTCGTTTCTGACTGGAGTAGGGATTGTAACCTCGATGATCTCCCTGAAGATGACATGACCACTGACCTTCACTTATTTTTAGACAGATTGTTGTCAGTCTCACTTGTCTGTTTTGTACAGAATACTCAAATATTTCCTGAGCCAAGGACAGGGTTAGGTTAACATAGCCACTGGGCAGCTCTGAATACCAGTCTCTGCCCGGTGTTTGCCTCAGACAGGAAAGTCTGTAAGTCAAGCCTGACATGACGTAGGTTATTACCTAACTGTTTCTGTAGCTTGAAGCACACGTACTGCTACCAACTGCAAACTCTTACTCCTTGAAGATTTCCTGGATTGGGCGTACCATTGAAGAATCTGTTAATCTTTACTTTGATTTCATACTTAGCTGAAGATTAGACATTACCCAATGATTCGATTGAGAAAGGTAGCAATCCAAAACTTAGAGAAATTTCTGTATCATACCCTTAGCAATCAAAACAGAATGACAAGCCAGAACTGGAACAAACTTTTCTTCAGAGTCACACATTAGATTTGAATATAGCTGTACTTCAGTGGGATACTTAAACAGCTTACCATATACTTACCATTATCATTACTCATGAATAAAAGCCTGCATAAAAGTGATGTAAATAAGTGGAACCTACTCCTATTTCTGTTGAGGGGTAAAAAATTATCAATTGGAGTTGATAGCAGTGCAAGAATACCTGACTTGGGTCAGAGTTACCTACTCTCACATCTAGGCATGTACAGTTGCTCTTGAATTTGTTGTCTCTCCAGAGAACATCAGCAAGAACGAATGGGCTGGCGTCTGACTTCAGTTCATACTGTCTGACTAATATATTTGAACCAGGACAAAGTACAATAGAGTTGGCTAAAGATACAGGTCAGCAGCACCACAGAAACAAGAGGGGGGAAAAAAGAAGCATAGAAAGAGTCATACCTTAGAGTCAGCTCCCAGAAACCACTGCTCTCCAAGGCTGCTGCTGAGGGAGGATGATTTATGCAACTCGGGGTGCAGGACAAAGGTATTATTGTAGGCTGTTGTCCCTTCTGTAGCATAGCAGAGCCCTTCAGGCAACCTGCTGCAGTTTTCTTCTAGTTATCCCAGTATTTCCCAAACTTTCAGCTGAACTTGGTTCAATCAGTCCTCCAGCTCTAGCATGAAGATCCCCCATCTCCTCACACCCTTTCCAGTCACTGAAGTACAAACTCAGTTGTCTCCCATTCCTCCCTAACAAAGCACATTTTGTGTACCCCTCATTTGCGACCTCTGTCCCAGCTCTTCCTTTCCAGCAGCTATCAACACTCCCGAAGCCTACATAGTCTGGTCTTCTGCTAATACTCAGAAGTAAGCAGGAAACAGCAGTTCAGAGGAAATTCCTACCTACTCCTCTTTATGGCTCCTCTGCCCTGGGAACCAGGTAAAATAGCAGCATCCTGATTTGTCTTCCCAGTGCTTTTTCCTAAACATTTGGCTTCTCTGCTACTGTCCACCAAAGCTGTTTCTGAAGTCCTCCTTTATTTCGCTGTCCTTCTCTGGAGAGTCTTTGAAGGTCTCTCTCTCTTATTCATTTTTGCTTCTGACTGTTTCTCCCTTTCTCTTTGGAAAGAGACAGTACAATTCTCCTTTCTAGAACTACGTTTCACCCATGACAGACTTCCCCTTGGAGTCACGCCAGTGTCTGATCTTCCACCTGCTGAGCATTAGAGCCATACAACTCAATTCCCAGTTACTGCTAGTCACCTTTTCAGTGCTTTCTTTTAAAGAGGCCACAACATGGACTTTCTGCCCTAGACCCTAGAGGCTCTAAAGAAAATCCTGTTAAGGGACATGATTGGCAACTTAGGCAGAGTCTGCTCATTTAGATTAGTCACCTAGACTCCGTTAAAATTAATGGAGTGGAAAAAAGCGGTTCGGCAGCAATTCATCTCATCCAGAAATAGATATCTAAATATGATTAGGTGATTTGCACCCTAAAAGCTCTTCTTTACCACTCAAAAAAGGCACTGTACAGTGACTAGCTTAGATGAATACCTCAATACTGCAGACATCTAAAGAGGTATGAAAAGAATGGCAGCAAAAGTAACCCTAAGAGGAGCTCTACCTCTGTCATCAGCATTTTCTCTCTTAGATTACTGATGATCTTATTTTGTATTCTTTCTTCATTCAGCTTAGCATACACTTGCAGAGATGGCAGAAACATTTAAAATATCTTAATTGTTCAAGAATAGGGACACATTTTTCGTAATTGTTTTTGGCCTTCTTTTCAACTAGCTCTGTACACTGCTGTATAGGCAACACTGGCTGAGTACTTGTAAACACATTAACTGCTTTATTTTATGTCTTCATAACAATCTTTATTCACCAGCAGATGTTATGGCATGTGAGTATACTAGATACCCATCTGTCCCACATACGTTTCAAAAACACAAAAGTCAAAGGCTGAGTGCTCCCACCAGTGTGGGTACACAAGGTCATTCCTAAGATGTACTATTGTTATTTTTTAAGCAAACACATTTAGACATAAAAGCCAATTACAAGGCACTTATGTAAAAATGGCTATATTAAGTTGAGATGCTTTGCAAGTACAAGATTTCTACAGTGCAGCTATAACTCAGTTCCCAAAGTCAGTAGGAGTTTCACCGAAGACTTCTGAAATGATCAGAAGCCTGAAAAACACGACCCTTGAGAGAGTATACAAAGAACTGGGCTTGTTTAGTCTAGAGAATTGAAGACTAAGAGGTGACATGATAACAGCTTTCAAATATGTAAAAGGTTGCTATGAAAAAGGAAGGAAATAAACTGCTCTTCTTATCCATTGTGGAGAGGACAAAAAATAATGGGCTTAAATTGTACCAAGCAAATTTCAGTTTGACACTAGGAAAAGCTTTTCTAAGTGTAAAGACAGATTGCCTGGGCTGGACACGAGTCCTCATACTGGCAGTTTTTAAGAACAGGCCTGACAATCATCTGTCAGGGTGTTTTAGGTAGGACTGATCCAGTGTCAGGGCAGGGGGAATGACCCTTCAAGATCCTTTCCAGCTCTGTTTTCTATCAATTTATAACTAACTCATTGAGAAGCAGCATTAAGCAAAACCTGATTATGTTCTTGGAAAAAACTTACTATGCTTTTATTCATATATCAACATTATCACATTTCATTAATTAGCATATTTCATCAGACAAATACAAACCTGGCTGCACCAGAAAATAAAAACTGTTGCCACAGAGGAGCCACCTGTTTGATGAACACAGAGCAACCCATGTCTATGGAGGTCAGCAGCTCTCAGCCCACTTGCCTCCCTGCTGGGGATGCTCAGACAGCTCAACTAGGCTGCCAGAGAAGAGCTGCTGTCCCTGAGAAGATATATAATTCTCAGATATTATTATGAGATGGCCTTCTATAAAATCCGTGTGAAGGTGCTTCTGCATCTTTATGCTCTCCAAACATCCATTCTAATTTCCATAGCAAATTTCCCTAAAATTGAAGGCAAATACATAGTACAAAACAGACTATTTACACTCATATGAATATCGGTTTGTAGTAGAGTTTGTTTTGTAGGCATCTCTGTTTTTGTAATGATGAATTTGAAGGGTAAAATAAAAACTCTTTACGCCAGGCACAGCAAAGTGCTCTGAATTGAGAGTGAAAGTATTCTACTGTGTCTTTTCTTAAGAAATGGATCACATGCAATTCAGTGATAGAAATACTGTCTCTTAACCTAATTTTATAATGCAATGACTGACCTCTCCTACACATAGTAATTGAAAAAAAAGAGCCTCCAACAGACTAAACAGAAGCTACCCTAGTTTTTAATCAATAGTCCTATTCCCACTGGCTATGTATTTCAGTTCAGAACATTGTAATTAAATATAGTGATGAGCTGCATTTCTTTATGAATGAAATCTCTTGCTCTCAGAGATATATATATTAAAAAAAAAACCCAACACTATAAAGTATTTGCTGCTAAAATCCAATCATGATGAGTCTAAACAAAATAAAAATGTAAGGAGTCTTAAATCTGAAGGAGAAAATCCCTTTAATTCTGCCAGTGAAATACTTAACTGTCATGGGGTTTTGGAGTTTTCAGAATACTGGAAGGATATTAGTAGTATTGTTCAGACAAAACGTTATATTTTATAAAAATATATTATAAAATGCTACTTAAAATGAAATTCAAGAGCCTACAGATAAGTGATGTCACATTCAACCAAGCGGTCCCACTGATTTCCTGTAGATCCACGTATAAGATTAGGGGGTGTCAGTCCTTCATATAAGATTAAGGGGTGTCAGTCCTACATAGATATTTTGAAATTATTTTCTTTTGAAACATGTAGGTTTAAAATAATTCATGAGAATGTTCAAGCCCAAACAGTAATACTGGAAAGTTCACATACAGCCTGTCATTTTGCCCATAGGCAATTTATGAAATTGTAATTAGAACTACTATTCCTTAGCAATCACACGCACAGAAGTACTAAAAGATTTAGGAAACATAATTGCATTTCTAATAAAGTTTCACCACTTCATGTTAATAGATGAAACTATGATTTCTTCTTAGAAGTAAGAGAAAAAAATCCTTGTAATTTTGCTATTTAAAAAAGGCTAAAAAGCCGTACAAAGGCACTATGAGGACAGGAATATCTTCACTCTAATCCTCAGTGATTAGTAGTGTATCTACGGTGATTCTGCTTTTCATAAGAATATCCTTTTGCCTTTGACTTTATGGCAGGCTGAAGTTAATGGGCCAAATACATCCATTGACTAAAATGGTCTTACTCCAAGGATAAGTTTGGCTTACTATACAGAAATATGTTTGAGAGCAGCCTAGAGAATTGTAATCATAAGGAATAAACCTACATCCTGGCACCACTTCTTAAGAATGTTGTTTGCCTTAGATACATATTCAAGGTCAAATGTGCAAATTAGAACAAACAAATGTTGCTTTCAAACTATTACTTCTTGGTTTACTAAGCGATATATTGATTTACTTAATTTTTCAGCTCGAAGGCTCTCAGAGCCAAATATTTCTTACTGAGAGATCAATTCTTTAAGTATTACATGCACAGAAGTATCCTGTACGTACGCATGCACAGATAGATTGCATAAAGGAAATTAAATGGATAGCTCTTCCCCAAATTAGACACATCGTAGGCTGGTTTCTGCCACACCTAATATCACTTTAATAACATTGCGAATTAAATAGCAGCTTTTCCCAGATGTGTGTCCCATGAGAGAATTTATTCAGCCAAATCTGCCTCTGTGTCCACAGGTAACGCCGCTGAAAAATCTTCAGTAGTCTGTCACAACAGAATGTTCCAAACACTGAAAGTGATGCCAGCAACAGCTGCTTGTACTTTAGAAAAGAGGAGGGAAGGGTATAGAATTTTTTTTTTTTGCCACTCTACTCATAACAAAGGAACCAATGGATATGAGACTACTTATTAAATAATAATGCAGCATTTAAGTGGATACCTAACTTAGGACACATCATACAAAACTTTTAGTTACGTGGGTAAGGGCAATCCTTTGCTCAAAATGCAAGGCCTTGAGGGTTCAGTTGTAACACAAAATATGCTACAGATCTCAGAGGGCAAGCTGGTATAGAGGGTCACCTTACAGAAGAACCAACTTAGCTGAATATACAATCAGCAGACTCTTCTAGGTCTTTCTGAGATCTGGAAAATCAAAGTACCAGAGGCTGTGCCATGCCATAATAATGCAAATTATGTCTATAACTCTTTTTGCAAAAACAGGTTTATATCAAACAACAGTAACATACCAAAGCTCTTGGCAAAAGAACAAGTGACCTACCGCAATATTATTTCTTTTGATAAACATATGTATAGTTTACAAACTGTATATAGTTTGTTTACTATGTTAAAAAAGTTTGTTAAACTACTAAAACTTTTTACAGCAATTAATTCATTTCTTGAGTGAGAGGAACAAGAAAAAAAAGTCACACACACATAGCCCTGGTTGTATCTCTGTTAAAGACTTTGGATCACAGTGAGCAGCAGTTCAACCTGATCTCCTTGGAAAAAAAAAAAGACTTATACAATCTTTGGATGCACCTAAGAGAGGTCAGTCAGCAGGAGCAGGGCTAATGAACGTACCTTGGTGAATCAGACTGATGAGATATATTCCGGGATGCTACATACAGGTCTAAGGCTTACATTTTAAAGCCAGAACGCAGAAAGGAGACGAAAAATATATAGAAGATGCCTTACACGGAGAGACAATTTCATCCCTTTTTCTTATCCAAAAGATCAGGAGCTGGTTTGATTGCAGTTAAAATCACTTTACTGGGTAGAAGGTACTTGTAGCTTAGGGGCTCACCAATTTAGCAAAGAAAGTCATAACAACAAAACCAAAGGCCGAGATCTTAAGCCTAACTAATTCCAGTTAGGAATAAAGAACATACTGTTAAAAGTTAAATCAGTCAGCACTCTGTGCAGGGATACGGTAGATTCTCCTCCTTCTGATGCCTTTGGGAAAATGCTGGTTGCCCATACGGAAGTTATTCTTCATTTCATACAAACTATTGGGCTTGTATCAGAAAGCACCCTGTGGCCCAAGCCAGACAACAGCATTGAGGTGAATGTGCCTAGACCTATTCAGCTACCCTAAAACCTAAAAATGCTCAAAAAAACCAGTTATTATTAAAATATAAAAATTAAAACAATTAACTTTTTAGATAGAGAAAAATCTCAGCCACTGAGAAGGGTATCATCAGAAGTGTTTACCAAGCGCTCCCTCTTCTGCCCATGCTATCCTTGCAGGCAGGTCCTGCTTTCAGTCTTGATTTCAGTTACTCAGTGATCTTCTGAGTGGTGCAAACCCTGTGCAGCTCTGCTGTTGCATGGCAAAATGTTTCTATTCCTCTGAAGAGAGCTCAGTGGATGCTCCCTCTCCAGCCAACCTCCCCGGGACTGTCTGCCCCTGAGCAGGTTCAGCTGCTCATACCACCAAGAGCAAACATACTTTTTCTCCCAGGGTTTCAGTCCAGACAATTAAAGGAACATAATTCACCTTTGAACAAAGTAAAATACATATTTATATATATGTATACACTCACACACACATAGGTATATGGATATTAGACTACTCATATAGTTCATATACTACTATATGTGTGTGTGTGTCTGTATACAAATACATATGCAAGCACACACACCTTTGATCACCAAGAGATAAGCCAGATGAAACATGTCGTTCAGGTCAGACCAAATGGTCTAAGGGCTTCTTCTGGCTTCTGTTGTTGAACTACACGGTAATTTGCCTCCCTGTACCTCAAAACTTTGTGGAAATTGTTGCAGCTTGAGTGAGGAAAGAGATTTCCTTCTAATAAAAAATTTTTTAAAAGCGCCACTCCTGCAAACTTCTTGTCTTTAAACCAAGGACTCCAATTGTTATTGCATATTGTTACATAAGACTGCTGTGGCAGATCTGCCAGCATTTGAGTAGATAAATCTGAATAATTCCCATGTCATCAGACATTGCTTAAGGCACGAGCAGGCTTCACCGTGCCTTCTTATCATGTATTTTAAATCCAGAAATAAACACAGATAGTCTCTATTTCATAAGTACCAACTACAGGAGGAGGAGGAGGAGGAGGTAGATCACCCGAACACTGCTGCTTATGAAGTGAATTAAAAAGACCCCTCTGTTAGTGAACAGCAGTAGTATGCAGTCACTCCTCAGTGGAACAACCTCTAAAGGAAAATGCTATGCACACTTAGCAGGACTATTATCATAATAATATATCTGAACTTGTATACAGCTATCCATTCTGGAACCCTGGACTATTTTTGTTCCCTTGTCTGATCAGAGTGCTGCCTCTTCTGCTTACTTCCCCATTGGAAGATGACGTTTCCACCAAACCATGAACCCGCTTTGGCATAACAAATGTTCCTGGAGGTTTCTCAAAATGTGTCACAAAGTGAACATCCTTTGTCTACTCCAATTATATCAACATTGTTGCCTTCTTCTAGCTGTCATTTGAATATCTTCTCTTTTCAGCCTTTCTTCTAAGCATTAAGGCCTTTCTTCCTGAATCATTACATTTGTGTCTGATCATAGAAAAGAGTCACCATGCTGCATGGTGAAGAAAGGGGAGGTTGCCATTTCCTTACCTTTTATTACGTCTTTTACCTGGAGAGAGGATTTGATCCTGCATTACTAATGGATCAAAGGTCTTCCAATGACTTCAGTCAGAATTTTTAAGCCTAAAAATGAATACAGCTGAGACCGTAAAGCTGCCTGTTCATTTTGAATCAGCCAAGCAGAGTTCGATCTTCAAGATACTTGTTGGAAGAGTATTTTCCCCTAGTACTAACAACAGGGGACGTGGAATAGTGCAACATTTCTATGTAACAATGGAGTCTTATTTACACATCCATTTCAGTCTCATTTACACTGAATTAATTCAGTTAACTCTGTTACCAGAATAATTTTTTTAATTCAAAGGGCAGGCCTAGCTGCCACAGTACTCTTCACGAGGAAAGGCTTTGCAGCTGCAATGCCATGACTATTTCATATTACTGGGGACCCACCTATATTGCTGACACAGGGCTGGGGAGTAGAGAGGAGGTGATCTGGACACCACAGAAATCATTTTCCTATATAAGGGATATGGAGGCTAATTGCAATTTTTTCTTCTCTCCCTCTGTACACACATACATTTCAACAACAGCTCTGAGACAACTCGAGAGTATTATTGTATTTTTCACTGTAATGGTTAATTAGCACACACCACTTCAGTGTACTGACACTAGCCCCTGAAATCCCCTGCTGTGGGGATAACGGCAGTCCTCCTGGCAGAAGGGCTGCTGTAGCTTGCAGGCTCACAGACCTCTGCAGAGCTATGCGACAAAGAAAGAGAAGAGA
>NW_008825109.1:12131686-12166317 GCF_000699105.1 Pygoscelis adeliae
TCCACATCCCTAATAGGAGAAAGGCTGAACAGCACGCTGCATTTTAGAGTCATCCCACACAACTGAGTCCACCAGCCTAGAATGGAGTGCCTCCACTGTGTGGAAATCTCTTTTTCCCTGATCCTGAGATTTTAAAGAGGGATGGGACCCTTGTTTTTACGCAGGGCACAAGCACCACATCGGCATGCTTCACCATCCCCATAGGCTGAGAAATGGCCCATGTACCCCCGTACACTGCAGAAAAAGAGCTTTTCCTGCACCGGCCACGGGGAACACCTCAAAACCCAACATGTGGCAACACATGCTTCAGAGCATCTGCACGGACCTCCCAGGGTCCCTCAGTACACACAGCATAGGTACTCCTGCCCCCCCTCTGCACCTCTGATACCCTGAGCCCCTCAGGCTGCAGGCTCAGGCCCTCTGTTTCATCCTGGTGCACCTTGACACAAGACAGACCTGTAGCAAAACAATGGGAAGGTTTATTTAACCTGGTTTGACGCCAAGGTTCCGAGGTATGCGTGCAAGTGTTGGAAACAAAAAAGCTACAGGAAAAACAAAATACAATCTTGCTTGCAATACTTCCTACTCATTAAGGCTATTCACCTAAAACGTAGTCCTTGGACTGCTCATCACTAATTTCCGTATGCTTCCCCCATTCTCATCTCCTAGTCTAGATGATTTCCTTCTGTGCCTTTTTTGACCGCTTTTCCTGGAGACTTACACTTCAGAGACCCCTTCACATTCTTTCCTTTTTTGCTTTATTTCAGATTAAGTGCCCTCCTGCAGGCTCACTTTGACTAATATGCATCCAGAAGAACCTTTGAGCTCAAAAGCATCTCATATATCATGTACTATGAACTGTATGTATTGTCCCTGTATTTTGTCAAACAACTCCAGACATAAGAAAGAGAGTCTTGATGCGATATATCTCAAAGCAGACAGCTCCCTACGGCTCTAATTTCCTGTTAGTATTTGGAGATTTCTAGAGAAACCAAGTAGGTAGTAGGTATTGCATAAACTCAGTTATTTCTGTTTGAAATAAAACTAGGCAGCATGTATTTAATAATACTTCAAGCTTTAAATGGTTTCAATTGTTAATTTATCTCATTTGTAATTCCTGTATTCAGACAGCTTCCCTGCGTAGCTATGAGTTTATTTCCTTGTTTTTTAGAATACCTGAAGCATCTGTTATATTTAATTAAAATAAGAGGAATATGTTAACGGCTCCTCTGTGTGACATATTTATCTAACATCCTGCTTTAAAACTAAAGAGTAATGGCACATACTCAATAAAAGACCTTTTATTACTCAGTTTTGCATAGTAAACCCTGTAAAACATTTTTAAAAGAAAGTAGGAGAAAGTGAAATCTCCAGAATGTTAAAGGTTTCAGGCTTTCTAGAAAACGAGTTATGTCCTGAAGCTGCAGGCTTAGAAAAAGGCCCTTTTCACCAAAAGATTTAGACGTCAGTACAGCCAACCCTGCGTCGCATTTCCTGTACTGCAAAGGTTATGATACGGCAGCTAGAATCAACATAGAGTCAAATTGCAAATTAGATTACAGAGCTGAAAATAATTAAGCAATAACTATGGAGGAACAGGGTATTTCCTGCGGCTTAATGACCTGCTGGGAGGAGCTGAGGTCTTTAATGTTACTTTCAGCTAAACATCAGGAAGAAAAGTGCTACAGTATATTTTTTCCTGGCCTTTGCATGTACAAAGGGCAATGCCACGCTGTTGCTACTCCCAGAGAATTAATGTTCACAGTGCTAGTCAATCAGATTTATTTATTTGCCACCAGACACAGTCTGGGGCACTGCAGGTCCTTGTCTATGGCAAAGTAACTGGAGACGAGACAACAGAAAGACGACTGTCTTGGCCAGTTTCTCTTGTATAGGGGCAGAGGGATTAAATCAGTTGTCCACTGAAAGCTTTCCTGCTACACGGCATGGGTGACTCCAGTCATCTCTTCTCCTCTCTGTACCAAAAAAGTCCCACTGTCTCTTCCCAAGGCACCTCATCTGACCTTTCTCTCAATCCCACACTCTCCAGAAAGCCTCTAATGCCTCCTATTTGTCTTCCCGGCTAGCTCCATCCCTCTGCCCCGTGCCTTTCTCATACCCTCCCACACCCAAGGTAGACAGTTCCCTGCTCAGTGTCCCACCTGTGCAAGGCAGACAGGGCTTTCCAGTCCCCTTTGCCCCTTCCCGCCTCTCCCGGCAGGCTCCTGGTGCTAGTACCCACACTTGGCTCTCTCTTTGCACCTCCTCTGTGGGGTGCTCAGCTGAGCATACCCCCTCTCATTGCCAGTCCACACCCAGTGTGCCCAGCTGGGAGAGGAAGCAGTAAGCCAAATGGACCCAATCCCTTTCTTGGGTTTGCAGCAGAACTGTGTCTGTTTTCAGCAAAGAATGGCGTTACAGAGGAAGACATACCTAAGATACGATATTTATTTTCCTTCTGATTTTGTTGTCATTTGCAGTCTTATGGTTATTTCTGTACAATGGCTAGAAAGCAGACAAAATGTATACTTTTTTTTTTAAGTAAACAATGTCAATTCCAGCTCCAGTTAATGTCAATGAAAAAAACCACCTAGCATGCCAGCAAGAATAAGACTCCACCCAAATACTAATTTTTTATCCCTAATCAAAATAGACTTATTCTGCAGACTTAATGAGCTACAGCCATCTCTTGTGTAACCGTGCTGCAGTCAAGGAATGGATTTGGCCCATTCTGTGGAAAACAGAACTCAAAGGGCAGGGTGACCTGATTTGCGACAGGAATGTAAATACAAGTGATGATAGAGTATTTTTTTATTTTAATCACTGAGCTGAAGAATAGTAATCTAATTTCTAGACCTGGGGTTTTGTTCAATGAGGCTCAGTCACATAAGCCCAACATTTTCTGTGTATTGTATAACAAAATCAGTAGTAAATTGCACATCAAAACATGGATCACAATCTCTTTTTACCAAATAATTATTATTGTAAGATCAATATTATTAAGTACTTTTTACACACCTGGATCTACAAAGTGCTTCACAAACTGGTTGAGCAAACTGTAGAGCAGAAATCTCATTGCCTATTCCTAAAATGCAGCCACTTCTGTAATGAAAACCAGCAGCTGTTAACACTACACAGCTGTATCAGACAAAAGCTTGGGGCATAAAATGAAGATGATGACTCTACTTATCCCAAATTGCAAGCGAAGTGTAAGTAGGTAGAAAGCGTGGTAATAATCCAAATACAGACAGTAATACACTGCCACTCTCTTGCCAGAAGCAGGAGATTGTACCTACAAGGACTTACCCAAAACCCCTGCAGATCTTTGCCCACTAATGCCAAAGGCAGTCTTCAGCCCTGCACTGCTGCAAAGAGGAGGTCACAGTATCTAACGTCCCAACAGCATCTTCTTTTTAGAGTACCTCAAACTTTTCCCAAGAGGACCTCCTAAAACTGGTCCCCTTAATCCATGAGTCCTTGCAATTCACTGCTGCAGCAGATCACAAAAAAATCAGCTTCTCATGAACAAAACGTGTTTCTCACCTCCCTCTTAACACCAGCCTCTTCCTTTGTTGGCTAATTTGGATGCTTAACGGAGACAGGACTGGTGGAGACTCCTTTTGATATTCCCCAAGCCCTCTCCCTCCAAAGGAGAATGAATTGCTCAGCAACAGTGACAGCATAAAGGACAGAATCTGCCATCTTTCTTCCTCATGAAATCAGTTATCTTAAAGTAATATAGCTAGAGATTGCATTAAATATTGGCATGCATGTTAGCATGTATGTACTCTAAATGCCCAGTAAATACACAGTGCTTCATCTTCCAGCCAGGACTGCAGGCCCTACTTCTGATATCGCTAGCGTCACAGCAGAAAAGAGGATTCTCCAGTAATTTCAACACTTTTAGATTAATTTTGTTTTAATTGAAAAAGTGTTTTTCAGCCTCAGTTGTAATAGCAGCCTGCTCTATGATTGACTAAAGTTTGCATTAGCATGTGCCATCTCCAGATGCAAATTACATAACACGGTATTTTTCCTGGCTCTCTTCAGATCACGGTTGTCATGAAAAACTTTCAATAGGCTCACAAGAGGGGAAAATACAAAAGCCCCATAACGTTTTCATCGTCAGAGGCGCAAGCTCCCTAGATGTTCCTGCAAGGTACAATATTCCTTTAAGTTCCCTCTTGTCCCCTCCCCAGTGGCCCCAAAGCCCCCGGAGAGACCCTGTCCTCTCTCCGTCTCACTGATGGACATCCCCGCAGTGGGGGGTTCCTAGCCATTAAGCAGCCTGTTAAAAAAATCTGCCTGCCACGGTAACAACAAGAAAGGGAAAATTTGCCTAAGATCCATGCGACGGATGAAAATGTCCTTGGGTCTGTCAGGTTGCAGTGAAGAAAACACCTTACAGCCAAAAAGAGAAAAGGGGGGAGCAAGGATGCCACGCCAGTAGGTGAGAGCAAAGGCTTTTTGCTTCATGTCTCCCAGGGACAGGATGGAAAGATATACATTTCTCCATGGGTTTTGTTCCCCCCTCCCTTGTTTGTGCACCTCCAGCTGACCTGATTATGTCAATGCCTCCTGAAACTCGTTATAACAACTTCTCCCCATTGCAGTGACACTTCTGATGAAAGCAACATTGAGCTGACCCAGGGAGTGGCGGCAGATTCCTGGAACCGGCTGCGGCTCCTGTGCCACCGTGAACCTTACAGATCAGGATTTGCTACCCTAAAAGGAGAAAATGGCAGCACGCTCAAGGAGAGCGCAGTGCTGCGCCCATCGCCACCGGGGAGAAAAGGCAGGCTCGGCATGGTCCTAACAGAGTTTTCATGCAGTGCTTTCTGCATTCTTACTTTTCCCCTTTCTTCCTTGGGGAGGGCTCTTTGCATTAGGTATATCAGCGTTAGAAACAAAACGTGAAGTTTCTTATGACATTAAAATTACCCTTCTTCAGGGAACAGGGTACTTGTAAACAAGAACATGTTGAGGTACAACACATGCATTTTGTTAAATGTACTGTGCATCAGCTAATAAAGCAAGCATGTCAAATTTACAACTGTGACTAGCAAAGACGAGGGGATTTTTTTGCTTAGGTAGTAATGATGTGCTATTACTACCTAGAAATGCAGATTGAATCTGCATTTCTTGGGGGGGGGAAGCTGGGGTACAGTCAGAGTTTGAGCCAGATGATGATTCCTGATGTTCTTTCACTAGGTCAGACTCTCAGCTCCACTTCTTGATTTTGTTGAAATGTTTACTACAATTTACTTTGTTTTCCTTAAATAGTGAGAAGTTAGGAAACTCACCAATCCTTTTATTTGCTTCTTGTCTGACTTCCTCTTGGACAATATGTGATGGTGGACAAACACTAATTTATTTAATGATATATTTCTAGAATATAATAAGGGTCCTTTATAAGAGGAAGTAAAGTGTAAATTTCTGAGCTACTAGCAGCAATTTTTCAGTAGTGTGGAATCGATACCATCTTTTCTGTACTACCTGTGACCACTGATTTTACGGTATCTTCACCATGGTCACAGACCACTGTTTCATGCTTTGATTTGGCTTTTGTGGCACATGAAAAAATGAAGCCTTGGGGATGAGTAACAAACATTCAAAATCCCACACATACAAACAAGTACTCCTTGAGTACAGTATCCAGTGGTTCTGATGGTCCTGTGGCCAGTAAGGTAGGATTTTAGACTGAGATTTTAGATCAACACAAGTTCCTGAACTACTTCCAAAATATCATCCTGTACTCCTGATGCCAAACAAAACCCTTAAAAATATCAGCTACATATTAATGTTGCTTTTTATTAGAATAAGGAACTAAAACTAATATGTATTTGACACTAGGAATACTAAAGGTATCCTATTTATGCAATATTGCATAAGGCACACTGAAAAGCTTTTAAGGATAAATAAATAAAATAACATGTAAGGCATCATTATGCATCAGAGAAAATTACTCTGTCGTCTCAGTGGACAGACTGAAATGTGTCCGAGGAAAAGCATTTTATCAGATGAATTAGGCTATGCACTTATGCATTAAATATCAGATGTAGTTTTTTGTATTGATAAGACTGTGAAATAAAACAAAATTTTATAAAAACAAAAATCATATCAGTAAGATATTCTTCTAAAATAAAGACAAGTTATGTGTCTTTTTGCCTCACAGCTCTTCACCAAGGAACATAAGGGGTAATATATTTTATTATCGGGCTTTGGTTAGGCACGAGGCATGGGACAAGAACACACTTTGATCTTTATTCTGTGTAAGAAGTCCCACTGCTGAGAGTAAAAAATTAAGCAACTAATAAGCAATTTGGACATGAAGATGAGAAAGGCTATTAATGTGTCCTTCCTTTTGTATAGTTCTATAATTTATCCAGTGGAGAGTAATATGCTTTCCCTTCCTGACAAAGAAATACCATCCAAGGGAGGAAGATTTCTCTGCCAGTAGCCAGCTTAGCCAACAGTCTGAGATGTTGTTAAACCTGATTGGGATGCTATTCTGTTAAACTGTTGGAGGTAGAGCCATGGCACAAAAAAAGCAAACAGGAGAGAAGTTGTCTACCATGGTGCTGGCTTATGAAAATTTCAGCTTTATAGGATGAGCTTCGATCTTAAATTTAAACTTTCTTTTGATTTGCTCACCAGTATCTGCTTGGCCACTTCACAAACTTCAGACACATTGTTCTTAACACCTGTAGCAATGGATCAGCCCCGCAGACTTACATTGAAAAAAACCCCCAAAAACCAAAAAAACTTTTTCCAACTCACCATAAAGAAAGAAGGCTTTGATGAGCATGCAGTCTGTTTTGCTAATAAAACTCCTGCTCAGCTTATATCTATTCAGCATTTTGTCTTGACATCCTTCACTATCAAGTCTCAAATTGGATTTCAAGCACTTTTCAGCAGGGATCATGATGCCTTCATCCCTGTGGACACTCAGATGTCTTCTCTGCTGAGTCATAAAGTAATAATGAAAAACAGACACACACATCCATCAACCAATCTGGCATAAGTAGTAGTCACTACAGACTAATCTTTGCATGTTATTAGACTTATGTATAATCTAAGAGAGCAACAGCTGAGGAGCAAAAATAAGCCCAAGGTGAGATTTTTCAAGCTTGCCTTTGAGAAACACAGTGAGGGCAAGAATGTACACCTTCAGAGGAGCCTGATTTCAGGCTGTCAAAGAATCACTTTCTGGATCCCTTTTTGTTGGCAGAGCTTTCTCCTTGCTATCCTTCTTGCAACCACTCCTCCTGTCTGGCACTTTAAATCAGGGTCTTCCCAAGGCTGCATGATCCACTTGGTGTGAGGGGTGAAGCAGGTGAAATGGCCCATCAGCAAAAAAATGCTGCAGGGGAAAGTTTTAATATGATGCAGTTCCACCTACAGATGTGGTGTTTGGCTCTCAACGCGTTGGTCAGACACTTGCAGCCGTGCTCGGACCCGCCAGGGGCAGCTGCAGGCAGGGCAGGACCATGCGAGAAAGGATGGATGCGTTCACTGCTAGTTTGTACCACTGTTACTGTTACCCTGGCTAACTGTACATGTTTAGAGGTAAGTTTGGCCTTTCCGTTTAGCTCTATTAAGTAGGGTGCTATCCCCCCTAAATGCCCAAGCAGGGTTTGTAATTCAGTTATATCTCCTTTCTGTCCCTCACCTTGACCAGAATTTAATCTGTAAGTATCCCTTTGCAAGATGGAGCAGGTTTTAATTCCTCTTCCTTCCTTTCATGCAATACATTTCAGCCTTGATCATTTGGCTTCGAAGGACTCAAGGGCAGAGTGTGTGGGATGTGACATTTACCAGGATTCCTCTTTTATTCTTGTTTCAATGTACAGGGCCAGGTGAGAATTTTGCTTTCCAATTTTTATAAACTCTGTCCATCACACGCCCACGCAGAAAGCAGGGAAAAGAAAAGCTACCTACAATCAGCATGAGAGAAAAGTAATGACATACGGGCTGGGTGCAGGACTGAGAACAAGGCTTTGACTTTCTAAACCTTATCCTGGCATGGTTTCATCCTGAAGTCCAGGTAAACCATTTAACTTCTGTTCTCCATCTATATACACATGATAATAATTATTTGGTTTACATTTTATCTGTTTCTATAATACCTGTATGCTCCATCCAGGAAAAAATACAGTGCAGTTTTGTCCCAACAATATTTTCCTATTTCATATAGTTATTGTGAGGATTAACTGAACTTCCTGAAGAGCCCTGTATGAGCGCTAAGTATCTCTATGACTAGGTTTTTCCTGCTTGCATCTCCATTTCCAATACAAGCTGAACATATTCTCCATGCTCAGGAGGCAAGTCTGCAGAAACAGATGAGACTGCTCTTTGCTCTGCGGGACAGCAAATGCAGATCAGCAGATCCAAGGGTCTTGCCACAGAGAACAGCCGGTGCCGGTCCACCAATGCTGAAATCTAAGGGAAAGCAGAAGTTCAGCGCTTCCACAGGCACAGCGGTGCACAAGGACAGATGAATTTGCAAAGGTCTGATAGAGCAAGGCACCCCCAGTGTCTAAGCATGTGCCTAGCTGCCTTCCTTAATCCATGCCTAGGGACAGGCTCTGGTACTTACTTTCCCACATGAGTAGCTCTGCAGTACACAAACTCATGCACGTTGACACCTTCCATCCATCCACATGCTCACATGCATACACACTCACGCTGACTTTACATATCCCGTCTCTGTGTACGAACTGTGAGATTGCAGGAGAGGCTGGTAGCAAGGTTTCCCAATGCTTGTTATGATAAACACCCTGCTATCAATTGCCTGTAACTTTGCCAAACTTCTCCTGTCTAGCTCCAGCTGAAATTTTCTGTGCCAACTATATACCACAAGCCAAATGTTTTTTGGAAAACCTCTGCACTAAAACAGTTCAGAGGGTTCAGTGATCTGGACCAGGGAAAAATGCACTGTTGTGTCTATGCTGAAAAAAAACCCCAAAATCTGGGTAACCTGCTAGTAGAGATGCTCTTATTAAACCCATACTTTACAGCAGGACTTTAAGCTTGTCTGGAGGACTTGGGCCTTTATTCCAAGAGTGCTTTTTGCCATCTACATGAAAAATTGCCCACTTTGGCCTAGTGACCAGACTTTGAAGCCTCCTACCTTGCAGTTGAAAATCTGGAAAATCTTCAGAGCTAAAAGTTGCAAGGGGAGCAGGGAAACCCTGCCCAGCCTCCAGGTTGCTCGGTGCTGCTGGTGCGGCAGGGGATGAACCAGCTCAGCCTGAGCGTGAGACTTTTTGCCATGGTTTTCATGCTCCCCTCCAAGGCCAGGGCATGATGAAAGGATTCACCCTGCTCCAACGGCGGAGCAGAATGAAGCTGGCTTTCATAAGCATATCCCTCCTTCTCTCTCACTGTGCCCTGAAGAGGAGGCCATGTCCCCATCTAGGAGGAAGGCACCCAGCTGGCCAAGGATCAACAGGATGCACTGCTCAGTTGAAGGCCTCACATAAGAAAATTCATGTTTAAATTTACGTTTAAGAAAAAGAAATTTTATTAATTTTCTTATATGGAGCAATTCAAGTGTTCTTCCTTCCACTATGGTTTTTGACCAATGGCAGTGTCTACTCATAATTTCACTTTTCCATCATATAAACAGTAGCCTTAGTGCTTTCCTGAGTCAGGACTTCATAGACACAGGGCAACACTTCTTTCAGATTCAATACAGCATATTTAATCCAGACTTGCTGTGACAGTCCTACCCTAAGAAGGGAATATCAGACACCTCTGTGGAGGCTTAACAGCAAGTGCTTCTGGCCACTGGGCCCAGGCGGTTGTTCAGCGTCCCTCTACTTACAGTTTTGGTCCCCACACATCCCAGTGTGGGTCTCTGTGAAAACTACTAAGGGGCACAGATGGTGTCCCCAGCTGGTGGCAGCAAAAGATTAATACTAAATGGTCTTTTATTATTCTGTTTGCACATTGACCCTTGTAGACACACCTGTGGAAGGAGGGCTATGGGGTGGCTCTTTCCCAGCCACCGGATCCTACTGCGGGTTTCCCAAGGACGCCCACTCCTCCTACCCTGCTATAGGTACAGCCCAGTACACGCATGCCCGCGCCCACACAGCTGCAGGGGTAAGTCTGTGCCTGCGTCACCAATTGCAAATCATGAGGATGCTTTCAGCGTGGTATATGATCCGGTCACAGAGGCCAGCTCCTGCTCCCTGTTTCAATGGCACCAGGTGCATCTACATAGGCATTTCAGTCCAGAACAGGAGGGCGCTTTGGAAGTGCATCCCTTCATCACCTCCACTTCTTGCCCTCTGGTTCACACTGTTGCGCGGTCACAGAGCACACGAAATAGATTCTTCCAGGTTAAAAATAGACCAGAAAATAAACCTTAGGAGTACTCACTATGTGCTCGTGCCACTATGGGTGTTTGGCTCATGACATCAGACCAGAGCTAGTTTGAAATAGACCCTCCACATGCATACAATGTGAATGTTGGGTCCTACCATGCTGTTTCACTCTACGGATCTATTTGAATTGCATCGCACTATCTGGTAAGGTAGCCAATATTTTTAAGCAGTAGAAAAACAATGAAAACCAATAGAAAACCAGGCGAATCTGGTGCCTTTCCAAGCAAAGGTGCATTTTTGCCAAAATTTTCAAGGCTTGTGTCTTTCAGAGTTCTTTTCACCAGGACATATAGGATGATCCCCTAAATAAGTATTTGATTCGTGTATTTGTTTTAAAAGGGATTTATTTTTTTTCAGTGTTCAGCTGGCTTTAATCAAGAGGTTTGAAAAAATCTTCCAAATTCAAAACTTTCAAGATGCATGCATCCATACTTACCATAATATCCAGCCAGCCTCAAAATTTTTCTGCTAACCTTCTAATAATCCTAACGCAGCAATTGCATGCTCTAGCACATCTGCTTCCAAAAGACATTTTGCAGTTTTTTCTGATTGTGTTTCTGCATCTAAAGAAAACTGAAATGAATGTTACAATTTACATTGAACACTGTTGAGTTCCTAGTGGAAAAGACAAACAATTGCTATGATTGGGAACACCATGATACGCAATAAACATTTAGGGAACCATAAGACATAAACTCACTTGTGTTCTTCCTTTTCTTACGGTGAAAAAATTGAGAGGATACCAATTATTGACATTTTGCCCCAGAAGCTTACAGCTTTCTCTTACAGGAAATACTTCCATTCAACATTCTTTGTATTTTTTTTTTTCAGCTAAATTCTTTTTTCTCTGACTACATGGATTCATGATAATTCTATTTTACACCCCAATAACACTAAGGCTAGGAGGTTTAAATTAAGTTTTACTGCTTCCCACATTGTTCCCCAGACTAGTTCATAGTAAATAGTATCCCTGACAAACAACTGACCGCAGATAATTTGCACCTTCTTGCTGAGACAAGAAGCAAAGATTTTTGTCTTTCATTTATGTTATAGCCATGAGAAAGTACAATTTATGTGCTCAAATACAGAATTCACAATGCTACTTGTTCGATTATTTCCTAGTCAATAAATCCATAATCTCCTGGGCCGCTGAGTATCACTATGTTTAATGCTTGAGGAAGTAAAGCCCAGTTGAATAAAGAGACAAAATACCTCCACTCTGTAAGGAAAATTTTGCTAAGGGGCAACACTAAAATATTGGTGTGTGTCCTAAAGGTAAAACTCAACGTAGTCTGAATTACAAACCCTGCTGCAGTGTCTGACAGATTCATGGTTGCTTCTCCCTTTTGCTTGCCTACTGTACTTGCCAGCTCCTGGAAAATAGTTGTCTCTGTCACTTTTTATATCCAAACAATATCCCCCTTGAGTTTTAACTGCTACACAAATAGAAATATGACATAAAGGACAAAGGATAATTTTGGCCTGCTGACATTTTTTGTGTCCGTGGGTTAAAGAAAGCTAATAAGAGAGTTTACTGTGTGTACCACTTGCACACTAAAAACGTTCCTCAAGAGGTTAAAAGTTCAAAGTTGAGTCAAAGTCTGCACTGCCTCCGCTTTTCCCTTTTAATTATCTGAGGTCAGGAAGTTAATAATACCAGAAATCCCCAGTAGAGACCTCTTGCTCAGTGTATGAACTTTAAACTTGTTCCGTTTTTTTCAAAGGGTAAAAAGTTCAGTGAAAACACAGCGGATTTTCCCTCTGGTCTCCACCAATTCAACCTCAAGGGTTAAAAGTTTAACTGTAAAAGAGAAACCTTTGTTCTCTGAGCTACATTTACAGAGTTCACTTATTAAAAGGTAAAGATTTCAAACAGCAGCTAAAGTCCAAAGTGATTCTTTTCCGTAATGATGAAAATATCGCAATAAAAGAAAGTCCTTTGATCTGTTATCACTTCCCTCAGAAGTGACTGTCAAAACTTATTTTTCTCTTTATTTTGAACTTTGGACGAGTAATGGAGCCACATGGGTCCCTAAGGCCACGTATATCTGTTAAACAGCAACATGCTGCATTTGTGAATTTGTCCCACATTTTTCAGCCAGACAATATATTTTCCCTGCTGAAACATTTACGGCAGATGTTTCTCCACCAGGACTTTTTGCACAGTTTATTTCACACAAGCTCAGGTTCACCAGTTCTGTCAATGGTGAACATGTCAAGTATAGGTGTTTTCATTATCTTCATTCTCTAAAGAATAAGATCCCCATGCTGACCTTTTAGCAGCTATGCTGCTGGAAAATATACAAAACAGTTAATCTAAAATATATCTGGTTTTATATAACACAGTTCAGATTTGTGCTATGGGAGTTCCCTGAGGGGTATTCAATAAGTGCAAAGAGACTGATACTGATTGGTGTGGGTCAAAAGGTTTCCAAAAAGAGGAAAAGCCAACAAAAATGTTACTTTTGTTTTTAGTATTTTTCCCGTGTCTAATGGCCAGGATAAGCATTTATGAAACTGAAATAGGAAATGCCCTTGGCTTGGAAGATGATAGATTGCTATGCATGAATTTGGGATAACTGCAGTCTTAAAAACCAACAAATTCTAATTTGGGCTGTCCTTAGGGAATTTCTCATAATGTGTGTTTTGGATTGCCGTGGTGTGAGTGGTCTTTTTATTAAAGATCAGCTTAGTAAAGTTCAAATATTCCCAGAACAGTTCAGTCCTGCTTCATTTATAAAGAAGTTGAAGCTCCGCATTTCAGTCTCGCTGTATCCACAAGCAAAAATCTCTCACAGTGTGCCTGAAAGTGTTGCTCTGACCAATACCTGTGACTCTGTTCTTTGACACAAACCTCAGCAAAATCAATACGAGCTCTCACTTCAGTGTGTTTTAGATCTGACCTGCTCACTCTCAGAACATAGCTGAAGATTTTTTTTCCTCGTCCTGCTCCACCCGACCCATGCTTTGGAGGACGATTCAGTTTCGAAAAATGAAGTTTTAACTCTAACTCAGCTCTAGAATTTCTTTCACTGGGATATAACCCACACTTTGGATTTCCAGGCCTTTCTCACAGAATAATGTTCACTACTGTGTCCATAAAATAATATGCACTTCGCAATGGACCTGTAAACCTTCACTATTAGGAAGCGTGTCCTAAATTACCCTTTTGATTTTTACCCTCTGATCCTACCCCTGTAGGATTACCCTCCTACAGACTTTGCAGGACCTGTTATTCCATTTAACCTAGCATCTCTCCTTTATCATTTTGGTCACTTATTTACACTGTCAGATGAAGACTAGAGCAAAGATAAGTTTTCATTGAATATTCTGAGAAACATTTTCTCTCTTCTTTATCTGTTCAGCAATTGACTCCAACACATGAGCTATTTCAAGTTCAGTTCAGTAGGAAAGTTTTACTATTTTGGCAGAACTAGTCTACTAGGTCCAGCGGTCCCAAAGTTCAGCTAATGATGGTGGCCTTACTAGCAGGTCTAGCTGGGCCAGCCCAGCCGTATTTACATCAGTCCCTCTGAAGAGGGTGTTTGGCACTAACTCTGCACAACCTTCTCAGCAAGCTCTGTTCAAACACCAAACTCACAAATTAACAACAGATTCTGTAGGTTACAGGCCATCCAGATAGAGGAAAGGATAACTGAATCTGATTATGAAACCATTTATGAGACTTGCAATAGGTAGCATAGCATAATTTTTTATTGGAAGAGGTCCCTTTTGGACATAATTGTCATTTTACTCAACTAATTATAATTACGCTTAATACAAAAAAAAAAGCAGACTGTTCAATACAGCTGACACTGGCAATATTTGTGCAAAGCATGACTGTTTCACAAATATAGTCTGAGTTCAAGTGATTCCGGGACCAAATTGAATACCTGGCAATCAGACCTCCATAAATTATAATTTTAAATGGAGCGTACTTCTTCAGCTTTAGTGAGACACGAACTATTCTAGTTCACTTCTGCTTCTCTATCAGTCTCCACATGTGCCCTTTTGCCTTTAACTATAGCTGTTCCGTATCTCAGCTCTGCCTTTCTACAGACTAACTCAAACAGGCTTTTGCTGTGTCTTAAACTTCAGGCTAAAAAATTAAGTTGTTATTTTTCTTTGCAGTAAAGTAAACTTCATGGTCAAAATTGCTAACACATACTGTACCCTATTGAAGCTGCGTTGTTGGGTTTTTTTGATAGTGCAATTGTAACCACGGAGCTCAAACCCAGTACTTCAGAGAGTTTCTTTTTACTCATCGCTGCCATCAGCTCACCCCCTTCACATGCATGCATCTATACAAAAGCACTTCTGAGTGTGAAATTCAGCCTCTGACCACCAGGATAGGAGAAGTGCTTTCTAGAACAAGAGCTCTGACCCACGAGCACCATCAAGTTGCACTGGCAAGAGTAGAGGATTACACTTCCCACCTGCCCTCCCGGCTGGCAAAACAGTCAAGTGTTTCTACTCTCCTGTTGTCTCATTCTACTGCTCTGTGTATCAATATACTATGCAGCAGTTTAACTTAAAACAAATCAGCCATGAGCTGTGGTAGCTTATATGCAGTCACACATTCAGATCTGTTGCCTCTGCATCAAGGGCAATGACCTCCCACTGAGGAATGGGGAAGGGTGCTAACCTTTGAAATTTCACCAAAATGAGTCACTGGCACTTGTGAGAAGAGCCCTGAATGACACACCATACCTGGGGGGGTGAGGGGTGGTTATTGGCTGTTTTCATCATGTCTGCACTTTGTCATGACTCTACGGTTTGTTTCATTTGTAATTCCTCCTTTTAATTCTCTGCTAAGTCATTCTGCACCACTTGTGCCCTTTTACTGTAAACCTAACTGACAAAGTTCTGTCCCTTGCCCTGCAGGAACATACTGCCATGATAGATACTAGGAAAAATCAAAGTAATTTGAATGTCTTTCCTCCAGAGGAAGCTCTTCTGGAGGCGCTGCTCCTCATGACATATTCTGTATGAGACGAGGAAAGAACATAGATTCAATCACCATATGCTACAAAAAGCCACCCACACATAATCTGATGCTATAGCCCCTAAGTTTAGACCTAATGGGTCCCTTCGAACAAATGGATCTTTCCTCATAATGTTGCCCCAGCTCATCTAAAATGGAAACAGCCAAAAAAAATAGCTGGATGCCAGCTGCCCACAGTACCCTTCACATGAAACTTGTAAAAAGTCAGTCACAAGGCAGTGAATAGCAGACTGCTATCTACAGACAGCCTTAACAAGCACTTTGGGTTCTTGCTATTCTTTTACTGTAGCATTTTCATGGCTATTATTTTACTAGACTGGACCCACTTAATATAAGGATAATGTATCTTTTGAGTGGATGATCAGATTATCTGACAGTTGTAGACAAAGGTGATGTGAAAAGTGAAACAGCCTTCTCTGCACCTGAATCCTTCTACAGGTGATTCATTTGCAATCTCTGTAGCCACATACAACAGATCTTATGGGAAGGGTAGGATTAAGTTAATGTTAATTTAATTATTTACTAATTCAGAGGAGAGAAAATACTTCTTCCCTTATGAATACAAACTCTCTTCTGAGCTCAGAGTCTGGTGTGCTGACCACCATTATGTCCATGGTTACACTTGCCAAAATTATGCCCCGTGCAACCAAGAGAAATGAAAGGTCATAAAATCAGAGTTTTCAAATAATCTCTCAAGACCCAGAGCCCTGAAGTACTGAGCCTTTTGACCTTTCAGGAACAGCAACAAACAGAAATTCTTTAGGGTGTGAAAAAAGTCTGAAGCAAACTTTGCAAATGAAAACACATGGCACATCCCTTTTCCCGCATGCAGGGAGCACACATGTAGGGAACAACTTGGTCCAGTTTGGAATGTACTGGCCATTGAAACACAGTTTCTTCTAAAGACATAGCTGAGTTAAAAGAGTAGACCTCAATTAAAGCAGAAGGATGAGCACAGAACAATACTAAAATGGCTACATACTCTCATCAGAACCAACTGTGAGATGAGTAGCCCTAAAACAATGGAGTCTTTCAAAAGACCCCCACAAATTAACTTAAACACACAGCTTTTGCAACCAACTTGTGTGTTAGCCCTCTTATTCCTTTTACAGACAAAGAACATTGAAGGTCATTAAGCAAAAAGCTGCAGGCAAATTTCTCAAAGAAGTTCACAACCCCTCATGAAGACAATTCACTTCCATAAATTATTGGGTGATAACTAGTATGAACATTGAAAAGATTTGGGCAGTACCCAGTGGAAAAAAAAAGTCTGCTTTGAACTATCCAAAAATATGAGCATGCCATGTAGAAATAATTAATCATATACAACCCATTACAATTAAAAGTGTATTCTTAAATAGCTTCTTGATTGAGAACAAATGCCTCATTAATCTGGAACATATCGACTTAGGAACACAAGAAATGTCAAGTAGAGAATGATGACCAACATGACATGGGACTCCACATGCTGCATGTGCCCCATCTCAAAGGCTCACAGAAAAGAGTCAATGCAAAAGTCAGTGGATGTGGTGAGTTGGAAAAAAATCCACTGACATTTGATTTTTTTAAAGTCAAATTGTTTCATTGTAGACCACTAAACACTATAGGAGTTCTAAAGTGGTGGCATTAGCATCCCTTCTGCTATTGTTTTCAGACATGCCTTCTACCCCAGTATTTCTCTGGGAACATTTCTACTGCTATTATGTTTTTTAAAAAATTGTATTGTTGCAGCTGTATCTTACTGTATGTCCACATAATACTCTCTAGGCAAATGTGAGCTTGCTCTGTCCATGATACAAGTGAATTAAAAGAGGGGTGCAACCACACTAGAACAACTCCAAACCTGATCCAATACATCTTACCTTTCATCAGGGTTTACTGTCTCGGGCTCGGTACCATGTTATTCAGTTGGCAAGTATGTTGTTCAACACAAGGCAAGCTCTTGGAAACCTTTCTAGATTGAAACATATGCTTTAAAAAAGCTTCACCATTCAATTTTATAGAACTTCATTGCTGATTCTCAAAGGTCATAGTCTAACATAAAAATCTTTCACTGTTACAACACTGTAGTTTAAGAGAGGAAATTTTCATTTCAATAATATTTTTGCAGTAGAATCTCTGGTGCAAAAAGCATAAGAGTGTTTTTCCTTAAAGATTTTATTTTGTTGTGATCTCACCCAGGGAGTCAGAAATGGCTATGGTGGCAAAACCAATCTTTTCAGGTCTTAACGACACTACCACCGGCAGGCCTTGATAGCAGAGCTGCATCAGCAGACCTCTTTCAGCTATGAATTTGGCCTTAGACAATTAGGCCATTTGGCCTCAACACCAGTTTGAAATGAAGAGGGTTTATATAGCTGCTTTGCAGCTTTGAAAGCTCAGCTAGCACCTCTTCTTTCCTGTAGTCTGCGTAAGGAAGGCCCTAAAGTGTCCAGTTGTGGCTTGCCCTGCCACCATGTATATGCTGCCGTTTTCCTTCCGTGGCAAGACGTCACCTTCGACAAAAATGCAGATTCATGTCATGTTCCCAGTTTCTCAAAAGAAAGGGAACTTTTTGTAAAAACCAAAAGCATATATGGGGAAAATTTGGATTTTCCTGAAAAGTTGTTTCCTGGTTCAGAAATAACTCCACTGTACTAATGTTGTACCTCTGGCTGAACTGCAGCAATAGAGCACAGGAGTTACCTGGTGAGCTGTTTATGGGAGTTGATGATGATCTGCCTCATATCTTCATTCTCCTCTATGTCCCAGATTGTATTTCCTATTGCACACAGTGAAGTTCAGGAGATTTGTTCGACCGGGGTTAAACCTGCTACTATTTCAAAATGTTTTAAAATTTATTCCTATTCAATTTCTGTTCAGTGTGAACAGTGCAGATACTTATGCAATCATGTTTAGATTGCCTGGAAAGGAGGATGTTTATAGAAAAAAAAAAATTTACAAGCGTAGGGGAGTGTCTTGCCTGTACCAGCTGTCCAATCACAGGATAATGCAATATAGCATAATTTACCCTTCACACATAACCAACAAGACTTCAGAAACCAGTACTAAAATCAAGATCTCACAGAAATCTTGATTTAAATGAGAAACGTTGAAGTAATGCTTTGTCAAATAATTCTGAACAACAAATGCATTAAAGGACATCGCAGACTTCACAGAGCTATTCCATGAACACAGAACAGCTACATTAATCAAATAAAGTACTAATTGCATGTAAGTCATTATAACCTCTCTGGATATTGTGGCAGGAAGATTTTTCTTATCACTTCCATTTTTCAGTGACATAGTTAAAAATGTTTAAAAACATATTCTGAAAATAGTACTATAATTGGATCACGCTGTTTATTTGAGCTGCAGCTCATCTTGTTGTCCCTTATGCTTTTCCAGCCTGGCAGTTCCCTTTGCGGGGAGCCTTAGCTCCCGTCACTCACTCACCATCATAGAGGTTGCTGTGTTTTCACTGGTGATCAGAGAAATGGGAAAAATTTGTCAAGAATACCGTATTCTGATAATGCTGGGTGCCGGCGAAAAGGTTCTGAGAAACAGTTGTGCGGTTCGATACTGTCAGGTGAAAAGTGGGACCACAACAGGGGCGAGATAGCTATTAGTTTATTGATCATATATCCACACTCCAACCATGCGGGGGGTTGCAGGGGAAAAGTGGACGGTTGGATCAGGTGTCCAGTTAGAGCTTGGCTCAGGGACATCCCTGCCTCAACTTGTATATTTTTTCTTTTTAACAGCAGATTACATATATCATGCCCACGTGGTTACACAACAAACAATACACCATTGCAATAAATAGAGGCTAGGGTCACCATGACCTGATGATCGTCAGCAGTGGCAGGATGTTCACTTCGTGAACTGGGACGAGATAGAGCATGCCAAGCCATGCCCTTGGCTCCTTGCCAAACTTCCGAGCCCTTCCCCTGCGCTGGGGACCATTGTAGAGGATACGTATTACTAAACTGAGTTCAAGTTTTCAGACACAGGGTAGGAAAAATGAGTGAAATTCTGTGACCTGTTCCCTATACCTTCATTTGTAATGATCCCCTCGGTGTGTAGGATCAATCTCTCTTGTATCCTTGCACTTCTCTCCTTCCAAACAATCTCCAAACACTGTCTTTCTTCTTACAGCACCATATGATGCCCAGTGGATACGTCTGGTTTGGCTCCATCGGTTCATCACCAAGAACTGATCAATTATCTGCCACATGACTCCACCGAAATCTATTAACATTTGTCAGTAATTTAAATATATGAGAATATTTTAAAAACACACTTCATTTTCACACATGCGAACTTTACTAGGTTATTGTAAGTTATAGTTTACAATAAATCCTCAGATAATCTAGTACTTCAATTAAATTTAATCCTTTAAATAAACTGCAGAAAATCAGAGACAAAGGTGAGAAGGCTACCGAGGTAAAAGGAAGTCTAGAGAGAGATGATATGCAAAGAAACTAGTAAGAAAAACGTTCTCATGTACTACCCACACGTGCCATCTGCATGGCTGTTGAATCAGGGTTTGGGGTGTTTTCTTCTGTTATTTGAGTTTTAAGGAAACCATACTTGGCAGACTTTAGAAATGCTTTCTTCTCCGTACATAACGATGCTGCTGATGGTCCTTGGGTGGATCCAAATTTGGTCATGCTGAATACAGTGTACAGCGTACACCTCTGTCAAACCACACAGAGTGCCCGAAACGTGTGCCTGCCTCACCAGAAAGGATCAGACTGCAGCATTTTTAAGAGGACAGGCTGGGCTTTTCAATTTTAGTCAGATCCTTGTCATTTTGCTAACATGAATTTTAAGGGTTGACACTGATTTTTTTCACATTGAACATCATCTTTTTGCACTGAACTACCTTCTTTTGGTTGACACTGTCTAATAATTGCGCTAATCTTTATTAATACCTTTGGTGTTCATCATGGCAACATTAATCATGAAGGCCTCATTTGGTATTAATCTAGATGTCATATACACGTTTGTAGGCATTCCATTGTAATCCAGCATTAATTAGTTTACTGTTCCTGCCAATTCTGGTTGAAAATCTAAGCACTATAGCACAAAAATAATTCTGAGAATTGTTGAAGTCTTTGGTACACTCTGCATACTTGGTAAGACATTTATTGACTATTGTTATTGCTTTTATTAAATTATTTGCTTAAAATATATTTCAGCTGTCTCATAAACCAACATTAAAATGTTTGCCACTACTTGCTTCATAGCAACATAAGTACAATAGCTGTCAATAGCTCTGAACAGCAGTTTAAGCTAATCCAACTAACTTTGCACTGAGGCAATTTGGGAGAATCCATACCCCTTCTGAGGTACCTCTGCTCTTCGGACTCAGCTTGGGGGGCAGCCGTGCCGTGGGCAGTAACATCTTAAGCATGCACGGTTGTGTTTGCAGTCATTGGCTGACCATGGCCTTAGGCTCCTAAGTACTCAATTTAATTTTAAAACTGAGACTTCAAGTAACGTTCCAGATGTCTTTCAGCAAATCAGGGACTGCAGTACTGACTGGCTGAAAATGGTATTTATAATTTCTTACCTTTTCTCCTGTTCATAGCTTGCCTCTCCAATTATTAAACGTGAACCACAATTAACGCTCTGCTTTAGCTGTCTGTGACCTATTGTTTGCTGTCAGCTTCTTATTCCTTGCATTACACAGTTGTTCATTTGATGTTCCAAGTCTACTAATAACGTTTCTCAATAAATCCAGGAATAAAATGTATTTTAAAAAACTCATGGTATTGGTGTTATGGTGTCTTTCACTACCTTTCATATAAATCTCTAACAACTAAAAGAGAATATTTCAGTTTTCTATTTAGGTTTCTTTCATAACGCCATTGTATCGGTAACAAAGCCTAGATGGCACATTATGAGAGCATGACAGTGGAGTAAGGGAAGATATATCCATGGGGTGGGAGTCAGGACAAATAGATCTCAGTTACAGACTTCTTGTACGCTATGATTCATTCAACCGTACAGCTCTTTCCCGTGTCATGGATTTTGCCATCTGCAATGAAGAAGAAATTATGTTGAACTCGTGGAGTTTCCATACATCTGTCAGAGTAGATGATCAAGCTTCTGCACCTTACAGAGTCCATAAAATTCAAGTGCAAGCTCATGTGGCACCTTGAAAGAAGCACGCTCTGCCTGTGTTTTACTAATGCTTCTAAGAAGTCACCCAAGCTTAAATAAGCCATGGTATTTCACACATAGTCCCACTCAGGATAATAAAACTCAGCACTACATAGAGACCACAGTTCAGCTTCCACCTTATCACATTACAGCTTAACTCTGGTGTCCTGAATTGTGCTATGTTCTAGTCTAGAGACACCGACAAACAGACCAGACCTCCCTTTTTGACCTTCTGCTACCTGATGCCCTTACAAATTACACATCTAACACACTACAGGCTCAAACTTCAGAGCAAAACTCAGGTAAAAGCTTTACGTCTCAGAAAATACCTCTAAACCAAGCTGTGCCTAGTAATCTCTCCAGCTCTGTGAATAAATGCCACTGAATTTTCAGTTATTTATAGCTATGTAATAGGGCAGGAATAATTGCCTCTTGGCTAGACAGATTCTTGGTAGCAACAAACTGAAATCATAAGAAGAAAGAAATCTATTCTCTTGACCTCCCTTACATTACTCCTTGTGATAAATTATTTCTACTACCTCCAAATACACTTAGACTTTTTAAATACAGAAACTTGTACACCCAGGTTAAAAAAAATCCCACAACTCTGCAATAGAAAGAAAATTAATTTATTTTCATGTGTGAAAAATATGCATTACGTTGGATTGACGGAAGTGTTTCTACAGCAGACTCAAAAAGAATAACAAGACTATGAGGAAGACTGACAGCTGACTTAGGTACTCACTAGAAAATATTTAGCTACACAGTTAAACTTGACTGGATGGCAAACTTTTAGATGGCTAAATAAAAGAAAAATTAATTCCACCCTAAAACTCTTCTCTGTAATTCCAGATTGTATCCATTTCCTGTGTCTGCCAAGAAAAGCGTGCTGAAAGAGAAACATTCTCCCTCCTTCAGTTCAGCATTCATTGAAAGTCCCCAGCCAGAAAGACAGTTGCATCAGAAAAATCATGCTGCCTTGTAAAAAAAATCATAGTTTAGCAGGGAAAAGGCTAATGAATGCTTCCATGGCATAGCAATAAGATTTTTAGGAAGTATTGCATGAAACCATACATTAAAAAGAACAGCGTTGTCATAGTAATGATGTATAATTATCCTTTCACACTTATCTCACCTCAAATAGGCTTACTAAAGAAGGCAAGAACTAATACCCTCATTTTACAGCTAGCATACCCCACTCTCAAAGTTGTGTAGTAGAGCACATAATGAGCTCAGGCAACCTGTACAACTTTGGCTTCACTGCATCGCTCTGTTTCAGTAAAAAAACCCAAACATTATGAGATTATGTGCAGAAGAAAGTAGTGTTTTATGGATCTCTGACTGCATGATATGTCAAAGCCTTACTGCAGAATTCTGCAACCTAGAGTACCTGTTTGCCAGCCTTCAGAGTCCAGGGAAAAGAAACAGTTTAAAAATTTTAAGAGATGAGAAGAAACATTTCATCCACTTTCTAAAGTTGTTTCAATACTAAAATTTTCTAAAACAGCAGCTATGTACCCCAGTACTTGCACACGAACTTAGACTTTATGTAACAGAGCTATTCAGGGACCCCATTCTTAGCGTATGTTAGGATATTCAGATATATCAACCTGCTTGCTTTATTTCCAAAAATGTTGTGTAAAGCTTTATAATTACCATATTTATTGAAAACTTAGTGAAAATCCCAGCTAGATAAATACGAACACATACATACATAGCTACAACATTACAGCAGTAAATAAGGCGGCTAATAATCAGCTACATTCTAAGACAGTAGGGTTGCAAAATGCAACCGGTTTTGCATAGGACTTTGCAATTTGGGGGGTCTAAGTGCTGCACCAGGGCACAGTGTTACTGTTGCAACGTCTTAGGTGACGGATGTGGTAAAGTGCCACCTCTGGGAGCTAAAGGCACATCAGAAGGCATGTGCCTCACGGGCAACCTGGAGACTCATCAGAAGGCCGAATATGGAGTCAGGTCATACTAGAAAATGGACCACGGGTTTATAGGCCTGGGGAGGGATCTGGGGATCTGGGCGACCTGCAAGGAAGGGCTTGAATGAGTTACAACCAGCAAGAAAACTCTAAGACTGAAATACATTTTAAGCATGTAATCTCCCATCATGTGGTATTATTCAGGAAGCTGCTTGAGCTTGGAGGTGACAGGGCTTATTCTCTTAGTCAGAGCTGGTGCGTTAGCAGGAGATTATAGCTGTGCACGTAGCAGAAAAGGAAAAGGATTGCAGCGCTTGTGACGTAGGAGAGAAAGGAGGTTACGCAGCATGAGCCAGAGAAGGGAAGAGATCTACAGGCACAATGGGAGGAGCACGTGACGATCCCCGTGACTAATAATGAAAGGGCTGGCAGCCTCTCCGATAATAAAGATCAGTTGTTTAAAGCTGAAATCACAGTAACTGAATCTCAAAGCAAAAAGTCATTGGACATTCATTTTGAGAGGAAAAAAAAAGCGTTACTTGTGAAATGTATATTAGATTAGTAGCTTTGAGAGTAAGCTAAGCATTCCTGTACAGGCCTGTACAGTTTGCTGTACAGGAATGATTCATTCCAATATGCAAAAACTGCTATGTTCACTTGATAGATGGCTGAAGTCCTCAGAAGCGAGCTGGATAAGCTGACTCCATCGCTTTCACTAGGGCTGAACCTGTGCCATCATTTTTCAGAATCAATACCTAGAGATGCTTCCAAGGCATCACAATAAAATCTTGGCATTGTTACAAATGAGAAAGCACCCCCTTCGGATCTGCATGTGGGTGCTGCCTTTCAGGTAGACTTGAGCTTCTAAATCTTTCATCCCTCTCACAGCAGCAAGAAAGAACTACTGTGCACTTACGGCAACCAATTGGGATAGGGAAGGTATTTAATAAGGTTCACTGCAGTTTCAACACCCGATTCATACTTCTCCAAATGAGATAAAAAGGAATAAGGCTGCAAATCCCTCTAGTTAAGACTATCACATCACTGTATGTATACAAGAGTAAGCAGCTGCTTACTGTAATTCAAGTTACTGATTTACATTTACCAGACACATGAAAGGCTAGAATTTATTTCTAAAAAAACCAATATATGAATTAGTAAGGGTTCGGGACATAAAGGCTCTTGTCACAGTCATTCCAAGCGCTCTTTTGTCATCTTGTCACGTGGAAATCAACTGAAAAATGGTTATTATTCTTTTTTATTGGAAATGGCAGCAACAGCAGCAGCATGCCTGTTTCATCTCTGGGGATTTTCCCACATATTTTCTATCTTTGATTTTCAGTCTTTGGCTTTTGCACTGGTCTTTCCTTGTAATTCTGCTACATTCTCTGCTTTATGTTCTTCTGGGCTCAGTAAGCATTATGACACCCAGTCTATCTTTTTTAAGGACCTGCAGAGTTTTTAATACTATAGGTGGGTTCCAAAACTTCGTTATTGCTTCTTGACTGGACTACACTTAAAAACCCAGACCATAAGCCACATCTAAATTTGTTACCAAAACCTGTTTGACCTTTTGCCCTATATACTTTCATGCTCTGCTGCTTCTCTCTTGCAGACATGCATTAACCCTACTGTGCTCTGAGACTGCTCTTGGTAGTTTCTCTGTACACCTTAGCTTTTATTGTTCTAGAGTTGACATACTACCATAATGCCACTTAGTGCCTGACTGCTGACCAGTTGTTTTTTCTTGGATGCCATGTCTAACCAGTCAACTCTGGCGCTACTTTGGAGGCTGGGAAGAAAAAGGTAGAGGCGCAGGGTAGCAGGGCAGCATAAACAGTTAAATAGGAGAAAGTATAGAAGAGATCTAACAGAGGAACTTCAGCTACTATAATTACCAGAGCCTCAGTTTAACTCTGCTGCACTGATTTTTGCAAAACAAGCTTCTTATCTATTAGAGGTGAAGCCAAGAGCCTCAGTTCGTTGGCCTGGTTCCTTGCTAAGGCTATCTTGTAAGATGCAGCATTCCTGGTGATTTTAACAGCATCATTCCATCAGAGTTTCTTTAAACCTTGGATATTTCATGGATATTTCATTTCATATTACCTCCATTATCAAGTTGCTTTGTTCAGCAGCTTTGAAATATATAAGACCAATCTCTCTCGTCCCCTTGAATACAAAATTTTACTATTAATCCTTATGCAACTGTGAATCTAGGTTATACCACTTCTTCTGTAGACTTTTTCTGAAGTTGATAGAAAATGCAGCAAAAGTCTTTTCCTGATTTGAATTTTAGAACTTGTTCCAGATGTAAAACTACTCTATTGGCCTTTAGGCAGTATATCAACTGAGGCGGACATATTTAAGCAAAACATTGGATGCACTGAAACTGATAAGGTGCTGATACAGTCTTCTGGGCATTTTCAAATCTGTAGACTGAAATCATTATAGAATTTAGACATGCATCAAAAATGTAAGGCTGAACTTCTGTGTGATGAGAAGCTTGGGGGTTTTATGTCATCGTATTTTACAAATTCTAAAGTATATAACACTCAGATATTCAGTGTTATATCTCTCCTCACAAATTACTCAGAAGTTACTCAGGAAGGAAAAATATACATTCAGCCTAGTTGTCTGTAACACATGAAATACACGCTACGTTTTTGTGAAATATTGTGAGAAAGTTTGTAACTACACTCTCTACATTCACATTAAGAAGCATCATAATCTAAGCAATTAAACCAGTGACAAATTAAATTCTTACTGAGGCTATGCATCTAAAAGCTGCTAAACAAAAAATGACTTTGACTCAGTGGGCAAAGCTGCTAGAAGAATTTCAAGTTCTGTGGATAAAAAAAAATAAATATTATCTTTCTCTGTGCATTGAGTTTAATTCAGTTCCCTGTTCAAGTCTGAATAAACTCAGTAAGCATTCTCCATTTACCTTCAGTGAGCTACAGGTCAAGCCCTGGAATTATGTTACAGCCAAAGAAGAGATACTATTGTACTGCCATTGTCTCTGCTGATGTAACAGGGTCCTGCGACTGAATAAGCTTCATTTCTGAAATTTCATAGGCTGAGACATAGATCAACTATAATACTTCTAATTTAATAACTGATAAAAATGAAAATCAGAAAAGTCCATTCTAGAAATGGAAAACAAAGTGCTACCACTCTTTATTATTATTATTATTATTATTATTTCTATTTTAAGGGACATTCCTAAAGTGTGAAAACAAACCCAAACTTCCAAAGTTTAACAATACAAGGGCTGTAAACAGTAAGAAGGTTTATGTTAATTTTGGTTTTGTTTCCGTTATAGAGCTTAACCAATATTTTATTAGTTGTCCAACAGAACTGACAATCACTGTTTGCCAGTCACCTCTAGCTGTTTTCACTTTCACCATCTGTACATACACTAATGTCAAAACAAGCCAGTCTGGGATGAACAGGTACGGTTACAGGCCAAATATGCAAATTTTAGGTGACTAGAACATTATCTTGGTCTCTCTTTGATTAGCCTTCTCTTCTGGCCAATAGCTTGGCTGGGTGCTTCATCACGGAGACTGAGGCTCCATTCAAAAGATTTGATGGAGATATCTGAATTCGAAGACTTTTCCTGACACTCAGTAGTATTAATCTCACCAATTTGGCTGAAGATTTTCAGGGTGTCCTTAAAAGATTCAAGTATCATCCTCAAGGTGATCCGCTTTATACTAACAAGCTGTGGAAAAAGACAAGTTTGAGGATGCTGCAAGCCCAGAAGGGATCTTGCCATGGCAGTTTTGATACATGGAAAGCTGCTGCAAGTCAGAAGCTCAGGGTTTGTTACAAAGCTATGCTAGTAGACATCCAAAATTTGGCATTATCAGCATTGATGGAGTTGTTTGACTGCTGGGTGTTTACCGGACACCATCCCAGAGCAGCACCTGTGGAAAAGAGCAGAAAGTAAACATCAGAGCCTCGGCAGAGCATTGGATACATCCTTCATTCCAAACATGATTTTGTTGATGATCAAAACAAGCTCTCTTCCTAAAAGCAAAGAGATGTTGCATCCTCGTATATTGTCCTGGAGAGAGTGCTACCAAGGTAAACATGTCAATCATCACTTGGAACCTTGTTTCATCAACTGGGGCTGTGAAAAAGCCGAATAACTGCCTTGGGTCAGCTCATACAAAGACCTCCGTCTTCTATAGACTAATGGTAAGACAAATGTCTCTGGACGACAACAAGGCAACTGAGGATAGCCTGATGACTTCCAGCGAATAGGCACACAATCCTGCAATCATAAATGAATGAAGACTTCTGGATGGTTCCTCTCTGGGCTGGGCTCTCAGTCTGCTGAGGTTAAGCTGGTGACCTTCAGCTCTCTAGTGAAGGTGCATTCCTATGTCATGCTCTGGAAAGCATTACCAAAGACAGAAAAATGAATAGGCTAGGTGCAAATACAGAGCCTTGTTTGACTCTACTGGGAGCAAGAAACTACTCTAAAATGGAGAATTATGGGCTTCTATATCATCATGAAAGGAGCAGATGAGGTTATAGAGTCTATCAGAACAGCTTGGATTGCTGAGGACTTGTAGACTGCTGAGTCTTGAACAAGAAAATTGAATAGTTTAGTCCAATTAGTAACACAGAGTATGAATTCTGATTCCAAGAAATACTAAGATGCTGATTGCTAGAAGCTGAGAGGACATACTGGGAGAAGCAGTAATGTATGCTTTCTCTCTTGTAGTCACCCTTAAACATGCACTAATAGCCAGCCACTCCAAGACAAAATACTGGACTAAGATGAATATTTTATCTTATCTAGTACAGAATTCTTCCTAATCTCTTTGCTTTTCCTAGGTTTGCCTGTCAAAGCATAATTATCTCGGTGTTACCATACACAGTCCAGAAACTGCCTGGTCATGAGGCATCACCATCAGAAGGATGAACTGATGTTAAGAACAACCTGAACTAATAATTTCCAGAGTATAAATTGGAGGAAGCGCCAGATAGCTCTCACATAATGGACAATCACATTTCTTTTTTTCCACAGCTATGCAATTAAAGCATCCTTAAAGTCTTCCACCACTTCTCCTTTTCCACATATTCAGGTCAATAGGGAAAAGGGCAACACACGATAGCCTTCTGCTTCCACACGTAATTATGCTAGCAGCTATCCCACCATCCTTGGGGACATATCTTCTTGTAGCATTATTATATATAAGATTTCCATTTGATCATATTAATCATTGCATGAAGGAGATCAGAGGTGGCTGACTAAAGACCTTATTCAACTGCCAAGATCAACTTCTTTTTCAGATAAAAAATGTTACTCCAAGATCTGTCAAAGGACACTTTAACGCTAGTAATGGTGGGACCCCATATAGAGATCTTTGCAGAAATATATTTGGTGTTGTATGTATTAGTACAGGACTTCCTGTTCTCAGCCTTGCCTTTCTACTATGCATCTTCAATTTCCCAAAGGTGTCATGTTACACAAGGATTTATAACGTTCCTGCTTCTTGTGAAGTTTAACGTGAGCTGTGCCAGACAGCGAGAGTCTGTTTGATCTCTTCATAATTTAATCGGTCTATCTTGATGTCTGCTTTTAATATAACCAATAGGAGAGATGCTCCAGTCCCTAAATCCTCTCAGTGGCCCTTTCCTGGACTCTCTTCAGTATATCCATCTCTCTCTTGCACTGGGGAGCCCAGAACTGGACTCAGCAATTCAGGTGTGGCCTCACCAGTGCTGAGCAGAGGGGAAGGATCACCTCCCTCGATCTGCTGGCAACACTCCTCCTAATGCCTCCCAGGATGTCATCAGCCCCCACCCTCCAGCCCCTGAATGCAGTGGGCAGAACCAGGGGCAGCAGCAGGACTGACTGGCAACCCTAGAGGCAGCGAGGGGCTGGACTGGGGCCAAGGCCCAGCTGGGGGGTCCTGCCAGGAGCAAAAGGAGACTGGACTGGGGACAAGGCTGGAAACAGGTACAGGTGCCCAGAGGTGGAACGGGGCTCCCAGGCCCATGGGGAGAGGGTGGGGGTCCCATGTCAGGATGCTTGCGGCCTCTTGGTGCCCTCGGGGTTTCTTCAAGGAAGGTTGGAATAGCAGGTTTGTACTCATTTTCATGAGTGCAACTACAGCTTTGGATTCCCATACATATGAGGTAGAATATGTGCTGTGTGTTATGGATTTTTCTATTCCCCAACATAGATAGCGGTGAGATCCCTAAAGAAGGCTGCTCAGTCATGAAGGGGCTGTACGTAGGTCCATCAGCCAGACGAGAAACAATTAAAGTCTTCACTCACCATTGTGCAAATTGGCTGCTGTGGCTCCACTGCCTCTTCACCCTAATACGCCCTCTAGTACAAGTAACCCTGGGAAAAAGAAACACCCTTACAGGGAAAGTTTCATAATTTGCTTTCTCTCTTAGACTGACTTAGTCTTCAAAGCACAAAAAAAAAGAGACAACATGAGAAAATATCAGCCACAGCCATACTACATATTCTGCTGAATAGGAAATCTTAACCTGTAGGCTTAACAGCACCTATTGGTGTGTTGACACTGTACAGCAAATGGGAGATCAGCATTTGCACCTACCACCTGTACAGCATGGCTCACTAACTACCCCACTGCCTGGGAAGCATGAAGGTACTTCTGGCCTTTTGCTGCTGACCTTATTATAATCCTCCATTTTCTAAGCTTTCACCTGCAGTCCTGACAAATGAGATCTTACTGGGTGCCTCCAACGAGTCTAGTAAGATCCATGGCTAATCAGGGCAACCGTAACCTGTAAACACTAAAAATCTCCTTTTTTTTTTTAGGAAAAAAATGAGATTGCACTTTTCCCTGGTATACCGAATACTTGCTGGATATTTTATGCTGCTACCCTCAGGCTCACTCGAGGTGTTTTGCTATGACCTTGCTTCTGATAGAATCTTTCAAATAGTGGCAAATCCTTTTTTTTTCTTTTTTTTGTCTAAAGATTTTTTTTGTTTTCACCCATATTGATAATGCCAGTGAACAAATGCCAGGCAGCTAGAAGAAGAACAGCAAATGCCAATGCTTGTGGAGATCTAGAAAAAGTACATTTGTGATTAAAGTATGAACCAGGACTTTCCATACCAGGAAGGTGTGACTGGAAGTATCTAGGCTAAGGCAGACATTCCTCTCCTGAGAATTCAGCGTGAAACATATGGAAGGTGATACACCAGGCTGAATTTTGAAATACCTATACTGAAGACATCTACAGAATAATGTGGGAGCCAACCAGCTGCTGTTTAATTTATACTGTGAGGCGGATAACCACTATCACCTGGCTACAACAGGGAAATAAAACGTTAATAAAACTCACTAGAGCCAAGTATTACAAGAAGGACACTTTCCTACGCTCCTCCATCAATGTAAATCTCGGTTATTTCAGCCCCTTTGCTTAATTGGAGATTTCACTACTGGTTATAGCAAAATATGTAGATTTGAAGCAGTTCTAGAAATGGAAGTCTAACACAACGTGAACTGAAATGAACAGCAACCTGGCTCAATAGCAGTTACAGTAACTTGGCCACAATCATAATGAGTTTCAGGAGATTATCTGAACACATAAAAGAAGTCATGTGAAAACTTAACAACTTTGAGAGAAATGTGTGAACACTCGTTAGAATTCCTCACTCTTAGTTGAATCAGTGGGCTGCAATTAAAAGCATGGACCCCGGAAAACAGGTGTAAAACATAGTATGAAATATTTTTTACATCTGTTTGTAGAAAAAGTAATGTTTTTAAGAATCCCCATGGAAAGTAATTTTCTGGCATCCACAACCATCAGACATAATTTCTTTTTGCTTATGAGGGTATTTTCATACCAGTCTTTCACATTTGCTGTGGTTGATTGCATCCAATCCAGCAATTCCCATTGACTTCTAAGGGCTCTGGACAAAGCGATCAGTGAACTCATGTTTCCTACCTCTTCTGTTTAAGTTTCTTTGAAGTCAGAAATAGCTTTTTCAGCAGAACATCTTTCCTCCTTTTACTTTCATTATATTCAAGCCACTAATACTTTACATTGAAAACATATACAGCTGTGATACTTTGAGAAGCTGCGACGTTCTGTTAACACAAACTTTCAATTTCATGAAAGAGCTTATTAAAACTTACACTGACTTCTCAATGCTGGATGCTAAGCTGTGGTTACAAGGCAGAGTTCTCAGTTTTATTCTAGAAAACGTGCTCCTGTAAAGAGAAGATGACTGGTTATTTTCCAATTATTCTGAAACTTAAAACAGAGCACTACTAATTTCTGCAGACCTTCAACAATCTCAACAAAATAGAGCACCTTTCGTTTCTATCACTAGTTCTATCACTAACATAGGCACTAAGGAGCCTATGTTGTCAACAGCAGGATAACTCTGAGAAAAAGGTTTGACGATCTCTGTTTTAGATATCTACTGACTGACAACAAAGATCATGATCTTACACTTACAAACTACTGATAATCTGAACTAAAGCAGACCAGCATTAGATAGTATTTGACCAGTGAATTCATATGACACATGCCATGATGCTCTCTACATAAACTGAACTGATATGCTCTGAGGATACAATTACACTTATGATCCTAAAATACATAACCTTGGAGAGAGTTCCTATGAAGGAAAACAGGAAAAATGAGTAATCAACAATTCCACTGGGAAAACGATCTCACTTTAGTTTGCAGTCCCCACCAAATGTCCCCACAACCAGCTTTAGCATGCTTTGGAGATTCATATACAAGTCTAAAAAGTACTTTTTTTTTTTTTTTAAACAGATCACATATATTTATTTTACCAGGTAATGACAAGCACTAGCACTATGTTGCTTTGCAAAATCAGAATGTATTTATAGAACTGCAAAGCACAAGTCTCTTTCTTTGGTCCCAGGATTTGGGTTTTGTTTTTAACTGCTTATGGCTCAGTCCCAAGTTTGTATTCAGACATACGGAATTGGAGAATTCATTTTTGTTTGGTCTCTACTGTGTAAAGGTGTACTTTGAATCAGCCACAAGAAAAGAGAACACACGGGTGGTTAAAAGAAGCGGTACTGGGTTTGACCGAGAGTTTCTTTTGCTGGAAACGGGGAAGAAGAGTAGATGGCACTGTTGTATCCCATTCTGCAGCAGGTGACAAGGAAATATTTAAAAGAGGTCTGGCAATAACTCATATCCTCTGTGGAAAGCCCATGCACAGTGATTTTGGATGAAAACTGCATCAGGACTAAGCAGCACAGGACTCATCTCCTCCAGACTCACGGTCATAACTCAAAGGCCTTACTCAGCCACTTTCTGCCAGTCATAGTTGAAGCCTACGATCTGAAGAGCCCTTTCTCTCCTGCTGCCCACCCCAGCAAGCACCTGCCTCTAAGTGGGTGCTGACACGAGATACATGATACAGCTCACGCATCTCTCAACAGCGGCAATTTTGGGGAAGAAGTTAGTATCTCCATATCCAATAGAAGCTGCAAATCTGCTGAAGTCAACCCAGGCATGCCTGCCTAATAACAGCAAGAGTATGTGGCATTTCCACTGGGGGCTCTCAAATCACTCTATAATCATTAACGGAACTACTTCCCCAATGCACCAGCTATATGTATGCTGAACTCGTACTGTATCACCCTGAATTTACTGATTCACACAGAACTGTGATACAGACAACAGTTAATGGAAGATACCATTAAACCCCAGTTTATGCTACAGTATGTATCAGAGTTTGGAAAGCTTCCATCTCAGTTTCCAGCAAATGTCTCTCTTAACATTTGCACAGCAGTATTTTTTTCCATCTATGAACTCTCAGAATTTTTTTGCTTGTTCACTCTTTTCTATTGAGAAGCACATTTAAAACACTTAATCCAGATTTGACCCTTGTCAAATTTAGTTTCCAATTGGTGACAAATTTAAAAATGCTAATTTTTTTCCTCACACTAAGACCAAATAAATGGCTCCTTCAATATGCCTGTCCAGACCCAAAGTGTATTTCAAAAACCTGAGGCAGTCTTTAGCAGGATTAAAAAACTGTAATAGGATAACTCCTCAGAAATCAATAAACAAACATCTATTAATGTAATGCACACCACTCAACTTTTCTCTATCAGGTGAAACATTTCTCAGTAATTGAATTTACCTCAGATCCTTTAGGAATGTTGATGATCCACATAGCTGCCTGGAATTAAAAACTGGAATATGATTCTAAGTAATTTCATTTAATACACAATAGAAATTTATCACCGAAAGACTTGTGTCAAGGGTTCTTCAGCATCTTATCTAAAAGGATTGTGATGAATTTTCACTTGATTCAGCACTTGCCTATGTTTTTATTACTAAAGCCTCCCAAATACCTGGTGAAAGCGTCACTGACATGATGAAGTATCACACAGCGAAAGTGGTGCTGCATACTAAAAGAAACCCAGACTGGGGTATGTCCCCAGTGGAAAAATCTCAGGCCAATTCTCTGCTGACCTACCACTGTTTTCACTGCACTTTAACACGGGACTGAAAAGGAGAACCCTGCTCTTTAATTCCTGGCCTTACAGCTGGATTGGAGGCGAAAAGAAAGTAAAATGCTGTATTTTGGTTTTTGATACTTCGAGGAACATTAATTTTTTTCCTATGGAGTCACTAGCTGGAGATAGGAAACCAAGGAATGAACCTGGTAGGATTGTACAATTAACTGCTGCCCACTGAAATAAATCTATGCCTTTGTTTCATAGAAAAGGCAGTTTTACAAAAGCTCTCTTTTCACACAGCATCAGCTTTTTGGCTGGCTGCTGTATACGATATATTTTCAGAAAACTCTATTTTAGCAAAAAGGTATATTATTGTAATTACCCTGCTAACTGAAAAGAGAGGCACCAGAGGTATCAATCAGCTGACATAAATCAGCAGAGCTGCACGAAGGGAAAGATCACGATGCCAGTCTATTAGCTCAGACTTTTATCCCAGTAAGTATGTTTCGTGATTGTGTATACCTTTGGCATGCACAGAGCAAGTTGTTTAAGAGAGCTGTTCTGTGAAATTTGAAATGATTTTTGCTCGAGGCAGGAGGGATAATAAACAACCACCCTTTCAGCAGCCAGAAAAGGAAGGGGCGGACACCGCACAGTGAGGAGCAGGAGCAAACCTGTGCAGTGGCTT
>NW_008825109.1:12166362-12166945 GCF_000699105.1 Pygoscelis adeliae
TGGGATGCATGTGACCACTGTATTTCAACATGAGAGTTGAACAAAACTAACAAGGAACAAAAACGAATCTGATGTTTTTAGAAATGAAGTCATGGCCTACTTTTACTTCCTGACCCCAGGCAAATGATTGACATTGGAGCAGACTGTGACCTGTTTAGACTGGTTTAGTGTGTCAACTGCCACCTGGTTTTATGTCATTGAACATGTAATGAGGCTCACTAAATAAGGCAGACCTAACCTAGAAAACTGCATCAGTCTTCACTTATATTTTTAGGTTGACTTCTTCTCAAATAAATTTAAATACCAACCTGAGCCATTCACTGTGAAAGTCTGTACAAGCTTTCCTGTGCTATCAAGAGAGATTAAGGATTCTAACCAGCTACGTGGTGTCACTTTATTCTTTTTTTTTTTTGTCCTTTTTTTTCTTCATGGTTTTTTTTAGGTTTTTTAAACCAACTCTCTTGTTTTGGGCTGAAAACCTGCAGAGAAACAGCATGCCAGAACCAGAAGTTACTGTGTTTTCAGGAGAGAAGAAATACCAACGCAAAAAGGAAGAAGTCACCTGCCAGCCCCAGTAATTGGC
>NW_008825109.1:12166967-12201431 GCF_000699105.1 Pygoscelis adeliae
CGCTCTTCCCCAGTAACAAGTTAACATTAACTCTGTTTTTCTCACTAGCATTGGACCCATGTGAGGAAACAGCGATCCTGCTGCGTGCTTTCCTAATGGCGACCAGTAGAGTTGTTTCCGATAGGACTGCCCCAGCCTGCTGCATTTTCGGGTGCCCTGCTGGGACCTCAGAGAGGCATTACCTCCACGGTACTAACCTACATTGCCCAGGGGAAGCTGGATACTTGCTACCTTTTCTTCTCCACACTCTAACACTGAATCAACCTTGTCACGTGCAGGGAGGTTTTTGGTAGCCCTGGCTGTAGGTAGGCGCTGCCCTTGCACGAAGCAGTCGGTGGTGGGCAGGACTGAGCCGGAGGGAAGTACTGTGGCACCACACAAACCCCAAGGTGGGGCATAACGGTATGACTCAAAGGCCAAAACCAAGCTTCGTGCTTGGCTTGCTCTCGCAGAGAGGTATTCCTACCGCTGTTTCTAGTAAGCTCATATGAGAAGTAGGGCGTGTGTCAGCTGAAGCTTAACCCTTTTAAATTTTTTCCCTGACGGAACACTTCTTAAAAAAGGATGAAGATTTAGTCTCATTTTCTATGTTATTGCAGCACTGGAAGGTTTTGGATCAGACTTTTGGATGTTCAGTTGACTTCTGGATCTGCTGCAAAGCAATGGCTTTAGGCAGTGTCTGTGTTTTGAAAAATATGCAGATACTTTCCGTGAGTTGTTCAAACTGCAGTGCTGGGTTTAAACTCACTGACCTACTTTAACTTGCTTTTTGAGCAGCTGAGTTTCAGGCTTATCTTCATTTTATCTGAATGTTAAAAATTGCTTGGTTTTCAGAATTATTGTGCATGGATCCGTCTGTAGCCGATCTCTTCTCTAGATAGGTGGTTTCCTGTTGTAAATATCCGTTACTAATCGTAGTCATTCCTAACGCACACAAAAAGCACTGTCCCAGGCTACAATATCACCAATGCATGCTCTCATCCCCGAGAGGCCTTCAGACATCTGGGGCATTATGCAGTTAAGTACTTCCACATCTGAACATACTAAAGCACATGCAAAAAAGAATAATTGCAAAGTGTTTGTTTGTTGCCTTAAAATCCCAACAGTTGGCAGGCTATCAGAGCACCCAGTCAGTTTGCAGCAATGGAAACCAAGTGCATGGGGAAAGGTTAGCCACCAGGAGTATTACACATGATTGGGCTGTCAAATTGCAGAAGAGAGATGCAAATCTTTGAATGCTCCGCATTCAAAGGCAGCTGCCCAAACTCTGTCAGTTCGTTTCAGTTGTTGGAGAACGTGGCCCCAGAGCTTCGTTCCTGGTGGGCAGATGTTAATGTTCTCATGTGGTGCTCCCATTCACTTCCTGAGAGCTGTCTGTCGGCATCTCTGGTCTGCGAAGCATGCCAACTGTTACCACAAGTTTTTCTGCGAGGAATTTTCATGCTTCTCTGCAGACGTAGTTGTGTAGACTTGAGTTTCATCAATGCGAAAAAAGAACAGCAGTTTCAGACACAGGAACTTCCCCTCTCTTCATTGGGCGCATTTCAGCCTCCGTCACTCGCTTGGTTTGTGGAGTGGCTGAGATTCCTCCCTAGCTGGTGACACTGACGACTGGCTGTATCACCATTTCTCTACACCCAGCAGTTCTCGCTCTCGGAGAGAAAGGGGCTGTGAAACCCTTGGTCAGGAAGCCAGTATCAGCTTGGGCGCTGTCTCCTGTGTTTCATTAGTGTCTTACTCCAAATTTCTCCGTGGCAGCTCTAGCAGTCATCACGTTTCCTTAGACTACCTTGACGCTGTTAAGTAGCTCGTAGATCTGGGCACAGTAGAGATTCCGTACTAGCCGCAGTATTCGACTTTGTCCCAGCAAGACCTAAAGACACAGTGTTGGTGGTGATTCAGCTGGCTGCGAGATTTTATTGAGTCGTTGGTGGAGGAGAGTTGCCATCACCAGAACTGCTCTTCTCAAGCCCCGTCTCCTCCTTTCTGAGCAATCCCCAAGTGCCCCTACGAGCTCTGGCCCCCAGAAGCCCTCTCCTGCGGGGGTGGCATGGTGAGCTTCTCTCTTGCTCCCAGGATGGGAGGACTTGGGAGGAAATACCGACTGCAGCACGTTCCCACACTGGCCACCTGTTTGATTTTTCTGTCTGCATGATACCTGACCTGGTCAGAGCAGAGCAGTACATCGGTACATTTGGTGCCAGGTTAAGAGGGTGCGAACGGGTTTGACATGATCCGGACGAGGCCAAAATAATCTCAGCTCTTGGCAGAGCTGACAGAATTTGTATCAGGAGACTTCAGGCTAGTCAGTACTCGTCATGAGACACAATAGATCTGCTGCATTTTTTAAAAATGTGTTTGAAAGAAAGGTTTGAAAAGTTTCTCTTCTTCATCTTGGGGTTGTGGAGGTTTTTTGTGTCCCCATCCCCCCCTTTTGGCATTTACAGAAATAAATCAGTGGACGGTGCACATCTTGCAGGCAAATTCCATATATCTTCCAGCACTCTCAGATACCACCACCAAACGCGCTGCCTGGGCCCCTGCGCTCTGCTTCTCCTGAACAAGGAGAAGTGCCTCATCTGAGAGCTCGACAGACGTTATTTCTCCCTGCTCCCACCATGGCACAGGGGTGCTGGGGACATGGCCTGGGCCGCCCACTCCGCCAGGGCATGGCAGGGCCTCGCTGGCCAGGCCCATCCCACCGCCTGTGCAGGGAGCAGGGGTGGCCCGGAGGCAGCCCCAACCCCCACGGCCACCTTGGGCCAGATAGACCCTTCCATGAGGGAGGCAGGGACAGTGACAGGCCCACCGTGGTGCCAGCGCCTGCTGCCTGGCCCGACGGGGATGGTGCAGTGGGGTCGGCAGGGCCCTGCCCTCGTGGATGCTGTGCTCGACTCCTGGGAAGCGGTCATCTACACCAACGGCCCTGATTATATGTCTTTTTAAACAACAGAAGACAATACTGGAAATTTAGCATCAGCAAGGACTCAACCAGGCGCATAACCTGACGGTCGAGACAAATATGGTACAGCAACAGAGCCGGGTCCTGTGCTTCAAGCTACACCCGCGTACTTGCAGAAGTAGGAGTTAATAAATTTTCTTTACTTAAAAATCCCCCTCCTGGTAAAACCCTTGTCAGGTCCGGCATGTCAGCCACCAAAAGCTCCTTACAGCGTAGCTGTCGCATCATGCCAGATGCAAGCCCTTCCTGCACAGCAGCCCTGATCTTTTTTAAAACTAGGAGCATAAACAGAAGCTTCTTCAGCAAACAGAAAAGTTTTAAAAATATGCACGATATGACTGCTTGCCCACCGCTCCCTCAGACACCTGGTTTCCCAAAAGGGACGCATGGGGCAGGTGGCTGGCCGGCAGCGGGCTCTCCCCCACAAGGAGACAGACCTCAGTGCTGTACCTGCCTCCGGCTCTTTGCCTTCTGCACTGAAACCAATTGCTTGTCTATAAAAACAGATGATGGTCTGAGTAAAACACAGGTGTTGTTCAAATTTCGGGGAAAGACCGGTGTACGTCCCGTATGTCAGCATAGGTACCCCTAGAGGGTGAGTTTCTCTCCTGTAGCAGATACCCAAAGGACAGGACAAGAGTATTTGTATTGAAACTAACTTACACCACTGAGTGAAAAAAAAAAAATTAAAAACCTGTGGTAGCATCTCTAAATCACAGTGACAAGAAACGTACAAACGTAAAAAGAAATATTACCCCTGCTTCACAACACTTGCATGCTCTCTACGTTCCCCAGTGCAGACGCTCTAAACATTGCTTTAAAACAATCTTCTCCCAAATGGTATATGACACAGATCCATTGGAAATGCCGATCCATTGGATTTAGATATGCAGATTCAAAAGCCCACAGTTTCTTTTGCAAGAGACCCCTGCGTCTCCCTGGAATGGAGACGTGGGCTCAGGCAGCTGCCCAGGCAAAGCCACATGCAAGCGCCAGGAGCTACTCACAAGCATGCCTGAGATCTGAATTTCATAGACTTCATACTGGCAGCACAGTCACACGCCTGACTTTTAAGTCGATAAGAATCAATCACAACAGAGTTTATCAAATCACTTCTTGTTTACAGAGCCATAATTTACTTAGGTATAAAAATGTAAGACCTAGAAGTGTTTGCAAGTTTAATGTTAAGTGTGCTTTTCTCTGTTTAAGTTGGGGCAGTAACAACTTGCATTAAAATCTTAGAAGCAATTCAGAGTGACACTGTAGCATTTAAAAAAAAAAAAAAAAACCCAAACACAAAAAGCCCCCTCAAGCCCCCTAAAAACCTTTCGGAAGGAGCGGCAGGGCCTAGCTGGCATCCAGGCTTGTCTCTCGTCTGCTGTGTTATGCTGAGAGGGGTTTGTAACCATGGGAATTATAAAAGATGGGGCTGGCACTGGGAGCTGAGATTGAAATTCACAAGCACGGCTGAGTTTGGAGTTGTCATGGTACCAGCGCTACTATGTGTGAATCGCAGTACCATCAGATCACACTCTGAAAAGCAGCAGTTTTGCCTGCATACAAAGCGAGCAAAACCTTGGAACAAACTGTTCTGTACCTTCAAGGAACTCAATGTTCACTCTGATCTAGTAGTCTGGATCCAAAGTTTAAAAAGTGAGGAGATTTCGGAAAAATTGGTACTTTTCTGGAAGCTAGGCCCGATTCCACACTGCCGTGGTATTACGGAGTTGCAACTCTGCAACCTGTGGATTAAGTCAGAAGCACCAGAAACACCCCAGCTCTTCTCACAGTGTCGACCCTCACACAATGTTGAAGAAACATGTGGCTTGCTTAGGCAACTGCACCTTGTCCATGGCAATACTAAAAATCAGCAGAATCCCTGTCTGTAATCAATGCTTTTATTACTATTAGCCCTTTTGTGCTCTGCAGAGAACCATGCACATTGTAGCACGGATAATCCATCACTATCTTGTTAAACTTATTTTGCAAAATTTTGCTTGAATACGTAGGCTAAGGTTTGCTCCCTTTATTGCTATGCTCCTAATAATAGTGTGCAGCCAAGTGTAAAAGATCTTCTGTCTTCTCAATTAACAGGCTATTAAGCTTTCCCCTAAGAGTAATAAACTCCTGTAATCTGGCAGGGGCAGCAGTCCACAGATGCATTTTTTTTTTCCCAAAGTGCAAGTTTCTGTTTCCAGATCTGTGCAGGTTGTTCTAAACAGATTTTGCTGAGGAGACACACAGAAGGTATATTCACACTAACTAACATGCTAAATAGGTGGAAAGTCATCTGGTACGCAATTAAATCTAAATTCTTTCAAAATATTTCTTTCATTTCACCAAGTATTCCTGCATCTTTTACTCATGGTACATGAATAATCTTTAGAGACTGTCTCTCAACAGCAGACATTTTTCTACTAGGACCATAGGGACTCTGAGCATCCCTGGAAGAGACAGCTGGAAAAAGCACATTTTTTGTCAGGATGGTTGAGTTCACTGACTTAGAAGTGTCTGCACTGTTATGAAATAAATGCAGGAGGCCATAAATTCCAGAACCCCTGCTCCAAATCGAGGAGTTGAGGAATGCAGAAATGGAAGATAATAGCATATCCCTCCAAATGCATAGTGAGATATCTGAGGAACAACATGCAGTTTGCCTGAATTTATATCTAAATGCACTGTTGTTTAGTCTAAGTCTCAATGTTCTCCATAAAAAAGGTAAGCAAGGTCAGTCTGCAGAGGTGAGGTGTTACCAACACTCATTAAATTACATCAAAGGAGAGCCAAAGATCACACCCAAAGAAACAAGCTTGCTTTGTTTTCACAGTGGAAAAGCAAAGGCTAGGCATTCATAGCTTAACAGATCCAAGGCCAGAAGATGTTCTTGGGTCATTTTAAAAAAGGACGAAGAATTCCATCCTGAAATTTATGATCTCAAGATGTGGAAGAAAGACCATCTGCCCCTTCTCTCCAGTTTGCTGTAGAGAACAACCAGGCTCATCTGCTACCTGTAGCACTCCATTGTGTGCAGCCCCAATGAGCACACAGTAGTATTATGGAACAAGAGAAGGTGTGGGTAGGTTCTCTTACAATTTATAGAGCAGGTAAGGTCATCTACTTCATCAAACTCTGTATAAAACCATGGCTGGTTTGAAACCCTCCCAATAGCTATGCTATACCAGCCGTAATTTGTTATTTTCTTGGCCCTTGCAACCAGAGATCAGGAAAATTCCCTAAAATTCACTACTAGGAAGCCCCGTTACATTTTTTTCAGCTTGCAGTGGTAAGATGGTACTGTCAGCACTAACCTTTAACTAAGCAAAGACTAGCCTTGGGTTGCAGCGTGGGGACCACCCACACACCAGACTATACTTCTGTGCTAGTTAAAAGCAACTAAGTATAAACAAAGGGAGCACCAGGGACTTGGAGTCAGCTCTCTCCGCATAGCCTTTCCTGTTTTTACCTCACTGCTGCTCATTTTTCAGATTCAGATGACGCTTCACTTCTCTGCTAAAATCTCAAGGCCGGTCTCATGCAAAGCCCTGAGAGCGTGTCTGCATAGCCCAGTACTGCTCTGCCGCTGTGGCTGTGCAGACATACCCACGCTAGCTGTAAATGTGTTGGCGTGGGCACCAGCAGCGTTTCCAAGAACATCAGAGCTTTTAGCCAAACACCTCAGTGCATATTTTAGATTTCTTAATGTATTAAACAAGTTTTTTTGCACTTCTTTTTTCTCTCTGGGCAATTTAATAAGTAACTTCTTTCTCACCCCACTTTTGATCTTCCTTTTTTTCCCTCATACTTATTCTTGGGTTCATGGATTTTTTTTTTAAAGGATCACTGGGGAACCCTGCAGCAACAGGCCCCTTCCTTTTCTGATCACCTCCATGACACAGGCCATAGAGAATCATTCTTGTTTCAAGTTAAGAAACAACACACTCCCTCCTGAAATAAGGAATACCAATGCCCCAATGCCTAGGTAGGGAATTTATTAATTAAATAAATCTTTCTCCCCCTCTACTCTTGTTTTAGTCACCATTTTTCTAAATTTCATAAGATATTGAATGCTCTGGCTTGACTCAGCTCCTGAAAATCAGCTCAGTACCATCTGTAACCAGTGTTCTTGACTAGCTCCAAATCAAGCTCGGTTGCTATTTTGTAGTTCCATACATCCAAATTCTTCCCTCTTTCCCTTCCTGCTCCCATCTTCCCCTCATTGCCTTCAAAAGTTGCCTTCAAGTCCCACCATAAAACCTTTCCCTCCAGTTCAACCTGTGTCACTTTTTTCCTCCTCCCCCCGACAGCCTCTTCAAATGGGAAGTCATCTTTCCCCAGCATCAAGGGTAAAATCCACCCCATGCAGAGGAGCCAGTGCCAGGTCCACTTAAGTCTTCCAAAGAATTTCACCTCAGATGACTTTCCCCCCTCCTCCTCCTCCAGAATTATTCTTTTCACAATACTTTTCAACAATGACCTCAGCCAGATTCCTTCACTACTGCTAACTTGTACCAGCACTTAATGTACTTTATGTGCCTGCAGTGGTTTTTTCTGAGTTTGTAATAGGCTGCAAATTCCTTGAAGCATGTCTCATTATATTTTTGTATAGCTCCACTCACTCTGTCTCTACTTAATAAATAATGGCTACTCTACAAGAACGCTCACTATACACCCCTACTGTTTTAAGTATCAGCCCTTGCATTGTCAGCTTTCTTAATTTTTCTTTTGTCTGCATGAGTCATTGTACCCATCTTCTGCATGTGTTTAGGTACACATACATGCTCATTCACACTTCTCTCCACAGAAAGAAATGCTAAAATAAAATAATCCCCTGCACCAAAATTCCTTATTTTGCACATAATTCCAAACGTTTTGGATTAGCTGGAGACACAGTCAGCTTTAAAGATTTTCCACTTTTTTATTCTTCCTAGAAAGGAAGAATAAAAAAGTTCCCCTTCCCTCCCAAAAACCTAATCAGAGTATAAAAGCACTGTTCGTGTTTGTGTTCTTCAAGAAAAGCTATTTTAGACATGAGACCCCATACTTAACTTGCCCTGCTGTTGATACAAGAAATATATGGCAGATGATAAACAAACAACATGCTAAAAATACACTGAAATCTTGAACGCTGGAACTAAGCCTAAGTGAAAGAGCTTTATGTTGAGGAAAAGACAGTGAGGTGTAGCCCGGCTGAGAAAAAACACTGTCACCAGGCTCCCACAGGCATAGTTGCAATAAGGCACTTTCATTGCTGCAAGGTCTTATTTACTTGTCCAAGCCTATTAGGGGTTAGACCTGCTATACAATCGGAAGCCTGGGGTCAGCTTTCACAGGTTTCAGGTACAAATCATAGCCAGTGCCCTGCTTCTGCTTCGGTTACTCTCTGGCTTCAGAAACCTTTATGTCATCTTCTTCATTCTCATTGGCTTTTAAACTCGCTCATTTAATGCACTGTAAGTGAGTTTTATTTCCAAAATGTTTCTCTTGCAAGTACATTTTAACCGAGTTTTACTCAAAGGTCCCAGGTGAGATGACCAAAGCAGGGGCAGGGTTACAGAGTGTGATTTAAATAACCAATGCAGACAGGAAGCAAAAGAGACCGGAGCTGTGGAGTTTACCTTCTGCTTTGTGATCCGTCACTTGCGAAGACATTTCTGACAAACAGGTTACCGGATCATAGCAGTTCCAACATCTCCAGGGATGTTCCCATCTGATGGGAATCTTCACATTTAGGTGCTCTAAATAGGAAGGCCAAACCACATGCTATGCATTTTAACACACCAAAACTTGATATAGGACAAATTATACTCTGTCTACCTCAGATACATGTGCAGTTGATATTCCACTAGCATTGAAGTCTCCCTAAAACAAGGAGAAGTCTTTTTTGGTATATTTAACAGAGAAATCCTGACATGCAGTATAGCCATACAGCCCACCTGAAATCTCATGGAACTCCACCATCAACCACAATGCAAACCTGGGGTTCCTCGGTCATAATTTGGGGACCATCCCTCTTCTCCTGGTGAGGACGGTGGTAGGAAATACAACCAGTCATGACAGGCTGCAGGCACCACCTGATAGTAATATAGATCTCATCCATGCTGTATACAGATGCTGTGGCAAAAGCAACCTTTGTGCGTGGCAGGAAGCCTGCAGTGATTGCTGCTGAACTTGAGTAAACAGCGATGACATAGCAGCTGTAACTTCTGCTATGGAAAAAGAAAACATAACAAATGGAAGCTTCTGCTTTTACAGGAGCCTTATCATTTTGGCTCTGTAACCTGACCTTGTTTGCTCAGATGCTAAAGCAAGGCATTCTGGTACCACAATACTCCTCCCGAGGTCCTTTTCTGCATCTCCGTCTTATCCTGGACTCTTTCAGCAAGCCCAATCCAGTCATCATTCCCTCCAGGCTCAGGATGCTACCATCCACCCGGCTGGCCACTGTGTATCCCCCACCCCGTTGAGCAGCAGTAGCGGCTGCGGCCAGCAGGGCTCCGTTATATTTTAATCCCTGCCAGGTCTCAGGTTAACGCCAGGAGTTTGCATACTAGATAGAAAAGATACAGAGCATCTTTCTAAGCACTCCTTCCTTGACCAATCTACTACTGTAACTGTCTCTTGCCCTTGGTACCTTTCTGGACAGAGGTCTCTGTGCTTCACCGCCTTCTGTTCTGGTTCCTCACTCCAGGGACTGGATTTAGCCCCCGTGAGTGCTGTTCTCATTCATCCGATTCTTCCCCTCCTGGTTCCCACTCCAGAAAAATACATGCAAAACAGTGCATCAAGCAGAGAAGGAGAGCAAACTCCAAGCATCCAGCATGGCTCCTCGAAAAAAAAGGAGCTCTATCCTGCCCTACAGATGTTTCTACAGTTGTCAAGAATTTGATATCATATGCTGAACCCTCACTTTCCTGCAAAGCACAGGGCTCCATGCCACAGGCAGCCACGTTCCACATTGAAACGGACAGCACCATCATGTTTGCTTTCGGCCAGCTGGGCATATGCTCAAAGGGTGACACTGGCACAGCTGCGCCATTAATGCAGGGTAACGTGAATATAGTAGATGCCTGGAAACTGGCTGCTACTTCTGCAGCCCATGCTCTATGTACTGCCAAAAATTTCTGTATCCCCTTGATCCAAACTGGGAGATACAAAAACTGAACTAGGCAGAAATTTATACAGTGCTCAGTATCTCATACCACTAACGTTACCACTTACCGCTCCAGGCATCCTAGCAGCGAGGCACAACGGTTAGCCTGGGTCAGAGGAGACTTCTGTTCCATGCAGGAGGTTCCTGGTACTGTCAGGAGACGTTTTGCAGGCAGAACTGTACTGTGTTACGGACATAGTTTGAAATCAAACAAGGGATAGTAAGCCATATTATTCTCGTGTAAGCACAACATAAATGTTTATGTAAAAAGAGAGACAAAGATGATAGGAAAACTGGAATAGCACCTTTCTTACCAAAGTGAACCAAGTTTTCAAGTGCTAAGCAGATGAGGGAAGACAATGAAAAAATCTATTGAAGCCACTGGATATAAAAAAAGTCCTTTTTTTATGTAACTAGCTTTATCCTTAGACCTTCTATGCAAGTGTTAAAGAGTAGGATGTATTCAATACAATAGCTGCTGTCTGTTTCTAGACAATTATTCCTTCCGCTTCTAAATTAATAACTGTAAATCTACGCCATGCAAAAATACAAGGTGATTCTTTGGCTGTTAACATTTTCAGCGGGGATTTCAGTGCCTTCTCTTCCTCTATCAGCAGCAGTTTTGGTAGTGGTCAGAGCAGCCGCCACCAGCTCCCAGCTCTCTGCGTCAGATCTCATGCAAATGGCAGCATTTGGCCCCCTGGGAAGCAACCGCTGCCTGCACCGCTGTTGTGCGTTCCCTCTGGGAAACAGGCGGTGGGACAGAATGGGAGCAGGCAACAGGCTGCCAGCTAGACCACGCGGAGGACGCTTAAAAAAAAAAAACAACATTCCCTCTCTTTTTCCTTCTTTTAATCTGTCCTTGGACTTGCCCCTTCTATTCTGTGTCACTTTTAAAAACTCTTAAATAGCAGGGTTTTTGGGGAAAAAAGGCTTTGTGACATACACTTTGCTTCTTTTTGCCACAGTAAGCAGCATTCTAAAATAAAGGAAAGAGATACTGGGGGCAGGTGCTGTTAGACGTCACCACCTCTCTTCTCAGTATGCAGGCACTATGCAGTGCCTTGGGTGAATACTTTCAGTCGGAGAGACCAAGATACAGCATTCAATACAGTCAACGCGTAAGGTAGCACCTTAGACAAATACTTATTTCAAAGCAGTTTTTTGTCTAAAAGTATATACTTTTTTTTTGGCCATCTGCCCTTCATGGGCGATGGCTGGGCTCCTGTGTAGTTTAAAAACAAAAGGACTCTAAATAACAGGGAAGAAGAAGGGGAAAAACAGTATGAGAGTTAACAGTTGCTCGCACGGGAGATCGCACATCACTACATGCAAGGATTAGCTAAACTAATTCCTTTCAGATTTTCAAGTGTATTACAGACTGACCAACCAGCTGTTGGTGCTTCTGCATAATGAAATGTAAGGTTTCTTTTGATTTTGGACTAGGAAGTAAGTAAACTTGCATCAGTAATACTCAGATTTAAGCAGTGATACTGAACCAGAGTTAGTTAGTATATTATCTGTGACACGAATAGCTGCATGAGGTTTTTATTTCCTGGACATATCTAATTCTTGCTGCAGATGCTACTGAAGACAGAACACAGGCTTCCTGCATGACCGAAGGCGAAACACATGCTGAGCCATTTGTAAGGCATGCGAGAGTCACTTAGGTTTCTTTAAAAAACCCAAGGGTTTCTTTCAGAGTCAAATGTGAATAACAGATTTGGAAAAAAATTGCACAATTTAACAGCTAACAGAGGTATTAGAGGAACTTCCTTCCACAGAATCCCTAGTAAAGCTTTTCCCAAGTCACGGCATACAAGAGGCTGAGCGTCAGGGCATCCAACTCCAAAACATGCTTGAATTTCATCTCTTACTCTCTCTCTTGGTACCAGTGATGAGATTTGGGCATGGGTTCTAGTCAGGCAGAACTTGGAAAACGATGACATTTTGCTGGAGTTTACAAAGGTGCAGACTGGCAAATACTGAGGTAACAGCAACAGATTGGATGTATCTATGTCCCAGTGGCTACCTGCAACTCATTTGCAGAAGTCACCTTTGAGGCCTGCACTGAAATTTTCAAAAGAATTTCTGAGCACGCAAAAAGGCGTGACTTTAAAAGTCAACACCAGCTTCAGTAAAGATGGGGGCCAGGGAGCCCCCGCTAACTTACAGAACAGCCCAGTTTGCCTCCATTTAGTGAGGAAGTATCCCCACCTCACCAAACTAGACTGGGCGAAGAAAATCAAGATCATCTAATACTGTGAAGGGGGACACAGTTATTTCTCCATCTCTCCCCAACACACCAAGGTGCACTGAATGCACACGCTGAGTTTAATTGCGGAGGCAGGCATCAAGTTTATCTAACAGGCACAGTCGCAAGTCAATAATCTTTGTTTTGCATTCAGTTAAATTCTGAGTAGTTTAATCAGAAAAGTAATCTGGAAATAGCGACAAATCTCTTTATTCATTAAGAGCAAGCAGTCCTTAAAAAGCCAAATCAAAGTGGGATGCTGTGAGCTCGGATCAGCATATGCTCTTTCACTAGCAGCATTTTATTTACCAGCAGAGAGGATTTTCACGCCCTGAGTTTGCGCCATGCTCCCTTTGAGTCACTCTGACAATCAAAAGGAAAAAAAAGTACTATCAACAATTATTACCTGCATGTCCTAGCCACTGCTTGAGGCTCCTATCAAGTCCCTACAGACATTCCCATGGGTGCATGACATCTCTAATGCGCCGAGCTGTGTCATACAGAAAAATATTGTCATTGTATTCTTCAGTTTCAATATCATGTTTTTCTTGACAAAGTTTACAGTCAATAAAGAAAAATTTGCTTTACTTTTCTTATGTGTAGACGTGTTTGTATTACTGCAAGTTTCTCTACTCTGATAGTCTTCCACAATGCATAGGCCTGCAAATGATCTATCAGAGTCCACATCTGTTCCTGATGCCCAAAATGCTAGAATTAGTTTCACTGAGGAGCGTAAGATTGGGCTGCCAAGTCCTGTGAACGCAACTGGTATTTTTTCCCCCCACATTTTGAAATCTCTGAAGCAAAAACTTTCACTTCTTTATCCAGCAGCTGTTTTGTCAAAAATCATCAACATCACATGAATCTTTCATTTTGGGAGGAACAAACTGAAGATCAAGAAGATTCTGCAGGACCACGGGTTTGTCTGTAAAGAGTTCACTGGCAGTTTGAGGCATTTTTGAGCGAGTTTATTATGAATCACTAAGCAAATGTTGTTAATGTTCACTCGGAGTGAAGTGTCTCTCAGAATATTTACACCTGTTCAACATCCTCATCACTCCACAGGCTGTTTAGCATACCATACGCTCAGCTCCGCAGGCCTGTTCGTTCTGGTAGACACAAAGCAAGTTTTACTTGGTGTTACAGCACAGTAAATTGAATCAATATAGTGAAGTTACAAGAGCCTGAACGCCCCCTGAGTAATAAAACAAAACTCGGTGATACTCAGGTGCCCCAAGGAACTGTCCTAGGGCATCGTCATGTGAGAAATAAAGGCATACCGTTGGTTTTGTTTGGTTGGTAGAATCAAAACTAAAGGAACCGTATCAGTGAGGAAGCACGTATTTCCGAAATTATTTCCAAGCTGCACTGCTGTTAGAAGACTAGATGGGCTCCTTAAGTATATAGCTTTTTCATGTGGCTGTATTTTGGCTTATCCATTCATCCCTCAAATCAGGGGCAAGCCTATTTACAGAGACAAGAGTCTATGCAGAAGCTGGGTCAACGGTCTTTCTCCTCTGAAGCACAGCTGAGTATCACTGGTGGCATTATATACGTCCTTTAAGATGACATATCCAAAGAGACCCAAAGACAGCCAGTATCCAGATCCTATTCCACTTAGGACACCAAACAATGAAAATGCTCAGCTATATACTTTATGAAGCCCTAGCTAAGATCTATGGAGTTGGAATTACTGGTTTTAAATTAACTTTATGAATTATAATTTATACTTTCCAGAAAGCTTCCAGAGAACCTCATGCGTGCATATTTATTGCTAAGAGATCAGAAAACAGGATGATTCATAGCTGTTACTATTACCCCAGTCAGTCATGACCCAAGTGCTTGCTTGCAACTGTACAGCTCCAGACCCAGTGCGTCTGTACATCTTGGAACAAAAATTCTCCAGAGAAACAGCACCTGCACTAATGTTGCAATCCACCACTTGCACTGTCATAACCGAACTTAAAAGCTGCTTGTATGTGATGCAAGTGCACTGTTAAGACTTTATATAGTCTTCACCGGCAAATTGCATTCATTTCTCCACACCTTTGCTTCAGAACTTAAGTTGAACAGAACTGAAAAGTCCTCTCTGTGATGGGGCCAAAGTAGATTTTAATGGGAAAACGCACCTTTCTTCCCCTGCACAGAGGACCTGAAAAATGTTCCAACGTTTGTTTAAAATTATTTTCACATGAAAATTCCCATTTAAAGGTTTTCAGTTTATGGTCACTTATTTCAAGTTAATAAGCACAAGGCTATTTGAATAAAACATAATACAGTGCTTTGTAAAGTAAAGCTGCTAATCTGATTTAGATTGTTTCACTTCCAGCTCCACGACTCTCCGTGTCCAGTCAGTAGCCTTGTTGAAGGCTATGTGTCCCTAAGTTCCTTGAGATATTTTTGTTGTCAGAAATTTATATTAATAGCAGCGATGCAAAGAGCCCATGAACACTCCAATAATGGAAAGTACACATAAAATGAAACAGATTTAAAAACCATCAAGACAATGCATTTTTCTCATTTATTCAAATCTTCTGCAGGAAGTAAACACTGAAAGATTTAAAAAAACTTCACACTGCAGTATATACAGTTTTGTGACATCACATGAGGAAATTAATTTCTAATAAAAAAATGAGACCAGTTAGATAAATTACTGAAGACACATCACAATAAAACTGGTTGTGGTAAAATCCCGAATTCTTATGTATGGCAATGAAAATCAATATTCCTTTGTTTTACAGGGATGGAATAGTCCTGGTACAATATTTCAATTATGCAAAATGGAGTCCTGAACTTACATGACTGATTATAGTTGTATGAGTACTTCATGTTTTAAAAGTAGTTTTGCGGTTTTTTTCCCAGACCCTTTTGATTTGAAGCACATTCTTTCACAAAGCTAAAATACCACAGCAGAAGTCATGTCCAGAAGTGGAATACTGTTGTGTTTTGAACTGACCTGACTTGTTAAGACTTTTTTTTTTTTTTGCCAACGCACAGATGCACAGGGTCCCCCATGCACTTTTCATGCAGCAGGTAATCACAACTTTAAATAAAAGTATTTTTCTATACATTCTTCCAGACTTGCAACTGTATACATACATGCAAAAGTGTTTAAACCTATGTGATCATATTTACACTTATACATGGAATATACATAACAAAAAAGATTAAAAGGGTTTTTTTCCCTTTGCATTAGAACAATACAAAATATGTATTTTTCATTAAGGAAACCACTATTTACATCACCTTTTAAAAACCAATTTCAACATATTATAGGTGTAACAAGTCAATATATTTACATTATATATAAATATATATAATATATACTTACCAGTTTACTCCTCTGTAAGATGTGGCAGAGAACAAACTGGTAATATCATGTCACTGACGTCAATGAGAGCTGTAATACTTTCACCACCACTTAACAGGGAAAATTTAAACCATTCATTTCTTCCTTTTAAAAAATTTCTAAATTAAAAATTTAAAAACATTACTAAGAGTAAATGGCTAAGAAAAGTGAAAGTTATGGCTGAATTCCCTTTTGATCTCGTAATGTTTATAAACTTCTCAAACTGAGCCGCGTGGTTACGTGGTATCAGCAGAGAAGCCCTCCAGCAAAACAGCTTTGATTCTGTGGTCATGCATTAATTACCCCCCATCGTTTCCTCAAACTTTGGCAGAGGAGACACTAGAAATCTGGTTATCTCAGTCCCGTACACTTTCCTCTGGAAAGAAAAGGCATATCTGTGTGGCAATTACAAGCCGATCCCCAAATCCAGCTAGCTCGAGCACTACACCACCACAGCGGGTGAAGCGGCATGAGCCTGTAGACGCCCCCTCGAGCAAGGCATCGGGCACTTAGCAACCTGACTGCTGCTGTGGCAACTGCTCTAAGTGAGAGTAAAGTTAATTCAGGTATAAGTCCCAAGGGGCTGCAACTACAACTTCAACTGTGGTATAGACACATCCCTAACTCACTTCTTCACTGCTGCATGAGGTGGAGGCAGCTTTCCCCCAGCACTCTCACCCAGCTGCAAGTGGGATGTGATCTCCTCCCCTCCCTCCCTGCTCCTTTGACGGCAATATCACACAACAGCACCCATCAATCCTGCACCTCTTTGCCTACACAGCTACTGCTGCCAATATCTGACAAGGGCCCTTTTCTTCAAGTTTATAGTCTAAAGACCTAGCTGAAACTTCAGCCTCCTGGGTCTGCAGAGCTATCTGAAGCTTCCACTCCCATGGGCTGAGGAAGCATGTTGGGACAGCCGAAATGCACATCCTAGTAGTAAGCGTCTACTGAACCAAGGAGACAGGAGTTGCTGAGAATACCAAGCATTACTCAACAGATGACCTTGGTTTGTCATTCATCTACAGGGACTGGTGGAAATCAAGGATCTCTGAGGTGCTTGGGAAAACGTGGCCAGCCCTATCGGTCCTTCTGCTGGTGCAGCAAACCCAGCTCCTGCACCCCCCCCTTTTCTGACGGAACAACTGAGGGGGAAAGGTCCCCAAGGAGAACAATGGTGATTTCTTTTTATCTTCCCGTGCTACAAGATAAATGATGAAAAAGCCTCACGTCCTCAGGTTTAAAGGCTGTAAATGTGGATGGGGTAGTTTTTAAAGAAGACCTCTCTTCCCTAGGGAGGGGTAACGTCAGTGATACTGGAGTATTTCACGTAAGACTGTTGCCCTCTTAGCAGCTGTCTGAAAAGCATTCAGTTGGCATGCCCTCCACACTCTCAAGGGCCTCATCGTTATGTTACGTGCTGCTTGAGACTGCAACGTCTACAAGAGGTAAGACTCTTCCATGAACAGCGTGTCCTAAACTTAGATTCTTGTGTATTATAGTTTACTGACGTCTGTGAGAATGGCAATACCCTTTCATTACCATCACCTAAAAAGAAAGCTAAATCATTAACTGGTCAAACTGTTAACATTTTAACTTAAATGTTTTAGAAAACTTTAAAAACTAAATATTCGAAAGTATATATTATAGCAATAGACTACCATAGAATAAATACATAGGTAAGCACACTCCTAGACTCCAATATTACTTTTTGTTTGGTTAGAGTCTCCTCCCTACTTTTCATCTCAACTTTGTTTTGATGAAGTTTTTCCAACCAGATGATTTCACATCCATTCAGGCTGCATTCTTCTGTGGAGCCCTTCAAGTAAATTATAGCCCTGTATTTACTCTGGGGACCATCTATTATTCTATATTGTATGTATTTCCTAGCTATATACATGTTGTTTCAAGAAAAATAATCAATTAAGACTTTAAGAGACATTTAACGGATGGAACAAATACCATTTTTTTAATATTTCCACTGGGTTGACTCATATAAAAAGAATTCAGTTCCACTGTCAATCCAAAATATACTTTATCTCATTAATGATTATTCTATGAGACATCTGAATTGTAATTGGGCCACTTATAAATGCAATATTAAAGACAAACAAAATTTTATTTTTATATTATACTTCAGACAATGACATTTAAAATGATATTAGATTTGCGTGAAGGTTTTAAAATATAAATCTTCTTTGTACAGCCCGTTAATATATTACGCTTCACCCAAATAACATAAAAATATATCTTTAAATTGCTCTGTTATTTCTCGTATAAACCAGGGGGAATGTTTTATATCAGATACTGCCAAATATTTGTGTTCCCTAAAAGAAGGTATCCCACAGGGGGGCAAAACAGAATAGTGGTGCGTTTTCCAGCTGGCAGACAGGAGAAGTCCTTTCAGTAGGGACTGCACTGGAAAGAAGGGAAACTGATCCCAGGCAAGGGGCGGAGGACGAGAGGGGGACAACAGCTCGCTCTGTCTCGGCAAGCCAGCAGTCTGGGAAAAGGATCTCCGAAACCAAACCAGAAAGGGAAGGAGCAAGACGCCCCATCACTCATCTCTGCTATGCAAACGTGAGATGGACAGAAACAGCAGTTTTGTCACGTCATCGGCTCTCAATAGTGAAAACGGTCAAAATTAAAACAGCGTAGCTTTCATTATCTGCGCAAGCCAACTACTTAGCTGTTTGCTGATAGCATAGGGGATTATCAGTGAAATTAGAAGCTACAGAGAACGTTTTTTTCAGGGGAGTAAAAAGTTCAGCAAAACGTACGGTTGCCAATAATGCATATAATTTAGAGGAACTGGATTTTGTCCTCCTCCTCCCCCGTGAGGAATAAGGGCTGCAAATGGAGTTAACACTGACAGCGTTAACAGGAAAGCAGAGCCGCACGGCTCTTCCCCAGCCAGCAATTCTTTTAAGGTGTCTCCGCTTTGACCGCAATTTTCAGTTACTCCCATCTCAGGCTGATATTGCCAGATGTTACAAATCACAGCACAGGTGGGGATTGAGGAAAAGGGCAGAGGAGGATTTCTCAGACATGTCCCACTATCCATTACAGAGCATGACAAAACCACAATTTTATCCTCGGTGCAACCTGAAAAATTATTCTAAAACCAGATTTTCTGCAGTGAAAGGGTAGTGTATTAAACCATGCATCAGCTGTTCAGAGAGTAATAAATATTGGCAGAATATGGATTCTTTTCCCTGGTTGTAGGAAGAGGCCAACACATTTTTCATTAAAATCCTATTCCATCTCTGAGTGGAAGTCTGATGTACTGCTTTAGCGCAGTTGATAGTCGTCTGCAGGGGAAGCAGGATGGTGCTAAACAGACAATTCCACTCATCCGCTTCACAAACTTTCCACCATTTTCCTCACCAAATATATGCACTAAGCTTTCTTAATCGCACTACTCCAAGATGCATTTTGGCTTTCCCCTTTTAAGCAGGGAAGTAACAAGAATGCGCCAACAAAGAGACTCATGCAGTACTTGCGTGGCCTAAGAAAATCTGCCTTTTGTATAAAAACCTAGGAAAAACCCTTAATCGTAACTAGTAACTCATAACTATGGCTAAGGATTCTGAGGAAGGCATTTGTCAAGAGCAGAGCAAGGAAGAAAAATAGATTTTACACCACTATTCTGGCAGGACCACAACAAGATTTAAAAAATAACAATAAAAATTTTGGAAGCACTAAAAAATACATTTCAGTGCATTTCAATTATTAACACTGACACAGGTTTTCCAATATGACGAGCTAATACCTTGGACGGACTGCTCCATTTCTTAAGTTATTCTTAAAATTTCACAAAACGTATTAAACATTCAAAAAAAAAAAAAAAACAACCCAAAAAACTACGTTGTCTCTATGCTCAGGCTTCCAAAAAATAAGGATTATTTTACAGGGAGGGAGGAAACGCAGCATTACCACCACCTAGGCTGTACGCTTACACTTTATGTTATACGAAAAACTTGCAGATCCACGTAAGACTCTGATCAAAGAGTACTCATAACTTAATCTGATGCATACAGAAATGTCTTGTACAAATTACAACCTTTCTAGTTTCCTTGTGACAATCTATTGTAAAGCAAATTTTATCTACATGTATTTTAAATAACATCACCAGAAAAATAAAAAGTTTATCAAATGAAAACATGTTTCAATTAGACCATGCTTTTCTAAAATCATGCTCAATTTATACAGTAGTCAAGTTCGTACTCTTTTTTATTTTTTCTTTTTCTTTTTTTTTTTTTTTTTAAACAAAGATTCAAAACCACTGATTGTAAACTCATTGAAGAGGCTGTAGTTTATTCTGGCTCTTTTTTGATTGTTAGCACTTTTTCCAGAAGTCCATGCACTTCTCCATTCACACCATGTTGATGAGAGGTCTTACTCCCCATATGGCTGTTGTAAGGGCTTCTTAAGTTATTAAAAGGAGTTTTGAGCTCTGCATCAGATGTCAGCTCCTCTTTGATTGTAACATGGGTTGAGCTATCAGTAAATGAAGGTTCATTCCAGATTTCTTTGTCATGTGCTTCTTGGCTACTAACAGAGTTGCCGCCTTTCTGTAACATGTAGTACAATATTGGATTGGTTTTGGTCAGTCTCGGAGAGTCTTTTTCATAGTCATTCTTGTCCATCCCTGTGATCACCCATCTGATGGGCCCTTTTTCACTGGGCATGGGACACACGCTAAACTGGTCAGACTCGAGTCTAGATACGGTACTCCCCAAATGTTCGGGGAAGGGGGAACTGGCAGGACTTTTTACTGCTACAGGATACTGAAATGTTCTATGATCTACGCAATTGTTCTGTTGCACAGGGCTTCCCATTAATGCATTTACTGAAGAAATGCTGAATTCAGGTTTATTAATTGTTGCACTGGTTTTGTTTCCTTTTTTCCTGCCCTCCATTAGTATGTTACTCCTATGTTGTGACAGATCTCTCTCACAGTTTTCTGAGAGAAGCAGCTGTTTCAACACATTAAAGCCTTTACTATCTCTAGACCAACTCCTATTTTCACTTTCATTATTCGAACCATGACTTACAGCATACTTAAATTCAGCATCACTTCTGCTGAATTTCAGTTCTTGCTGGTTAAGCAAAGGCCCGTACAGTGCTTCGGTAGGAGAAGTGCGATTGTTTGCAGCATCAGACACATGACATTTAATCTTTTTTAACGGACTTTCCAAAGGCTCAGCATGAAGCTTCCTCTTCTTCGGTACTGTGCAAAGACTCTTTGATTCAAGGTGTGTCAGCTCATTGTTTCGGTGACTTCTGTCCAGCTCATCTGCAGGGTAACTGTCTTGATTCTGTCTCAGCAACCTACTTAGCAGGCCGTTTTTGGAAAAAGAGAAATCTTGAGGTGACAGAGGCTCAGCTTTCAACTCCTCGGATGCTGGAGAAGCAGCTGTGTTTCTCTGCAGTGAATGAACAAATCCTTGAAATTTGTTACCCTTGCACTCTCTTAGTTGTTGTGCATTTGAATTATAAGGAACATTTGATTCTTCAGATGGTTCAGTTTTTATTTTCACCGTCAATATTTGCTCATTCAAAGCCTTATCTGTCTGTTCTTGAGAACTTTCATCTCTTAAAAGCATCCTCTCTTTCTTTTCACTTTTACCTTTATTGGGAGTTCCCAGAAGCAGCTGAAGGACAGTGCGCCTTTCAAGGAGATTTTCTATTTCCGAACCTGGAAGTCCTTGTTCAGCGGGTGCAGGCTGACAACTGAATATTTTGTTATTTTCTTCATGCGTACTCAATTTATTTGTAAGGAGAGGGCTGTTCAATCTATCAATCAAGCCAGCAGGTTTATCTGTGTTCCCTGCTAGCAGCTGTTTGCTAGCTCTTTGTTCTTCACTTGACATGGAAGTCTGCATGCCGCACTGAGCGAGGTTCTGCAACAGCTTGCTGGCGCTGAAAGCCGAAGAGTTCTGGGGACTATCGTTCCTGCTCAGCTTGGCTCCTTGAATTTCTTTGCTTTTAGAAAGGTCTATCAAATGCTTAGATGCGGGATTCACCAGCCTGTCTGGCTGGATGCTGCAGGCATACGGTGGCGAGCTACGCTTGATGGCTAACGATTGGTGCGAGAGATTTATAGGAGAGTCTGCTTTTGCAGAAGCCAGCAAAGGTGGAGTGCTTAACGGAGTCATACGATTCGCACTGGGACTGTCAGCAACAGGAGTCCTTTTACCAGTCTGTACAGTGAATTTTGCCACATCAGCTGCACTGTGTGGTCCCTGAGGGTCGTTACTCTTGTCTACCTTTTCTTCACTCTTATGCCCAAGTAACAGCTGAAGTAGTGTTACCTTCTGATGGGGATTCAGCTTAGAAGCTTTCGGAGTGTCTTTGTCTTCCTTGTTCTCTGGACAGGAAACTTTTGGATCCCAGTTATGAAGCAAGGACTGAGTCAGGTTATCCAGTGATGCAGGTGGACCTGCATCTGGTTTATCTGTCCTCTGTTTAAAGGATAGGTCTATGGGAAGACAGTTAGAATGGGAGCTTTCATCATCGCTGCTGTCATCTTCTGTAAAACTAGGATTGTTGTCTGAATACTCATCAATAGTTGTTGGTGTGCTGCTGTCTTCAAAAATGCTGGCTCTCTCACTCTGTTCATGCCCTTTTACATGTTTGGTGGTATTCTGGCTTTTCAGTAGATGCAAGAGCAAACTGTTGCTGGGAGAGGTTTTCAGGTTACTCCTTTCCAAAGTACTTTTGTATCCCACGTTTTTGGGAGGCGAATGCATGATTCCCACTGAACTCTGAAACGGTGCCATATTACTTTTGCTAGATACTGTTTTGGTTGATGATCCTGTCTGACCATTGAGATGGCTTGTCATTCCTTTTGCTAAACCGAATTGGCCAATATCTTTCTGAGCGCTTTCTTGTAATCTGGCCATAGCTGCAAGTCTCTCACTTGCTATTTGATTTGCATTTTGTGCTTTTAAAGCATGTTCCCTGGAGTACTGCTGCAAGTGCGCTTCACTTGAAAGGAGTAAAGCTAGCTGGCTGCATGCTACGCTGGGCTTCGGTGAAGCAGCAGGACTAGATCGTTTCTCTACCATGCTTGCAACAGCTTGTAATCTTGCAGCACATGACAGTGGCTCATTTATCACTTTAGGTCCGCTCTGCGCCGCATGAGGAGATTCTATAAACCTCTCTTTGGGCAGGTTCTTTGTTATATCAGGCAGGCTGTTGTCCAACTTCTGATCTTTTGCTTTGCTCTTCTTCAGTAGAGTCTTCAGGTGACTGGATGCAACACCATAGCACCTTAAGTCTTTCTCCACTTGTAAAGAATCATGGCTAAGGGAATACCCTTGCTCCTTAAGGCTCTGCCTAATCTGCTGTGACAGAGCAACACTCTGCAGCCGAGAGCTGAATGACTGAAGCAAAGAGGCAAGTAATGTGCTATCCTGTTTGCCTTTAGGCACATTTTCAACCATGCCAGCTAACAAGGCTTCCTTTTTTCCATCTAAATCCACAATGGAATCAGACAACCGCCTTCTCTTTGCTGCATTCCAGTCTTCAGAAGACTGCAACAGTCTTGCTTTTTTGAGGTGCAGCATGCCAGACCCCTGATATGTATTTGTGTTAAGAACTGGACCATTACTTTGACAGCTGGGAAATATATTTCCAGAAATCTTTAAGTTTTGATCCTCACCACTATGCCCAGTTGACTTTTTGTCAACTGCAGTACCTGAGCCTCCTGCTGCTTGATGCATTAGTAATCCCTCTAGGTAAGTTAGAACAACAGAATCCTGGTGCATCTCAGAGCCAAGCTCTTCTCCATGAGTCATGTTCAATAAAAGTTTCCAAAAGGGCTCTGGTTCAATTCACTTCAAAGACTAGTTTTGCTGTAGCTGAATCGAGATGCAGAGTTAAGAAAGAGTAGGTAGATGTCTATAGTGTTTTCTCACAGACTTCCAGAAACAATACAAAATATCATATTCCAAGCAGGCTTCTTCCAGTGTATACTGTTTGATGAGCCAGGTTTCCAATCATATCAATCTGCTGATATCTAGAATACTTATGAAAGATGTCTAGGAGAAGCACTCAAAACATGGTTCCACGGTAATAAAGTTCCATTAAGTATTTGCCGCCTTCTTTCTCCAGGAAGCCAGCTTGTTTTTCATCTTTTTCCATCTCCACCAAGCACATAAAATTCCTACGTGAAAAAAAACAAAACAAAAAAACAAAACAAAAAAAACAAGTGGTCAAGAAAGAAAAGATTTAGGGTAAGATCTAATTGCATAAGACTTTTTTTCTTTTTTAAAAAAACCACATTGCCTTAGACAGATTCAGGATATTTAAGCAGTAACCACATTCCAGAAGAAATTAAAAGTCAAGTAATGGACAAAGTACATGGTAACTAATTTAAAAAACTTTGTGAAAACAATTCTGAAACAGAAAATTTTACACAAAAATTAAGCTTAACTATCATAAGCATAGCTACTACAAGTGTTTATTGAATTTCTCTATCCTACAGCTCAAAATAATGAATAGCAACCATGAAAGGAAAAATCTTAAAGCACTTTAAATATAGTTTTAAAAAAATTACATTTGGTTTTACTTCACAGTTGCATCAACCTTTCTTCTTGTTATGTAAATACACAGGACATGCAGACTATCCCTCTAAAAGAATTAATGGGAAAAGGCATGCCTAAAGTCAATGCTTAGGTTCATGTTGAATCTGTTTTCAAGTAACAGAATAGGTAGCACCATATATGAGTCCATTTTTGTTTGGCAGGTAGATGATATCGCTAAAAGCAGAAACCAAGTTGCCACTGCTGCCCAGGACTATCCTGGAATGCAAAAATCTAGTATGATAGCATAACAGGGAGGAAATCTGTTGTTCTTACAACTCCCAACTACCACAAGTCATTAGAAGAGTCATGTGATAGGAGTGGTGAAAAGGGTGCTTATGTTCCTGATACAATATGAATCCTGATATAAAAATCCTCCCTTCGCTGGAAGATTTTTACCTTTACATTCTTTCCATGTATTAAACGTAAAATGGTAAAAAAAGCACCAGGTCTTCCTTGAAGTCTTGTTATTTTCAAAGAGTGTAGAACATCTCTACTCAATACTTCCTTGGATGAGGCAGTATGCTATAAAAAGCTGTTTTAAAAAGCACAACAATGGCGCTTATGCTAGATGCATCTCTTCAGTTTTAATTACCAGTCAACGATAGCATGAACAGTTCAGACAGTCACCACAGTTCAATATTGAGATCATTACACCACACATGCCTACTCCTTCACTCCTTCAGTTCTAAACTGGCATAAATATCCAACATGAGCAAAGCTAAGTCTCTTTACACATATCTAACTCTGCAATTCGTTTTCACAGACTAAAAGCCCACTGAAAACTTGTATTTACGAGTTTAAAAAGGATGTACACAGATAAAACCCTCGCGTCCTGAAAATGAATGAATATTTTATGATTTATTTCCCAGAGGCTATTTTTTAATTCAAAAGCTACAGGCAACTACAAGTCAGGAAAATATCAGACCTGAAAAAAGTAAAGAATCAGAAGAACAACTAAATAGCTGTAATGTTAACAGCCCATATATCTCCCTGTGCAAATACTCCCTTACTAGATTTTAAGTCATTTAGAAAAAACTCTAAAAACTGAGCTATCTCAAAAAACAGCATTAAGATACCAGCAATGCATTGTAGTGTAAATGTATATATCCATATACCTAAATATCAAATGAAAAGGTGGCAGCTATTGCTGGGGTCTCAGTACTTCTCTCAGAAATACATGTCTACATTAACCAGCACTTACATAATTACCCGTAAAAGACACAGCGTTCGTTCAAATACATAACTACAACTTAAATGTGGATTCATCTAATTAAAAACTACCGATCACCTCACTGGTTCCTTCAAAAAACCCGTGCACCCCTGGGTGGGCTTTTGCAGAGTTTCAACCCAAAATAGATTAAAATCAGAAATAACAAATCCTTGAAAAAAATCCAGGTTTCCAATGGAAAACCAAAATCAAGTATCCAGCAATTGCAACATCAATACAGCTACACTTACTTCCTCAATTGGGAATGCACTTTATCCAGAAAACTCAGTTTTCCAACTTCCAAAAATAAACTGTTTACCTGCAGCCACATTTTCACATTTCAAAAGGGAATTAAGCTGACAGCATGCTGTTCTTAGAAAGAAGCGAGTAGCACTTGATACCCTGTGTTTTGTGTTTAAGAGACTAAAATTGAATTTTTTTCAAGATTTCTTATTATCATCTGATAAAAGCAAGCCTTGCAGGTCACCTTTCAGATAAAGTCCCCAACAAATGCATGGTTAAGCCAATATTCAGTAAAACTTTACTCATTACAACTCTGGGTAATTAAAAAAATTTGCATTTATGCAAATCCCTCGGGTACTCAAAAAGCCTTTGCAGGAGATGACACTTGTAGCCAGTACAGTTTACATACAATAACTACATACAATTAAGTACTAAGTTAACTTAATTACTTAAGTTAACTTAGTACTTAACACACTAAGAAGTGTTTTGCCACTTTCTTTTTTTTTTTAAATTACTCAGTGCTAAGGAAATATTGATAATTTTACAGGGATCGGGTTGATGCAAAGGAGCCTTCATTAAAGAGAATGAAATCTGAAAAGCACTTAACACGTAAGGAATGGGACAACAGCGATCCTTCTAAAGAGCCTGTTCCAATCTAGTGCTGCAACAGGTATTACAGCGTTATGAAACCTTACATGACCTAATGTACAATACACAAACGTGATGAAGTCATCTGTCAAGAACCGAAATTACATTTTAAAGAAAGGTCTCTAAACCTACACCTTATTTGTGACGGAAAGCCAGGTAGTAAATTTCAGGGTTTGAAGGCAATCTCATAACTATGCATTTCCAGTGAGTTTTGAACTGAGTATGCTCTTCTTCCACTATCTGAAGTGTGGTCATGTGGAAACCGAACAAGCTTTGGAAATTAATGTTTAGCTGGACACTAAGGTAACCATTCAGCAACCTTTTAAAAACATATAGACTGTACCAGAGAATTTCCCTGGACTCACTGAAATGTTAATAATTTTTCTCACTATTAAATATTATTCCAGAAATTACCAGAACTGAGGAAAAAAGAATAGAACGTAAAGTAATAAGGCATAAGGAAGAGAAAGGAGAAGACCTACAGCAATACATCTCATACTTCCCAGTAAGCACTGAAGTAACGTTATTGCAATGAGCCTCTAACATTAACCTCTAGTATCTCTGAATCTCTAGACCTAAAAATTGTATTTAACTATTGTGACAAAATTAATTGATAAATTTAAGTTGACATGCTTTCTTGACTACCGTATACGCACTGGTTTTGGTTGTTTCAACTATCTTCTCCCAGACCTCTGTATCCTAATAAATAAAACACTTGTTTTGCAGAGACTATTTTCAGAGCCTCCGTGAACATGTACCGATCACAGCTCATTAAGCCATGTTTACTTAGAACTAAAGCAGCAGCAGGATTTGCAGCACAAATGCTGTAACCTGGGGAGACACCCCCCAAGTGGAGCATACCATGGGAAATCAGCCCTACAGCCTTTTGAAACGTGCCTAGGGAGAAACTGTGGACAGAATAGGGAAGATAAGAGAATTTAAAGTGTACACTGAACTATAGAAAACTGTGTATGTCCAGAATATTAATTCTACTTTTGCAGTTGTTGGAGCCTATCCTTGTTCGCAAACTATAGATATAGTTAGCTGTCACAAAGATTTTAAAAGAATGCCAGTAATAAACTTTAAGATCCTTTGCTTACCATAAAGTATCAATGCTGTAAAAGATAATGAAATTTAAGAACACATCTTCTAATAGGTTAAACCACAACAACATCTGAGCCAATGGCTTTTTACTCCTGAATATATATACTTATTTTTAAAGAATTCTTTGAATTAACGAATGCCTCAACTGTAAAACCTAATTGGAGACTAAACAAACAGCAGCCTCCTAGTTAACCCGATAGATATTCAGCTGCTGCCATTTAAGAAATTAAGAACAGTTCCCAATTTAAACTAGCAAAATGACATCCAGATGACATTTTTCCAATATCCCAGACTAGTATTTCTAGTTAAATCCCTTTGGATTTATGGAACAGAGAGCCACAGTAAATTAACAACACTAGACTAGTATTAGTCGAGTAGGAGAGCTACACAGTCTAATGGAGGTAACTCATAAAACATTGTATTATCAAGGTGTCTTCTTCTGTAGTCTTAATTCAAGATCTTATGAAAAAATCTTATAGAAACTATTAAGGTATTCGTTCAGAAATTCAGCAATGGCTAGCAGACAGCCCACATGAACACTTAATTAAAAGAGAGATTATCCAAACTCATGCACATTGTTAGAATGATTAATAGAGGTTGGGATATGTATATACATACACAGATAAAACATTTTTATTAACTGCATTTCAGAATTCTTCAATGACTATTAAATTCCTGTAGTAATTTTATGTTCCATTTTTAAGTTAGGATGAGTCAAAACATGAATTCATAGAGCTGAAATCAAACTGGTCTGTGAAATTAAAATCTTTAGTTATTAAATAAATTCAGTGTTCTAACGGCTAGAAACTACTGGAAGAGCCAGTAGCTCACTGCCTTCCCGTTCTCACATTCCCAAACGTAAAGGCTATAGCCCACCACATCAACCAATGGTTCAGAGAGTCATTTTAATTATTACAGATTTGAGGAATGCAGTACAGCGATTACAGTGGCAGCTTGGGATCCAGGGGTCCAATTACTCGCTGTGCTGCAGACAGGCTGTCTGACTTCTGGTTTTACTTTTCTGTACCCTGTTTTCCCAGATGGAGTAATAATAGATGCAAACTTCAGAAAGATAATTGAGGATAAATATATTAAAGGCTGCGTTGCTCAACAGCTCCAGGAATAGCACTGAGTAAGTACCTAAAACATAGGATTTTAAATTATTCCCCATCCTTACAGCTGCCTGCAGTGAAATGCTGCAGAGCACAATGAAATTAAAGTCTCCAGAAAAATTCCTAGATGCACTGGAAACTAGAGCAGAATCTTGCAGTGAACTAAAGCTGAGCGTGGAAAATGAGACTAGCTGTCCCAGAATTATTTTGTTATTAAGCTCAATTTGTACTTCTTTGATTTTAGCAGGCAGGAAGGATGTATTCAGAGTGGTGGTGTAAGCACTTCAGTTGACTCTTTTTGCTGCGGTTATAAGCAGCGAAACAGGCCTGATTCAACAACCCACGGTTCCAAATCCACAGAGCTGCACAAACGTGCAGGTACTTCAATGGCACTTAAGCATGTGCTTTAAGAGAATCAAGTATTTAAGTGCTTTGCTAAATCCCTGCTTCATGTCAGAAATCTATTGAGATGAATGGAGCAGCTGAGACCTCTTCACAGTTTTGATTCAGGCTGTCAAGACATTTTGAAGGTCCCCTTTGCAAACAGAGTTTAGAAAAAGAAAAAAAAGCAAAAGTGATCAGATGGTGGAGCAAAACTCAGCAATAACTGGGTGAATTAGTCTATGGTTGCACTTGAAAGAACTTGGGAATCAACAAGCCTTTTTTACAATAAATTAATTTCAAAAAAAAATCAAGCTCCTCTCCTACCATCGTAGGGTATCACTTTGAGAAAGCAAAAATAGGCTTCTTCCCAGGAGCTTGGCACGTTATTCACTCCTTCGTTAGGCCTATTGACTGACTCCAAGAGACATTTTAAACGTGGAAAGGATAGCCTATCACTTTTAAACAGCTCAGTCAAGAGAGGGCACACGGGGAATCGTGTTGCAGCAGCAGCAGGAGCCCCCGCTGCTGCCAGGATTTTTGGAGGGGCTCCCAAGGCCCTGACCCCACCACAGAGCCGGCGTCCCCCATGCCGGGCAGGGGTGTTCCCTCCAGGCTGGCACGGTCCTGCTGCCCCTCCTGCAGCACATGGCAGCATCGCTCACTCTATAAAATACCCACTTTGGATAACGGCAGGGTTAGCAACAGCCATGGCTTCGCGGCTAAATCCCGCGCAAGTATACAAAATGGAAAAGCCTTTTCCCAACCCAAACTATTCTGTGATTCTATTGTTTTGTTAAGCTGTGTACTGCCAAACGCAGTCCTGACCTTACTTTCTTTCTTAAGAGAAGTTTTAGACAACAGAAAGGGGTGTTGTTTTTTTCACTATGGGGGGGGGAAAGGGGGTGAGTGGAAGGGAACAGACCCAAACCAGCCCAATCAAAACCTTCTGATGATTTTAGCAGCTTAAACGGTAGGATTTTGAAAAATACTGCAGAAAACCTATTCCATAACAGTTGACGCAATAGCTCAAAGAGATGCAAAATCTACTGTTTTACGAAAGCACGCGAACACTGAGTAACTGAGAAGTCCTAAGTCACATAAAATTGACAGGAACACAGAACCAACAGCACAGCAGACACAAGAAACAGTTTTTCCTGTGAGAATAAAATTTGACAGACCACTGGACTGAAATGTCAGTGAACCAACAACTGAGTGGGGAAGAAAAAACCCCAACTGTTCTGGCTGTAGAGACTACTTAGACTTACTTTGGCTTTTAAGAGACTGCTAAAATGTAAATGCTAATTACTGTCGTTGCTAATTGTGGCCCCAGAGGCACATTAAGGAAGGGGAGGCTGCTCCTACATATTCCCTCTGGGGTGTGGAAAGGGGGATTCAGACACCTCATCTCAGTGTCCCTCCGCTCCTCAGATTTCACGTGGGATTCTCCACAGTCTGGGAATCTGTGACTCACCCAGACCATGCAATACCACCTCACGGCAACGGGGAGCTTTGGGACGATACGTTAATATATATCAAGGGGGAATATAATATTTCCAGTGTCTGCTTAAATGAGGTGTGGAAATGTCAGAGAGATTTTCATATTTATGCAGAAAGCCTTTCGGGGAGGCGGCAAAGGCAGGCTGCGCACGTTTGCGCCCATGCAAGGAGAGACGCAGAAGTCAGAACACCTCAAACTCGGCGGCAAAGCACTTTCACGTGAAAGACCAAAAGGCTGAGCAGTGCTGGCTACATGGCAGCTTTTACCTAACCCTGGGGAAGCACGTTACAAAGAAACGCCCATCTAGCTCTGACGCACAGCTCTCCCCCGAGAGGGGACGGTACGAGCATGAACGACAGCAACCCGAGCGCGGCGGTGCTCGGAGAAAAAGGCATGTCTGCTCTGCAGACTGACGCATACAGGAGAGAGCCAAGACAGCTCAGGTGCCAGAGTAAGCCTAGCCTGGCGGCAAGGGACCCCGCGGAGGTTAGCCTGCCCCGGTATTTCAACACAGCGCTGGTCTGCCACGACTCGTCCGATGCTGGCACTCAACCTGTATCTGCTCCCTCTTCCAGAAAGCAGAGTGCACAGCTTACAGAAGGTCGCAGGCAGTCACTTCTGCTTAAGTTACAGGTGACTCATGTTTTTGAGGCTTACTTCACAAACCCACCAGTAAGGAGAGGAACAATAAAGAAAAAAAAGAAAAAACCCACCCAAACAACAAAAAAATCCCTCACCCAACAACACCCCAAAAACAAGCAAACCCCCAAAACAGCTGAAGTATACGGGGAGGGGGAAATGGGGGACAGACACAAGTGCCATAAAAGCTGAGTTTGTGAAAGCCTTAGTAGCAGTTCTCAAGGTTTTCAAGTACACTCAAGCACTGCACACAGCTTAATCCACATCTGGCCCGCATGTCAAAACCTCCTGCTAAGAAGTTCTGCTAAGTTCAGAGACGAATCACACGTGTGGCCATTTTTCATGCTTTTGGCACTCTTCAAACAATAGCTAATGGCAGCCTACCTTAAATTAGTATTTCTTACTCTAACAAGTAAAAGAATTGAGCATCACAGAAATAATCACTCTTAGATGTGGAAAACCCCAACCTGTTCATATGACCTACAATTTAGCCCTGTAACTGAGTGGTTCACAGAAATTTCAGTCGATTCCTTAGCACAGACCCATGCACACATATTTGTTCTTACAACTACCACTGGAGGAACATTTCTGTTTTGTTCTGTAACGGTACTGTAAAGGCCATCTTTGAGTTCATTTCTTGATCAGGATCTGCTAACACTCAGACATGAACTTAGAAACACACTCTCTGCCAACTCTTTGCTAGTTGTCGTATGAAGAGGAATAGACGTTCAACCTACAAATGCCACCTGTGAAGGAATCGAGTATTTGACATCTAAAACTGCCCCATGAGTCACTGCTCAATGATCTTCTGCTACTGAAGACAAAAAGGGCAGAAACTAAATGATAAGGCAGAAAAGTTACACCCCACCCCATCCCCAATAAGGACAGGAATCCAGAAATAACACATATCGCTAAATCTCAACTAACTTGGGTAGTGTGTTGATCAAAGCTCAGAAGTACAGTGAGCAGAAAGGCTTTTGGTTAGTTGAATCTTCTTATCCAAGAGACCAAGAGCAAACAGGCATAAAAATATATACCAAGATCTGTTTTCAGGATAGAGGGGTGGATAACGCACTGGAAGGTACAACAGAACAGACAGAGGATGCATCTTTCCAGTCTTTGTAAGCCACTTGCCTATAAATAAGCAATTAAAAGGAAACTAACAACCAGATTCCCATTGCCTCCAACACCTATGAAAACAAATCACTGATTATGCATTTAACTCCACGTCAACTCCCCAAGAATGAAACTTGATTAATATACAGTGAAGAAATCAATGTTCTCCTCTAGACAATCATGCTTTTGAGTTACGATCAATGAATGCAGATAATGCATTTCCACACAACTCTGACCTTCTGCTTGTTGAAGGGATCTAAAGATACAGGCATTTATCGACAGCACTACAATAAAACTGTGTATTTCTTGGATTTGCTGGAGTAACTGTACGTTAGGTGATTTGTCATGTAAGTCACTATGTTATTTTAACCAAGAATTGGTTTCACAGAGGCCAAACTGTAACAAAGCACTAAAAAGTAATGCACAGCTTTCACTGACAGTAATAGTCGTATTCCACTTGGGACCAAGCGTCTCATGCTTAGTTATGAATGAGAGCCACTTTCTAGACTTTTCAACAGAATAGGTTTCAGCTAAGCGAACAAAAATACATGGTAATTCCACAGCAAGGTGAAGTATAGTATCACAGTCGCATGGTATTCAATTATATGTAAAATCCCATAAACCCATGTTAAAGACCCAGATGATTTGGGGTTTGTTTTGTTTGTGTGTTGTTTTTTTTCTTTTTTTTTTTTTTCCTACTGTAATGGGATATTTCAGCTTATTGTAGATAATGTTTCTAAAGGCTACAGACACAGAAAAGGCTCATATAATTTCAGTTAAGTGGGAAAGGCAAAATCTGCATTAGCAAGAAGGTCTCTACTAGTTCAATTACAATAAAAAATTGATTTGTTTTTTCCTTCTCCAAAGGAAAAAAACCAAACAGAATTAAAGACACAACATAACAACCAACTTTAGCAAAACCTGGGAAGAAGAGGCTAACACCATCCTGTAAAGAATGTCACAGAAAGTCCCCATCTTACCATTATGCCAAAGTTAATCTGAAAAAATTCATAACGTAAATCTCTAAGTAAAATACTAAAAGCCTTTTAAGTCATATAAATGTATAAAGAGATGATCAGTAACTTAATAATACCCTCAAACATCAGGAATTGGGCTGCGATGCAACCTTAACCATGAGTCAAATCAGAACAATTAAAATACTGACTTAGCACAAAACCAATGAAAATTGTATTCACTGCCACAAAGCCACGGTAGGAACAGAGGATGGCTGGCAAGGGGAAGTGTTTAACTACCCCTCAATATAAGGGCATACACTTTGAAGTAGTTTCTGAAATTTTATGTTGATAAAAAATGACAAGCATTTTAAGAAGGAAGATAATATGCCATCACGAAGTTGTGGAAAAGAGCTCTTACTAACATGCTTTATATCTGCCTTTCATGAGTGCTGCATGAAGGAAATAATTGCAAAATAGCAAGAAAAGACTATTGATTGTTACTGCTTGTTTCACTAATGTCAAGAAAGTTGAAACAGGTGCTCTTACCCATTTAGAAACTGTATAAAACAAAACAACACAGATGTGTGATTGATTTCTGAAGAAAGTGTGTGATTTTCTACATGTAACAACTTTACCCCCAAAATAAAAGACCTGTTAAAAATAACTATTACTCCATACTTGCACGTAATGATTAGCTAATTTGGGACCATCTTTCATAGTACCCGTCAAACCAACAGCCTCCCTAAGCCTTTTTAAAGTCATATGCCCAAAGTGTCAGTTACACTGACCACCTTCATTGCCATGTTAGCATGTGTGTAATATTAAGCCTGTGCTCAAAAGCCCTGCAGCGGCACCAGTGCATCAGAGCCTAACTGGCTGCTAGTGAGCTCCATCTCGATCTCTAGAAAAAAAGGCCATCTCAGTCACCATGAAGAACAACGCTAGTAATAAACAAACTAGCTCAGAAGCTGCACATTTAAATGTATACAAAAACATGGTTCCACAAGAATTTTTGTCTGATCTAAGTGTGAAGCTGCTGCCAAAATCATAGAATCATAGAATAGTTTGGGTTGGAAGGGACCTCTAAAGGTCATCTAGTCCAACCCCCCTGCCGTGGGCAGGGACATCTTCAACTAGATCAGGTTGCTCAGAGCCCCGTCCAGCCTGACCTGGAATGTTTCCAGGGATGGGACATCCACCACCTCTCTGGGCAACTTGTGCCAGTGCTTCACCAACCTCAGCATAAAA
>NW_008825109.1:12201769-12209614 GCF_000699105.1 Pygoscelis adeliae
CCTGCTGGCCACACTTCTTTGGATGCAGCCCAGGATATGATTGGCCTTCTGGGCTGCGAGCGCACATTGCTGGCTCATGTCCAGCTTTTCATCCTCGTCTTGGTTTATGGATCTGCAGCCGCTTGCGCCTGCCACCTTCCCGGCATTGACACAAGCATTCCTATAGAAAGCTCCTACAAGGCAAGTCAGACTAAGGACCTCATCGCCATCAAAAGAAACCCCAAAGATACTGCCAAGTGGTTGTTTCACAGTTTTCCATGGGGGAACACATGATTACGAGAGTGGCATGAGGAAGGACAAAAAGCAGGGACTACTCCTTTCAGTGCCAAACCACACTTATGCCAAATGAAAGCATTGCCACTGGTGAGATTCTCCAAGAAGAAGCCCCACTACCTCCAGGCAGAACGTCTGTGCTGAATTTAGAAGAGTTCATAAGTGAGATAAAGATGCCTTTTTAAGAAGTATCTCCTAAACAGAATTTAAAAAAAAAAAGAAATAAAAAATTGTCAGTGTTTTCAAGCCCTCTGAAATCTGAAAAGATAACTGGAAATAGAATAATTGATTCAAATATTTTAATTTTTATATTTTACTGAGGCATCCTGTGAAGCTGGAGTACAAATCCTATTAAACTGAACTTAGTTTGTCCATCCCTAAAATAGATTTGACATACAAACACAAACACAAGGTCAAGGTCACAGATCAGCAAGAAAGATTACAAAGAGGACTGATGTAAGAGCTGGCATTTGATCAAAGCTCCTGGATATATATATTTTTTTTTAGTACACTTACCAGAAATACCACTACATTTTCTTCACATCGATACATTGCATGTTTTAAGTATTCCCTACCTTTAAGAGCAGCTGCCTTGTGCTTATTTATTTTGACAATAGATGTTAGGCAGCATATCAAGTAATCTAAGGAGAAACTCTTATGTTAAATGAAAAGGAAGTGGAAGACACTTTTTGCCATCCTTTTCACTCTATTCAGCTACGTGCTGATACGTATTAAATCACAAATCCAAAAGGAGAACCCACTCAGAAATATAGGACGTGACAGGACCACTGCTAGAGAATCAGGACCTCAGTTTCTAACTTCATGCAGTCCGAGTTACTTATCTTAATATAGCAATTGTATATTTGGATGTGCACTTCCAAACACAACACTCGCTTATCTATCCTAATTATCTGTGTGCACAGCATATATTTCTTAATTAAAAAAAAAAGAACTCTTTAACACAAGGTCTGTGCAGAACACAATCAAACTAACCTCTTCTGTAATCAGGACAATATTTACCTCCTAGAAAACTGCTTTAATGCTGAACACAGAGTGAGTAAGCAGATTAAACACAGTAGCAACAGTTGAAAGACTCATTAAAACTCATCTGCTGAAAATAGTTAGCAATGAAAGTCATTTACTGATCTATCCATCCATCCATCCACTGATACATTCTCAAAGCTTTAAACACACGCTGAAGAATATTTAGCTTACAGGTCACGTCCACCAGATGTACCTTCTGACGCTTAAACAAGAGGAAGAAAAGGTGTCTTAGGCGACACAACATCATATGACATTCAAAGGTGTACCGCTTCCACAAAGTTTAGATGCCCATTGTAATAAGCAGCAATTTAAAGAATAGTGTGGCTTGTACTCTTACTTCTGAACCCCCACTTTCAACACCAGCACAGCTCTGATGTTAGTCTAGACATGACTGGGAGCAGTTTATATTTAGACAGAGAGCTCTGTCTATAAATAGGACCATTCGTGTTGGTATAAAGCTTTTATTGGAACTCACTTGGGGTGACCTGTGTAACTCACTTCTATGTGGGCATCTCAGACATTGCCAGTAAAACCTCCATGCCATCACACACCCTCCTGCATCTTGTTTCAGCTGTGCTTCAACATTTGTTTACTGATTTTTCTCCATTTAATTTTTGTATAGGTATTACGCTTGCAGCACTCTACCTGTGTGATTGGGTTGGCTTAGCTGCTAATGAATAGGCCTTCAATGAAAAAAAGACCAAAAAAAAGCAAGTTTTAAAAAGTTGTCTCCTTCTTGAAAACATCTGTCACAAGAATTAGACTGTCACACTTTTAAGCTATAGTATTGCCTGAGCTACTAGAGCCAAATACAAATCACTCCCAAAGCCTTGGATGTGAGCTTTCCAGTGCAACAGTATAGGTGTTTTTAGCCCTGATAGTGATTCATCAGATCTTAAAACAGTCACTGGTTTAAGATCAAATTGAGTTAAGTTGTAGACCTCAGGGCAATACAATTCTGCTCTTCCTTAGTCCCTCCTTTTCTAAACCCTTTCAGCAAAATGGGAGAAAAGGAGACATTTGGTTTGTTTGTTTTTTTCAAGTGGAATTTCTATCCTTCCTACTTTGATAAAGCTTCTCACTGCACTGAAGTGTTAGGAAGGAAAATAAAAATAATAAAGAATAATCAGGCGATGATTATGATTCAAGATTTTAAAAAAAACCTACAGAGGTTCATTCAACATCCACAAACAAATCAGCAACTTACTCTGAGAACTACACACAGATGAAAATGTGTGTAAAGACATGTCACAACCAAAAACATTCTAGGAAACACATTGGTTTATTAGCAGTATAGCTACCCAACACTTCAAACTCTAAAGCAAGTGTATTTGGAGTCATATAATTCATTTAAGTTTACTAACGCATGAAAATTCAAATGTGCGAAAAAGCTTTTACTTTAATTGAGCTGTATTACAGTTAACAACTGTTCATTCAGTATCACGTTAGGTCTTCTCATGTTTACGCTGTAAAAAACTTTCTTTAATCATCATAACCAAACTTTTAATACAAGTCAGCAGCAGCTGGGGTTTTTTTTCTGTTAAATACAAGTTCACACTCTTTACACATATAACCTGCAGGAGCAGAGGGTTTCTGCTAGTTCTGAAGTTTGGATCGAATCCCCCACTTTTCAAGCGGCGGGAATGTGGCAGGCTGCTATCAGCGGGCAGTGGCAGTTTTGGTCTTTTTCTTACTGTGACACCACAGAGAAAACGTCTGAAACCCAATTCTACTCCATTCCTCTTTGGAGAGCTCAAACCGGCAGAGCCAAAGCTTTCCACACAGAGAGCCTAACATAAACCATTACAAGCGTGCTGTCTTTTAAAAGGGGGTAATGACAAACTGCAATAAATGACTAGCCAATATAGCAACAAAAATGAGTATGACAGCTAGCACAAAGAAGAGAGTACTTCTGGTCAATTTAGTAGTCAAGTAGTCCACAACAATGGATTTCTTGAAGCGCTGGATGGCTGCCAATGCCCAATTCTGTAAAGGTACTATTTTTTTTTTTTTAAAGGAAAAAAAAATATTGTCTGTGCTTATATTTACATGTGTGAAATGTCAAATCCAGTTTTTAAAAATGTTAAAATCACATATTGATGAATAGTTTGACAGTAAGTCCTTTAACTTTGTACTTTTTAACTTATTTTACTAATATAAGAAGATCTATGGATTTTAATAGGACAACAAAAAAATGGCAAGATTATGCACACATGCAGATTTGTGCATGAGAGCAGCATCTAATTGATGCAACACAGATTAAGGTTGCAGAATTAGGCACGTGATAGATGGACATCTACCGTACTGAAAAACAGTAATACATCGCCAGTTTAAGCATCATGACTAATAAAAGCAAACTGGTTCACATTGAAAATGTGAATATTCTTCCTAATATAATCAGCTATAATTCAGGACACAGCATAGGATTTCCTCTTCCAAACAAGATGTGCAAGATCAGTTATTCCAGCTTTCCCATTCCTCAAGTTCTTCAGCACGCACCAACCATAGCAGGTGATCTGGTTTCCCACACGCTGGAAGTCTGATACCGATTCATCATCTAACAAAATTGGCTGGTGGTAACAATGAAAGGCAGCAGGAGGTAGGTGGTGAATTTCCCTCTGTAAATCTTGTCTCAGCTTTGGGGGCAAAAAAGCCCACAGAACTATCTCAAAGTTGTAATTACAGTTTTAATCTGTTCACTTAATGTCTACTGATAAAGTATGGAGAGAGAGAGGGAAATTGTCATAAAACAAAAGACCTAAAAGTCATGAATCTAGCAAATAAACAGGTGAAACTCCAAAGTAGCTTAAACTATGCATCACATAGTATCAAGTCATGATCTAATAGTTATTATCCATAACCACAACTCTATCGATTTCAGCTGATCAGGCTAGGTATTATTCCCAGCTTAATCTGCCACGGTAGAGATCTGAGCATGGCTGACAGGTCACAACCCATGTTCTTTGTGTTATATAAAGCCATCTTTCCTTGATGTATCTGGAAGAGTCATTTCCCAGCTCAATACGCCATCAGTAACTCACTCCAGCGTTTTCTGAATCAATACATAGTAAGGCATTGTCAGTGAACTGAAGGTAAGTTTCATTGACTGCCTGTATTCTTACTAAACCATACTTTTTGTTTCTTCTCTTTTTTAGAGTCTGTCATAAAGCTAAAGAAGGTGGTTTTCGTTGAACCCCTGTGCTAAATTTCATCAGTGAATGATACCAAAAGAACTTCACTGAAGACTACGTTAATATGATTTCATTCAACAGCAGTTCAGACTCATACGTACCTGCAGAATCTTACAGAACCACAAGACGACTCACAAATACCAAATTAATGCAGAAGTTAATCACACTGGACAGGGAGGTACAAGCCAAACAGGGCAACAAAGGAAGACCAGAGGAAAAAACAAAACAAAACAAAACCAAAACCAAACCCCACTCTTCTCAAAGAGACTTTATGCTCTAAAAGCATACAACTTAAAACCCATTTGTTGAGAAAAGGCCAGAAGTTCTGGCAGGCAGGTGATCACGTCTCCAGCTTCTCAGGAAACTTTTAGCAGATTGTTAGCTTGGCACCCTAGTTAGCAACCTCAGGAGAAAGAGATCAAAGACTATGTGGGGATGTGAAATAAGCCACCCTCCGACTCACAATTCTTAAGAGGGTTAAGGACCAAAGCTAGTGTGAATTAGATAAAGTTACCACTCCATGCCTGGGGTGAGAAAAAATACAGGTTAATAAACTTCTTCCCAAGTTCAGGGGCAGAAACTCATACCTTTCAAGTGTCAATGCTGGATCTTTGTGAATCTGCTTTTCACTCCACCCTGCCAAAAATAAATACATTATAATCAGGATGCAGCAACTTATGGTGGAAAACAATTTTATTTCTACTGTTAACAGGAAAGTCATTCTGTTAAGTCAGTATTAGCTCATGAAGGGAGCCTGTCTTACTTCTTAACAAGGTATCAACAGACTAAAAGAGAGTTTTCCCCTGAAGTTGGTTATACTTGCAGTCAGTTCGTGACAGTATCAAAGCTTGATCAGTGAAACTGAGCTGAGCAAGCTGGTAAATATAACATACCAGGAGAGAGGGACAGGTCTCCTTGCCCGGTTAATACTATCCACTTTGTCAAAAAAAGTTGTCATCAGGTGACTATCTTTACTCTGACATTCCCGCTATCCATTTACCCATGATGACTTTAAAAAAAAAAAAACCCAGCAAAAACCCACAAACAAAAAAACCCCCAAACCAACACCACAGAACACACCCTTGACATTGCATTCTGCTTTTCCAAAACCTTACTCGTTTTCTCCCACTATTATCCTTAAGTTACTCTCACTTAGTCTTTTCTCTGCTCCCTACTTCTACAACCCACACTTCTGTAACATTACCGACATCCAGAGACCCTTCCACACTACACAAAGCACAGCTGTTATTGTAATCCTTCCCCTCAAGACACTCTGACCATATAACCCTTTCCTTCAAGTCTTCAATTGTTTTCCTCTTGCTCTAGATTAAGTTTAAAATTTCTCATCTGAGTTCTACAGCCATTAATAATTCTTCCATTTCTACCCACATAGCCTAACCACTTACTGTGTCCTTCTTCCTTACCCTTTTGTTTCCACAAACACTCATTTTTACTGTAATACTCAGGCACCTCTTACACAGGAAATTCCATTATGCTTCTGCACTGCTCCCCAGGCGAAGATCATCGACACTCTGGAGGCTATTTCTTCCTCTCCTCCAACAGTAAATCACCGTAGCAAAAATTAATCCAAATCCACCAAAATACCTCGTGGAAAACCACAAGCCAAACCACAAATGATGTATGTTGCTTGCCTTTCCTCACAGATTCACACTGTACTGTTTGTTCCCCTTCCCTCATCGTATCCTACATGAAGTTTAAAATAAATACATCTGCACCTGTAAGACGCTGAGTACATACACGATAGTAGTTTAGCCGGACAACAACTAAATGAAGCCCTAGAGCAACACTGGCCTCCAGGATAAGTATGTTTTCCCTTCCTCTGACAAAACCAAAAATGCATTTTTTGTTTTTGCAGTACAACAATACATGTTGCTCTAATAATACAGTTTTCACCCAATACTCTTCTTTTACTTCATATGATTGGAGGGGAAAGAAAGTGATACACGCTAAAAGATCAACAGAACACAAAGATTAATGATATGGAGAAAAGGGTACAGAAGGGATAAAATAGAATGTAGAAGGGCTAAAATATAGCGTCAAAGGGCTCCCCTTCTCTTGAGCTGCTGCTATTAAAGATCTAGTGAAAGCTCTTTCCTTTCCCTGGCTGGCACAATGACAATATCCCTACCCCACTGCAACCTGTTTTCACTTCAGATAGTGCAGACAGATGAAAGACCAGAAAGACCAGCAAAGGAAAGGAAACGCTGCTCCTAGGAAAACTTATTTTCAGAGTGACGACATTTATTTATTTATTTTTAATCTTGACAGCAAATAGTGCCAAAGACGACATGAACAAGGAAACTTTTGAGGAGGAAGGTGAAGGCAGAGGAAGTACCTGTCCCAGGGACCGGTTAAAAATAAACCCAGACCTCTTTCAGTGAAACAAAGGACGCTTTCTATGTCTCAGCTGCCTTAATGAAATAACCCTCTGAGCCCAAACAGCAGACTTAATTCTGCGAGTTCTCCACTCTTTTGCACGTAATTTCTCCTCCCACTCCTCAAGTGAGAGGGATTGGACTTACTGGGTCTACCTCCGATTTCAGTTTTATTGCAAATAAAACTTAACCCGACTTCCTTCCAAAGTCCCTTCTGTATCTCTCTACTAAATCACGTAACCCAGAGCTTGCTTGCAGCGCTTCTGAAGGTGGACAGTTTGGCTTACCAAGAATAACCTACTGGGATGCAAATTCCACTTGTCGTCTTTATATTCTGCCAGGTTTATGAGAGCAAGTCTGTCTGCACTTGACATTTGCTGGGAGACACTGCATGGCATAATTACTACTGTAAAACATTTTATATTCCCATAAATTCATACTACAACCCCAAAGTGCTTACAAACTAAGACAAGATAGAGGGATAACTAAGCAGAAAGGAAGGGTTGTAGAGAAAAAGTAGGTTTCAGGAAGAAAAGCGTCAATGGCAGCTGAAGACAGTGAGGCCATCCAAGCTACCTGGGACACTGTCTCACAAGCATGAAGTCCTGAAGAGTAAGAAAAATAAGAGCAGAAACAAGATTATGTAGGATACTGCACACTGTAAAAGGATACAAGCAACCTGCTTCATTAAAAAATAAAGCCAGCAGTGAAATTCTAGGTAGCGTGGTTCCTAAAACATCAGCTGTATTTTTTCACCTTTGTAGGAAGTATTTCCACTGAACTGCAATAAACATCGTGTTACAACGCATATGGATGGGAAGTCAAAATCTTCAGGCGTTTACATTATTTTTGTTGTGATCTTGACCAATGGAACAAGAGGGAGGATTGGAAGATCTAAAACATCTTGACTCTATAATCTGTTATTGATAAAGGGGCGGGAG
>NW_008825109.1:12210473-12230656 GCF_000699105.1 Pygoscelis adeliae
GGAGGGAAGGAAGGAGAAAAATCAGTAAGTTACTCCCTATCCATCACCATTCAGACCAAAAGCTCCACTTATGCTGGGGGGTGGGGGGGGAAGATTCCAAAATGAAAATTAATAGACTAAACTATTCTTGTAATTCACTTCTACATACGAGAAGCAAAGTGTGTACCGAATGTAAATGATTTTTGTCAGCTGCCTGGTAAGACATGAATGGCTCTAAAGAACGTGGAATAACAACAGCTTTCTTTTTACTAATACATCTGAACATAGCATATTACTGAAAGCACCTTTTTTCAAGTTTTCCATGAATTCTTGTATTCACCTTTAATTACCTTACTTTAAAGCAAACGGATATTTTCCAAGAGCAAGCATGATCCATGTTCCTCACAGATATCGATCACGAGAAAGGTAATAGTATTTATGACAGTTTTCCTAATGCACATCCAAAAAACCCAGACTATTTGCTAGGGATATGTAAGCAAAATCTTTGTCGCTCTAGGTACTGCCACTAAAACCTCTCTCGTTAAAAGTTTCTCTTTGTTCAATAGGCAAATTTGATTATGAGTTTAATTTTTGCATAGTAAAGCTCATCCAGCCATTTTTAATTTCAAATTGGTTTGCACTCCATCATGACTAGCTGAATGCTACAAAAACCTTTGACATAGCGATCTCATAAATCATGGAAAACAGAAGAAATGCTCATAGGAGCAGGGAACTGTTGATAAGAGACTTTTTCCTTTGTTGACTGTACTCTGTCAGCTGTAACTACGTGCAAGAGTCCACACTTGCAAATTACACAAAACATGCACCTGAACTACCCTTCCATGAAATTATTTTCTTTGTTAAAATGATAGTCACAGGTAGAAAAGCTGAGAAGGAAGTGTCTGAAGTTGACCGAGCATCCTGTTTTTCTTCGATGCAACATACAGCCATCATTTAAAAACTCCATAATTAAGAAAAACCTTGATGTACTCCACCACCAAGCTGCAGACAGTAGGCAACATTCGTAACTATGGAAGGGATTTTCATAGACTATCCATCCACTATGTGAATCTGGAAAAGAAAATCCCAAACTATTTCAGACTTGAGTGAACTACAGAATTCACTTCCATATTACTTATACATAAAATGAGGTCATAAAAAACCCCACCCACAAACAAACTAATGACAAATAAGAGGCATTTCAGTTACCAAAGACCTATTTCAACCTGACATCTAAATATCTGATGTTATATGGCTGCTGCTCTTTACAGACTGATCATAGCAATTTCACTCCTTCATTGTTCACCAGGACCTCTTATTACATAGACTGTGCGGGTCTAAACCATGTTGGAGGCTACTGGGCACTGTCAAAATTGCAAGAAAAAAGTTACTCTGTCTTTGAACAAAACAGAACACTTTACAAACATCAATGAACATATCACAGCAGTCCTTTGGAGTATTCCCACTTTACACATGAGGAACAGCGAGCACAGGGGAAGATTAAACAACTTGCCCATAGTCACATGAAGTCCATATCTATATCAAAGGAAGAAAGGTTTTCTAAACCTCAGTTTGGCCCTTTAATTACAAGATATTCTGTCTCTATAGTTTGTGGGTGTTTTGGGGTTTTTTTTTTTTTCCTACTGGTGAAACAAAACAACAATTGAGTACACTAAACTTGAGAAAACAATGGGGACTACTAAAGGCATAGGACTTGCACACCACAGTAAATGCCTTTATCTTCCAAAATAAGAAATATTACCAGTACTGCCATCACCCTTGGGGGAGATGTGTGTCAGTCAAGTACAGTCAATACAGGTTTCCCACTATACCTGCTGAAACAATGTTCTCACCAAGAAAACAACTGTGATAGTACTGAACTGAAAAAATGAATGATGCCATTAGGATCAAAACCATAATTCCACCAACTTTTCCTGTTTCTCAGATACCTGACATGCTGAAACAGTCCTAATGAGCTGGGCAAGCACTACTGAGTTGACTGGAGCTGGAAGGACCACTGTACAGCAGCAGCAGCAGATATGAGTTTTGCAGCAGTGGCTCTTCTGATCCACTGCCCACTTTCAGTCTCTCTCCTAACCAAGAACAATAAAATCCTTATCCTGAAGCAAGGATCTTTCACAGTGAAGTAGGTATAAACGTGTATACACGTGTCTAAGCACTTCCTTCCCAAACAGGTTCGTTTTTACTTCCTTGCTTTAGAAAGCTGTCAAAATCTCCTTTTTACCAGTCTAATTCAGCTGCAATACACTCACAGCATTGGATTGCTCGGATGGACTAGAAAACAGGGTCTGCATTCATCCATACATACACCAGTGTATAAACAAAACTCCAGCAGCCCATGCTAGAAGCGGAGCTATGAAAGAAAGGTGACTGAAGCTGCAGTAGCAAGTGAATCCGGACAGGTGGCTTTTTTGTATGTGCTGAACTGCTCCGTGGTGCCCAGACTCTGGAACCCTGAATTACATCAAGCCTGACTGAGCATCCTCTGCAAGTCACACCAGTAACTAGAACTAAGCCTGCAGAAACGAGTTTGCCACCCGTTTAAACAGAGCCAAAAAGCATAGGAAGAATATTCATCCCTTGATAATCAACAATTAACATTTTCCTGATGAGTTCTCACAAACTCAAATTCCAGCCTCAGAAGCTGGAAGTTTCCAAATTGACCAAGCTCACTAAATAACTTAGTTCCTATACTTATTCAGTGGTAGAACTTGCAGATACCTGCCACATGTACGCTTTGCCAGAGCAAGAGAAAATAGATCAAGTGGCTGCCATTGGCTTTACAAAACATGTAATTCTGGGAGGAACGGAAGTATCTCAAACCTTGTAACTGCTAATAGTCAGTGCCACCTATGGTTGATGTTGCAGAAGCAAAGATCCAAACAAAGAAAAAAAAAAGTTTGGAACTTTTAACAAGCCTCAGGTTTTTCAAATGGCTTCGGGAGAATAGATTAGACAACGAAGATTAATGATCTTGTCTACTCTAGATCATTTACCACGATTGCAATAGGTAACCATGCTAGTACCAAAACCAGGTCCCAATTCTTTCTACAATTTTACAAGGAGAACATCTTAAAAACACAGAAAAACTTGTAAGCGCAGCTTTCCACTTTCTTATCTTGCCACACTCACCCCCTCAAGTAAGACTGATCACGTTTTTATTAATGACTCCATTTCAATCATTCAATCTGATTCTGCCGCTGCAGATGCTTTGTCCAGTGGTCAGGAAAAAGATGCCAGAGCTTATTCCATCAGGCCTTGTAAAATCCTCCCCCATCACCGCACCAGAGTATCAGCAACACTTACAATTTTCAGGGAAAGTTAACCAACACAATAGACAAAATAATTCCCTCCAGAGGTTTCGCAGCAGTCTCAGTTCAGTACACAAGGCCATTAATTACACAACTGCCTTTGGCATTAGCGGGAATCTGGTAGCTACAGCACTGGTTGAGTTAAGGCTGCCTTCAGGATCTGCACAGAAAATCTATTTACTTAGAGAAGTTATGCAACACCTCAACTTCCTCTTTTCTTTACTATGGTAAAGCCTGGTAACAGAAGGAAAGGGGGTGGAGATGGGCAACAGGCATTTCACAATCTCGAGCAGGGCACAGCTACCTTTCGAAAGCGTACCTAAACTGGAATTCGCCTCTTAAGATCTGCCCAACTTGATGATACGCTCAAGCGCCAACTCTTACTTAAAACTTAAATATTTCCAGAGGAAAGGCGGTGTTACACAGTTAACCAAGGCCGGAATCAACTGCACGCCTCCAATGTAAAGTAAGAATGTTTTTAAAATCTGATTAATTTTACTTGGGTTTTTGTTTCTTTGTATTTTTGTTTGTTTTTTTCTCCTCCAAATACAGCAGTCCACTCCATGCTGAGTTGTATTCCAAAATTCTCATCAAGATTTTAGTGTTATCAGGCATGCTCATTCAGTAAAGCTGGCAGTAAAAGTTTTAATTCTGCAAACATCCTTCTACTTTCCACTTAAAAAAAAAAAGAAAACCGGGAAAATCACATGCTACCCAAGCTGATATGTTCCATGGCACTAGGAAAATTGAGATACCAAAAACTCATCATCAGCCCTCTTTTAACTGTGACCTAAAGAATCTACCTCATATCTCTAGTCATACACTAATAATTGACCAAAAAAAAACCCAAAACAAAAAAAAACCCCACAACTCCCAGAACTGGCTCTACTCAAAAGAGGAATTGTAAGAAGTCTCAAAGCAGTCACAGCAATCTTGACTGGTAAAATGTTTTCAAGGACTTGGATTTAATCACATGTCATTTTCTTTTCCTCTAATCATTTATTTAAAGTCATAGGTTGAATTATTTATGAACAAAAGTTAATTGCATTGAAATGCAGTATTGCCCTGTATTTATCTCACACCTTCTTCAGGACTCAACCGCCTGCCACTAACCGGTTAAAATCTATAAAAAGTCAATACAGAATTTAAGATAAGATTTAACCATTTCTGCAGTATTACCGCAATTAACTTCCAAAATCTTGTTAGATATGGTCAAGTCCCTTGATCTTGCGATCTGCTGTGTAAACTGTGCAACTGTTCTTTACCGACTTTTGTTATCATTACAACATGTGTTCATAATTAAAAAAAAAATCCAGGGGGAAGAATAGCTCAGTCACAAAATATTTGCTTTGAATAAATAAGTTTTGACTAATTAGCTGTAATTAAAGTTGTCATTATTTGAGTACAAACAATCACATTACAGAGCCTCCCTACCCAGGGTTCTTCGAAATTTTCTTAGCTGTCAAAGGATCTCAAAGATCAGCGACTTGCATGCATAAGGCTGTATTCACACTCTTCGCAAGGTGTAAAATGTAAGCTCGAGGGTACGCTCACATAAATACAGTGCACATCTATAAAGTGTTAATCTTAAGTCGGCAAGGCCATATGACGGAAGTGACTATTATAGCGCATGACTGCTCTTCAGCATGCAGCGTTTTCCAAGTCCCTCATTTCCTTAAAGCAACTCATTTACTTGTCACCTGCCAGGACAAAGAGTAGAGAGAGGATTTCGGGAATACCTCTGTGGCTCGTGCATGGTGATAACATACCAGGAAAGATGGATTTTCATTGTTTCATCAAGTTATTAGATTAGGTTTACATGCAGATTTAAATGCCCAGGACGAGTCTGCCGCCTGTCCTAAACTTAATTAGTCGGGAATGTCTGCATGACAAGAGCAGATACTTCAGATGTTTTGGAGTGACCACAAGCAAGCCATAATCACCAATACAACTTCAGTGATGCCAAGAACGAAGCACTAAGCACAGCTCTCTGTGAAACAGCCTGAATTTTATTAATGGAGTGCTTCATACTTCCCATCAAACACACAACTGACATCAGCTGAGCATTTGTAAAACCAGAGAATCAACTGTGTAAAGTCTGCAACTGAGTTAAGGAAATGAAGAGCGCTAGCTTTCTCATTAAAATATGGGTGCATATTTACACGTTACTGGGGGGAGCGGGGGGAAAGGGAGGGAGAGATGAAGGCTCAAATCCTGTAAGACTTCTCCTCAGCTTTGTTCTTGTTCTGTTTATCATAGCAGCACATCTAAGATTTTTATATTTTTTACCTCCCCTCACATACCCCCCTTCCCCCCCTCCGCCCCCCCCCCCCCCCCCCCCCCATGTAGGACCAGTGCAGCAGCTTCCTGAAACCAGGAAAACCCCCCACATTTTCATTTAAAGAGGCAAGCACATCCACGTTCAAGTATATTTCACATTTAAAAGCTAAACCAAACCCCCCTTAAAAGGTTAATTAGAATTTTATCTGTGTAGGTACGTAGCAACTACTGACACAGATGCGAGTAACTGAATATAATACAGAGAATTCAGTTATCCATCTCCTTACCTTGCCATTGGCACACACAATAAATTTGTCTCATTAGCAGGGGCTACTTAGTTCGTTGTAGTAAACAAAGCTGCCGATAACGACAGCCTCGCATACTTTTCATTCATTCACATATTTTTCTTTACTTAGACTTCTAGCATGTGCCATAGAAGAGCCGAATGTTAAACATTCCTGGAGTGTCACAATATGTAATACAATAAAACAGATTACAACCATACCTTTCTTTCACAGCAGTGGTGCCAAGCACAGGTACACTGTAGCAATCAATTTGTTCTGCAGACAGTAAGGCTTTCATAGAATACTAATGCAAAATCTCTTTTCTTTCTCCTTCGACTTGACTCCCCAATGCCCAGGTCCCGACCAATACAAGGAGGAGGGCGGAATGTCTTCTGCTGAGATAACCACAACTACTAATCAAGTATACGCGTACAAGGGCACAGGATTAAACCTCCACCAGGCTTGACTCGGGCACCGAGAGCAGCTAAACACACGCACAGCAAGGTCAGAATTAAACACATGCACACACACACGCACGCACGCGCATCTACGTGAGTGAACTAATTTATCACACTTTACCACTGACGGCTTTTTACCTCAGGGGAGTAAAATTACATCCTGGTGAACTGACGAGGTGCAGACACAACAGCCTCCAACAACAAATCAGATCTCTCAGAAATGGGAAGCGTGCTCCTAGGTGAACACTCCGCTCCCGGCTTAACAGGCTGTTTCAGAAACTCGGTGCATGCCGCGTCTGTCTGTACATGCGTGCACGCGTTTGTGCATGCATGTGTGCGTGTGCACACACGCACGCGTGAGAGACACACCATTAGGCATCGGCTAAAGAAGAACGATACCATTAAAGTTCAAAAACGGGCAATAACTCCCTTCGAGAGAGTTTTCTTTCTGATTGTATTTATCTTTACCTCTTAACATAATCAATCAAGTCTAATTACTCCAGAAGAAAGCATTTTATTATTGTCTAACATAGCAAATGTCAAACAAGCTGTTCATTTACCTTCAAGTTTATTAGCATAGAAATGCAACATGAAGATGCTCTCAAAATATTGTCACTTGTATTCACAGCATTTTCGAAAACCCACTTAGCAGGTTTTTATTGCCTGGCATAGCTGGATCCTGTATAGGTTCTTAAAATAGGCAAGGCATTATCTTAACTGTATCGCCCTTGAGCTAACGTAAGACGACTTCTTTAAACGTTCAATTTATATTTAACTTTTCTCTTTGGTTCTTTTTATTTAAACACTTCTCCCACATTCCAGCCAGCCGTACATATGCGGATACATGCGTTTTCATACAGGTTCATACGCGCGCATTTCAAGTAGGAGTGAAAAGTGAAATGCTGAAATTTAAAAGCAGGGATTTTTCCCCCCCTCCTTAAGTTCTGCCCTGGCATGCATCCTTCCTGGCATTTCCTTGCAGTACATGCAGATATACATTTTACCAAAAACATCGCGATGAACCCTATAAATTATCATCGGTGGGGGTTTAACAACACTGCTTTTGCATGTGATCCGTATTGGGAAGAACACACTGCACAAATACTCCCAAAAATAACCCCAAAAATAACATTTGGCACTTTACCTAGAATAAATTAGCAAAATATTTTTGAAATATCAGTGGCTTCGCAGAGACACCAGGAAAAAGCAACATTAATCAATGCTGATGAGTTTGTCCTTGACATACTGACCGTGTCATCGGGCTATTGTCATGTGATATCATGTCATTTCCCCACCTGGCTCATGACCTTGTCCTTTAAATGACCCAAAGCTTCCCTCAAGTAGCAGGAGGCCCCTCCCCGCTGTCTCAGCAAGGTCGAACGGGTCAGCGTGTCCTCATCTATAATCCAGCACCATTTGTCAGCAGGGAGGCTGGAGGAGGCAGGCTTGCTACAAGGGGAGAATGCCCAATTAGGCAGCTGTCACACAAAGCATAGGCTGCAAAATTATCCCCTGTCAAAAGAAAGAGCAGCTGCGGGTGCCAATTACAGCAACCTTTCAACCCTTTAGGTACTGGAAACTACACAGAAGTAAATGAAGTACAATTAGTGATAACAAATCGATGAATTAGGACAGTAAATTAGAAATTACTAGCAGGTGAGCTTAGGTCTCCCATAATATTAAGGGCACGGCACACCCCAGGCAAGGGCAGGAACATACAGATTTCACAGAGCCCATCAGTTTCGTCCTATCCATCTTTCTTGCATGGAGCCTCTTTTCCCCTCATCGTTTTCTTCTCACAAGCCTTGTCCGAGCCAGATAGCGCAGGGAAAGGAAAAAAGGCAACCCAAAGAGGAAAGAAGTTGTAGAGCCTGATCTTCCCTCTTTATCCTGGCAAATGCAGTTTCCTCCTTTCTCACAAGGAGGTCCTCAGAGCCAGCACAATCTCTCTCTAGTAAGCATAACTCCATTTCAGCCCGACATTTGACATTCACTGTGCCTCATATGTTCCAGCTGAACAAGATTTACCCCGGGGGGGGGACCAAAACAAGTGATAAACTCTCAGTAAATTTTATGTCATTTACACCTGAAACACTTAAATCTGAGTTAAGCGCTAGACTTTTGACTACAGGGGGAAGACTCCTTTCTCCACATTTCAGTTTTCTGATGCACCATGCAGTGGCATCTCTGACCATACATATATAGCTCTAAGTTTGTCAGCAAAGTTTCTATTCAATGCTTTTTTTGCCTCTTGTTCCCTTGGTGAACAATGTCCAAATATCTTCCCCCTCCTTCACTACTTTCTTCAGCAGCCAACCTGCAAAGTTACTGTGTGCTGATACCAAAAGGCAGGTCCTACAGACCACAGTAAATCCGGCTGCTCGTCCGGTGCGGAGGGTGCTCGGGTCAGCCCCTCCAGCCAGAGGAGCCGAGCTACAGGGGTGAGCACTGCCCACGGGCACCTCGGGCTGTGCAGTCCCAAAAGGCAACCACAGAAGGGTGGTCATCTTCCCAGCCCCCAGGCATTTACAGAACGAGAAGTCTAGAAATCAGAATAAGAAAAAAAAATAGGAGGATAAGATTAAAAGGATGGATAATTAACATACAACCACCTCAAACTATGGTTAAGAGAGCTGTACCGATGCCTTTATATTTAGGTGCTTTGAGTCAAAGAAACAAACCAATCTGAGGAACAAAATTCAAATTCCAAGATGCCACCTCACAGTCATTTCAAACTAAGCGAAGTTACCATTTATCTTGTCAATTCTCTCCTTTCATTCCCCATTCCCTAATCTCAAATCCACCTTCTTTACATTCTTATGCCTTGCAACCACGTTGAGTACTAAGGACAGTAGTCCACGTTTCTCCCAGCAGCAGTTCTGAAATAATACCTGCCTACACACTTGCACTGTAATTCATACATGTACTCACACATACACACACGTATATTTATGCTAATACATTCACTAAAATATGAAATGTGGTAGAAATTAAGTCACTGATCTCCAAGAAGCAAATTTCCTATGGCTATCTCTGGATCTCTAGCCAGTGCGGAATATTTCACCATTTAAAAAAAAATATTCTTGCCTTCCTAACTCTGATAAGAGAAAGCATAATACAATCCTAACTATAAATAGATGTAAAAATGTTCATTTAACAGCAGTTGCGGTAATGCTCATCAAGTTTGACATTTTCTTTTGAGTAGCATATGGAAACTGTAGAGTACTGAAAGAGTTAATGTGTTTAGAATTCAGTTTCCATCATACTTGGGTGACTATCTCTTTAAATAATTTAAATCCTCTCCATCAACTACAAAGCTGTTTTGAAGCCATTTAGCTTTGTTCTTTACATGTGTTCTAATTAAGAAATGACCTTGTCATCACACACACCAGAAATCCTGGATTATTTCCTGCAGCAAAAATCTACGAAGCCAAAAAAAAAAAAGAAAAAAAAAAAAGACGACAAAAAGAAAAAAATATGCACTTCTTCCTTTAGTGAGGAACTGAGGAAGTTGTTGGTTGGCTGAATGCTGAAGCAGTTTCACCGCATAATTTTGTGTGTGTGTGTGTGTGTGTGTGTGTTGTTGAATGTCACAGGGCGGGTTAGCGTGACCTTGAGCTGCATCAGCAGCACAGCAAGGGTCGAGATGCCTGCAGGCGCCCTTGTACTGGATTTGCAAGACAAAAACCTTCAAACTGGCTGAAGGACATCTTAAATCTCTTCAAAGGTTTTCCGAACTAATCTGGGCTGCTCTTAGCCGGATCTGTGCCAGTGTGTGAGGCAAAATTAAAAACAAGGTCTCTGACAGGATGTTGTCTCCTCTTAACCCTTCTCATGCAGGAGGCAGTGGATCACAGGCGTGCTGAAGGGACACTTTAATAAGCCACAGAGAGGAGCACGGTTCCACCAGCGGCATTCTTTCATAATGAAATTATGTAAGCAACCATTTACTAGGAACGGTGCTGTTATTAATACCGAACATTCAGCTGGCTCTCCACGCAGCCATCCCCATCCCTCTCCTCCCCCCAAACTTAAACTGTCATTTTTCCAACTGGTGCTACGCGTTGTGTCACAGCACTGCAGTGACATACCCTGGCTCTCTGCAGGCTCGCTCCTCAGACTGCAGGCGGGAGAGAGGGGTGCTCGGCGCCTCACGGTCCCAGCCCCTCCATAAATATCGTGGGTGAAGATTTTTTTTTTTTCCCCCAGAGTGAAAGTGGCAGCACCTACCACGGTATGTTGTGTGTTTAGGCAAGGTGGATAAGAGGAGGAGGAGGAGGAGGGTCAGGAACATGTAGAGGGTTGTTCTGGCAGGCATCAGACATGTTTTATGAGAAGAAATTAAAAAGCGTCCACTCCTCATCTTAACCTCTTATTTCCTTCTCAGTCATCCTGAGCCAAGAAGAAGTGGAGGAGAGGATATTAATATGCAACAGGCCTACCGAAAGTTTGAGACCATCACTGTATGCACTGGTGAAACAAAAACAGATAAATTAATTGCCCAGCCTGCCTGCTCTTGCCTGCTCATCAACCGACAAGTGACACAGAGGCCTTTAAAAACTTGAGCAAGCCCACAGAGATAACCTCTAGGAAAGGCCCTAGGTACACATGGTTACTCTATGAAACCACAAGTTTACCCAATGGGTTTGGCAGCATTATTCGAATGCAACTATCAACACATTGAAGGGACGGATGCTTTCTTCAGAAACATACTTGCACACTGAACCTCCAATTCCAACTTCAGTAAGAAAGAGTTTGCCAACTAGAAGTAGGCTTCTGTGCGCTTAGTTAGAAAGTAACATGCATTCCCACATCTGAAAGCGGAGAAAAACCACCACTGCCTTCTCCTCATCTGTTTCAGTGGTGGTGTTATCGGTCAGATTAAACTATCAAATTTCTGCAGGAAAAAATGAATACAAATGGGTTAAAATAACCTCAGCTTAATCGATAGGAGCCAGCATCGCACTTCAGAACTGTCTTTTACTATTTCTAGGATATCCACCAGGCAAGTCCTTGAGGAGAAGAGGAAGAAGGAGCCACTTGCACCAGCAGAGGGTGTTGTGATTCTTCTCTGTTTGAGCACTGGGGGCTTCATTTAGTCTGGTTTTGTACAGTCGCTTTTTAAGTACTATAGCCTATTAGACAGGAACAAAACACATTTAAGTTTACCGAAGAAGGACACAGCTTTGGCAGTTATGTCACGACTGTTATAACACTACCCTCCACCTCCCACCAAAATAGATGCACTCTGTCACTCCCGAGAACTGCAGCTCTTCTCACAAAACACCCTTCTCGTTAGAAGGCTTTAACAATTTTAAGGGTTAGTTTTCAGTAATATCAGTGATGGTGCCTTCTGTATCACCAGAGGAGGAACTCACACCATACAGAGGCTTCTCCACAGACCTACCAAGGTTTCCGAGGCATTTGTTATGCTTGGACAGAGGGCCACGGCGTACCCACAGCGCCTGGATGTCAGAACAACCCCCGGGATTACTCAGAGCGATCTCAAGGCTTGCTCTGCCCTACCGACCCGGCCGTCCTCTGCTCTGCAGCCGTAGGGGAGTGGGAGGCTGGAGGTGGCACGCAACCACGCATGCCTTCACCACCACCTCGGGGCCTCTGGCAAATGGAGATTGAGCAGATCCATGCATGTGGTTCATTGATCTTTCTGCACAAATGTGTCCTTTTTGTGGCCTTGAATGACAGGGTGCCATACAGGCAGCCAACTGTGGTTTTAAAAAAAAAGTTTGGTCACTTAGCCTATTACACAATTATTGCAGTACTGGGTCCTACACCTTGTTTCCTAGAAAACTTTCCAGTTTACCCCAGAGTGACTGGAAAAAGGGATTAGGAGAAACCAGTTTAAGTAGTTCACATGTTACATGTTAGCCTAGCAGAAAATACTAAGAAGTGTTTTCACAGTATGCACAGCTGACCACACAACATTCACAGTTTCTTAAGTTTCTCCAATGTGTAACAAGACAAAAATATATTATGGGTTTTCCAAACATCAAGTGTTGTGAAAGCCCCCAAAACAAAAACAAAGAACTTGTGCTGCAATGTTCCAGCTGAGCAGGGTGATTTAAAGATGCAACGAAAGCTTTCAAGCCAGGTAGTTGTTGCTGCCAAGTATGGGACACATTGTGTGGCCCTGCCAAAAGTAGAAGCCAAAATCCAAAAATACAAATTAGCAGCTTTCTTCCAGGGCCACAGCAGTCCAGCAAAAACTTTCCAAATCAGTATGTCCTAAGAACGCCAGACAGAAGCAGCGAGTGCAGTTACACAGCACCTACCCACGACTCAAAAGCTACAGCAGCAACCTGCGTGCCCATACACCCAAAACACAGCCATCGTGACACCATAACATCTGCAAAGTCGACAGTCATTCATTTCTAAGCGTCTGATAAAAATGGTCTTTGCGGCTACAATTTCTCATGGACAGCAACTGCAGAGAGGCAGGTTGTTCTCTATCGACTTGGCTCCCTACATCGGCATGCTCGCACAAGCATGTGCAAGCCCCATAATGGACAGGATGAGCCATATTTACAGCCCATCCAAGTAAAGGTTGTCTGTGCAACCTTAATTCTGCCATTTTCTAACTGCTGATTCTGACTATACAATGTTGATGTTCTTTAAGCGTAAGGCAGTTATTTCTTAAGCAGTGTACCTCTGCACAGCAAAAAGAAGGGATAAAGATGGCGGAATTTAATATAATGTATTCTCTTCCCACCTGGACCCCATTATTAAATGAAACCCTCTCTGCTAAAGCAAAGACGCTGTTGACAAAAACATTCTCTTGGGAGCAAACACAGATACTCCCATCAGTACCGGTACTAACAAGGAACAGTTGAAAAATTGTCCCGAGACCATGTCACCCAACGTTGCTGACCTAACTTCCCAGCAGCATCAAAGCAGCCCTTGGTCTAGCACCGCACATGAGAATTTTCTAGAGACAAGAGTTGTAAATCATGATTCTCATTATCATATGTTCTGTTATGGTGTTTATGAGATAGCTATAGCGTAAAGCAATGACAACTGGGGTTTTTTAAGTGCAAATTAGGTAAGGGAGCCCCCTATATAACGACTAGATGGAAAATTTGATAAATTTTTCTTCATAGTGCTAATATACTAATATATTAGTAGTACTAATACAGTAAAAATAAGTATGCTTTCATGAAATGTATCACCAGATACAAACTAAGGACTGAAATAACAGATAAAACATTAGCACAGGTAAGTCTTAGAATGGTTATAAAGTAAAAGAAAAACATAGCTGAAAAATGAAGATGAATACTATTACAAAGTGTTAGATATGTCTACTTAATTGTCTATATAAATTCCACCCAACTTAACTGAAGTCACAGAAATCAGATGCAAAGAAGCAAAGGTAGAGAAGACTTATTAGTGTATTAATTTCAAGTATACTTAATGTAGCTAGCATTCTTATACTAGTATGTAATATACTAGTTATACTAGTATATAAGAAATTAATGTTATAATTACTGCTAAATAGTAACAGTTAAGGGCAAGAAGTACTGAATAATGTAGATAAGAGTGACCAAATACAGTGATTCTTTCCATATCCACAGGGGAAAAAAAAAAGTCTTAATACATTATTAGTGTTTATATGGTTACAGAGGAAATAACCTTATTCTACTGAGATCTCAATTTATACCCAGGCATCTTCTGCACCTTGCTAGTAAAACCAGACATTTAATTTAGGTCTCCCAGCAACTCTCAAATACTCACAGCAACAATCTCCTGCACATGTTTTGCCAAAAGCAGTAATTTCCAAACCTGGGGACACCTGTCCACAAGCTGCATCTCAAAAAAGTGAGGCTGACTACTTGCACAGATAGCACTACTCATTTTGGGGGGTTGATTTCCTGCTTCAGACATCTCAGATACCCATCTAAGGACATTATCAACACTTCATATTACATACGCTCATGAATATGTTTTATTCTAGTATTCAACTTGTGTCCTGATCAGGAATTACATGAGCATTCGCAGAAGAGTAAGGACTGTATCCATGTTTAAGATTAAGTGTGTTTTGCTGAATCAGGGCCCTGAACCTTAATGCAGGTTTTTCTCATTGCTGTGCCAGTTTATTTTATTCAGTACAAAGCCACCAACAACCTTTGAGTTCTTCTGCTCAAGGTCATTTTTAACATTCACAAGCACAGCTTTTTGGCTGTCTGCAGAGCAGAGATTTTTTTTTAAGTGCATTTCAGAGAAAAGTGATGTCTGGAAACATCTTTAAATGGTGAAAAACATCCTTTAAAGTTGCCTTAATCAGTCGTCTGTTAATGATTCTACTTGGCTACCTTTATTACCGTAGGCTCTAATTTAGCCTTCAATCTCTGCAGCCACCCCTATCTGGAAGGTATAAACACGATGTAAAAATCAGTTTCAACTCCTGCAATCTCAAAGTCTAAGCTACACCTCCTACTCTTAGCCTTTGAAGGCATCCAGTATAGAATCAGGTCCTTGATCTCCCTCCCCTGCTCTGCCAGACACCGCCTTTTCTACATTTGTGCTTAAAAGGGGGTTGGGGAGCTACCTACATTTAACAATAATTTGCAATATAAAAAAAAAAAATCTGCAAGTTTGTTTATATTATGTTTTATAAAGTTAAAGAAGATTCCCTGTTCCCCAGTCCTCTTCTTTCATCACTCCAACCAACCTCCTTATGCTTCTGTATCACTTCTTCCTTCCTATAATTAAGGACGTGGGATTTAGAGGGGAAAAGTAAGCACTTGTATTACACTTTTGATTGTGCTGTATTAACTACTATTAGTATTTTGTCAGCACCTGATTGCTAAAGAAATATATCACAAGCTTGGGGGGTGGGGGGAGGGGAGAATGTGTTTTGGTTTTTTTTAAACAAATACATCGGTCTCTGTATCATCACTGAAACAGTGCCAACAGTCACCTTCAAATACTGTTGTTTACTCTTCTATTGTCTTTGGAAATCTCAGATATCATTACAAAGCAAGAAGCAGCATACTGATTATAGAAAATACAGCTAGTTATGAAAAGTGAAAAACTGGAAGCGTCTGGCAGGCAACCATCTTTTGTATACATGCACTTTATTTCCACGTGTGTGCATCTACGTTAGACATCCATACTTCATCCTGGTACCCCAGGCCATTTCGAGAAGAGCGTAAGAAGCTGGCAACCAGATGAGCCCAGCAGAAGAATTAACTACACATGTACAGCTCCAGCAAGGATCACACTGTAATACTGTTGCCATGTGTCCAACAAAATAGCTGAAGCCAAGAGTAGTCAGCAGTGATTTCTGGTTATCGAGCGTATTTGGATACTCGGCTGCCAACTGCACTTCCTTCTCCCAAACATGCTTCATTTTATCTTCAGCGATACTAATTCCTAGGTCATACAGCAACTCAAACCTCTTCCCTTTTCCAACCAGCAAGAATGTCAGAAATCCATCTACCACACATATTCTCTTACTATTTTGTTATTTCACTTTACAACATTCTTAATTTAGGATTGCAGGTGCTTTGCCTTATACTCAAGCCAGGGATTCCCAGTTTACTACATACATCTAAATTTGCAACATATTAGGCTCCCCCTCTCCTTTTTTTTTCCAACCTTAGAAATTCAAACGTTTATGAACCTCTAATACCTTTGTAAGTCTTAGACCTTTTGACTATTTCCTACAATGTAACTCAGAAGTGGTATTAAATCTCACATTGAAGTCGACAGAAACTTTAGTAGAAGCAAGTGAGATTTATCCTGTTCCTAGTCAAAGCCAGCACCGTAAGCTTAGGTATGGACCGAGTCATCAGAACCAGTAACATTTTAAAAGTAATAATAAAACATAATAAAAAGGGAAAGGAAAGAAAGTTCTTAGGCAATTATCCTGATCTATTCCCTTTCTGAGAAGCACTAGACAGACCCTTTTAGAAACAAAGCCTCTCATTCATCTTGTAGTAAACATAAACCCTCGAACCAAACACATTGCCTCAATAAAATGAACACACAACAGCTCCATACTTGTAACAATTTTTTAAACTACGGCAGATCTTGCCAAACTACTGGCTTAGGAAAACACGGACCACACTAAAGTTGTTCTGCTTTTTCAGAAGACACATTAAGTTGTATTTAGTATACACCACAAAACATAACTCCAGTTTCTCGAAGTGTAAAACGGTCCATTCAGGTTGGTCTAATTCTTAATATTTTGCCAGTAGTACAACCGTCCCCAGGCCGATTGATTTAAAGAATCAGAAATATGAAGCTTTCACAAATTTTTTAAATGCACCCAAAGATTTCAAAACATTTACAAGACCTTTGTCACTTTTCAATTATTTTCATTTATGGATGACTAATAATATGTCTGTATGCCAAACACAGACATAAAACGCATTCTTCAAGAGGCATGAGTCTATATAAAAACACAGATTTGCTAAATTAAAATACTGTGAGAACAATTATTTTCCTCAAACAAAACCAAAAAGCAACTTAAAATTAATTTTTTTCAGCTTTCCAAGCATTATCATCACAAAAATGGTTTGAGCTATTAGAAAGATACGTAATGTCCATAATAATGAAAAACAACATTATTCCATTATTTCATCTTTCCTGTTGTACAAGTCAACTACTATTGAGAAACCACTGATAAGCAGAACATGCAATATTGGGAAAAAGCAACTGAGTACTAATTTCAAAAAGATAAAGGAGGTGGAATGTTTTGGTTACTACTCTAAATATAACTTACATCCTTTATAAAATAGTTGTATACATAAATATCAGAGGTCATCCTACAGGTTGTTTCAACTTTCAGTGATTAATGGATCAGCCATATTAGGGAGAGAACCGACACAAAACCCAAAACCTTTCCTCCTTGCAATGTTTTGCGTGTTAGTACTAACAAGCATCAAAGCAAGCATCACCAATCAACAAAGTATTGACCATTGAAAAAAATAAAAGGACCCAATTTATTTGCTCACAAGAGCAAAATTAACATTATAGTACCCCCCAAAAGCATAAGATGACCAACAAATCAAACAACTGTACACAGAGTTCACCTACACAGATGGCTCTACATCGTGGATCCCAATGTTACCCAGAGGATCTCCCATGCTCACGAAGCAGCCTTCTCCTCTGATCTGTCGCATTCACCATCGGAATATGAAGAACAGATGAGAAACGTCTGTGGGAAGGACCTCATGGAAAATTTCCTTCCCTCAATTCTCTTCTAATGTATGAGGTTTTCCACAGCAGGAGCAATTTGGCTCTGGAATATTCATGCTCACTACCACCTGACATCAAGGTTCATTTCTCTGTGAAAGAGTCTCCAAAGGATAATAAAGTAAAAGCCTGAACACTTGCAAGAAGGATGTAATAATGCAGAGAAGCAGTAAAGATTACTCCTGCTCTAAGCAAAGGGAATAAATAGATAATCGTGGAAAAGAAACTACTAAGATCTTCCAAAAGCCTTCTACTGAAGAACAGAAAAAGAACCTGGTCTTTAAATGGAACGACCATCAACATCTAAAGTACGTGTCTTTCAAGGCAAGCTGGGTCAGAAATTCATATAAACCCTTTTTTTTTTTCTTTTGGTAATCTAAACCGGAATGCCCAAGCTGCAGCTTGCTGGCCAGATCCAATCCACTGTAACAATTTATCTGGCCAGCCGCCCACTCCTTGCCGTCTTCCCCAATGGCTAATTAGATATGGCAAGGAAGCAGGCAAGGGCTAGAGGAATTACTCTCACATCTGATTTCCCACCGCTGTGTTTCATAAACCTGTAGCCTCCCCTCTATCAAAAAAACCAGGCACAGATTATCATGCACTAGCAATGGTGTTCACGTAACTGTCACATGGAGAAAAATTCACATACATTAACAGGCATATCTGTTAGCATGACCAGTCCTGTGCCAGCATGATTGTATACTACCCACACATTTCTGCTACAACACATGCATGCTCCATCCTAATGCAGTTATCCACACGGCTACAGACGTGGTCTGCGGTCCAGACACTCCCCAACAAATTTTGGTCTCTAGAGAGGTTGGGCCCTAGTCCTCCAAATTAACAGGTTTCACACCCATCCAGGCAACCTTAAATTGGGGTGAGTTTCTTCCTTTCAAAACAGGTACAGGTCACCAAGGAAGGCTCTCCATGCTCACTGAGTAACATTTAACTGTAAGTTGAGAGTGACTGCTAGCTGCCACCACAACTCGATCTGGGCATGCATGCTAATGCTCTTGGACTGCTGCCATATTATCCATATATGTTTTATTATAGCTCATCTCCTTAATGTGCAAGACATTTATCTTTGATTCTTTCAAAATGAGGGGAAAAAAAACCCACCCTGACACTGTAGAATTGGTTTTAGCACAGTTCAGACTATTTAAACTGGGTCACTGTAAGCTCTTGAAGCAGATGTTTCTTTGTCATCAGATACAAGGAACAGCACTAAGTTAGTTTTTGTCTTATTAACAAACTTTTCTGAAATACAAGGACTAGAATTTCTAGTAACACTCAGGTAAGCTTCTAGCCACGGTTTTTCCATTTATCAGCAGGAGGTTTCAAAATTAAAAATACAGAAAGAGAATTTTGCCCATGGAATTGTCCTCTCTATTTTACTGAGCCTTACAACAAGCATATGGCTCAGTAAGTACCAAAGACAGCAGTGACTGAACCTGAGCAGAAGAAATCTAATCACGCTAGTTAGTCGGGGGTGAGGGTGGAACACAGACACAACACAACAGCGACAGGACAGACAGACGGATGAGAGATGACACACAAGGGGTCGACACACAACAGACACAAAATGGGACAAACGCAAAACTTGCAAAATTGAGTCCATAAATTCAAGAGCAGATTAATGACCATGATTGACGGGGGGGGGAGGGGGGGCATGGGGGGGCAGAGAAAATCTCACGGACACCAACCAGCCATCATCGGAAATATGAAGGTCTTCCCGTTCCTTAGGTAGACAGTGAAATCAAGGAATGCGAATGAGAAAAATCACCATTTCAAGAACAACGAAGGCTCATTGATATCTGTTTCTGGAACAAAGCTACTGGATTGTATTCTGTTATTAAAAAAAAAATAAATCCCAATCTGTTTTTTTGAGGATGAACCGTCTCAAATGTCCTGCAAGAACATAATTCATTCTAGAAACCTGAGTATCAGTAGTGGGCAGGAAGGATAGTTAAATTAACTTGACCAATTACTCAAAAATTTACCAACCCACATGGAAACAGGATTTACTAGTCTTTTATAATGGTAAAGAACACATAGAAAATTCTTCAATCCATCCATCAAGAAAACAACTTTCCACTTCTCAGTTGTTTGCTTTATTAGATTTATTTCCCCTTTTCACTTTAAATGTAAGCAACTTCTAAAGTCATACTTTCTTACAATCACTAACATGACATAAACGTCACACAATGTCATTCACCAACAGAGAAGCACTGATTAAGTGTTACATGCATTATATACGCCACACTATCAACTGCCACAAGAAAAATGACAGGAAAGGGCCAAAACCTCTGACTAGTTTTCTTCTGTACTTATGCAGTTGAGCTCCTCCATCAGAGTAGTTAGGGTTTCAGTTTCTAAGTAGCGGTCTGCATGGATTCACTAAAAGCACAGTACAAACCTGGACATGGATTTGAACTCTGGTTTCTGAGCCTATCGCTATGTGGTGGAAGTGGGTGAGCTCCTTTCCTCTATCAGCTGCACACGGCATTTACCCTCTGCTACCTTGTTCTCTGTTCCTGTCGTCTCCCCTTAATTTGTTGCCAAAAAGAGTACATTGGACAAAACATTTCCACGCTCTTTTTAAAACAATTAAGAAGTTCTAACAAGTA
>NW_008825109.1:12230771-12234636 GCF_000699105.1 Pygoscelis adeliae
ACCTGCTAAACTCGATAACATGCCCGTAGAAGATTTTTTCCCTTTAGTCAGATGTAACACACCATAACTCTAGTTCTGTGGATGTAAACAAAAACATTGAACAGGCAGTCTTCTACTGCACTCTTTCAAAATATGACTCATTTCAGAACAAAAGTTCTTGGCAGTGCATAACTTGATGTATATATGATGGCTTTATATGGAGAAAGATGCAGAAGTTCTTTAGTTATTTCTGATAGGGTTGCTCTTTGGCCAGAACGCTCCTGGTTCTCCTGTGTGATGTCTGTGTCAGAGCCAGGGAGCTCAAGGGGCTGAACGCTGCTGTTCCCCTGAGAAGGGAAGGAGTTGTTCCCTAGAGAGGGAAGCTACACAGGACGATGAAGCTGCTTCCTGCGGAGGCTGGCAGGTAAGAGGTGAGACCTGGTCTCTGCTGGTCCACCCCTCCAGAGCAGCCACCGGCACAGCTGAGCACCTGGGTTACTTTCTTCTCTTCTAACAGCCAAAGAGAAAAGCAGAAGCCAAACTGCAGTTACAGTTTTCCACCAAGTTCTGTCTCATATAACAAAACTTTTGCAACAGGCATACGTAGTTGCAAATTCTCCAGTGAAACCCAGATTTTGCCATGCCAAACTTGGCTTTTCATCACCAAATTCTTCTTTTTTTTTTAAGTTTTGGGAAACCTTACTCTGGGAGAAGCTAAGAGAGGGAGTATCTTTTAAATAATCTGCACTAAAAAAAAATCTGAAGAAGGACAGAGCTGTTGCAGGCAAACAAAAGAAAAATTGTTGGTTCTCATTTTTGATCTAAAAAAGGATACAGATGTCAACAAAAGACAAAAAAAAGGTGATACATGACCTCAGACATTTGTAATGAAGAAGTTAAAGGATCCAGGTTGATTTCTCGTGAGGAAAGAAGCTATTCTGAGATGACTTAAGAGGTTTTTAAAGTTACATAAAGCAACTGATTGAAAATACAAGTAAATAGATAGGTTCCGCAGAAGTATTTAATGCTAAGGGTAGTGGAATAAACTCCCACAGGTGGTGACTGAAGCAGAAAGTTTAAATGAGTTCAAGAAAGACCAATATTTGTTTCCAAGTTAACAATGGAGCAGCAGCTTCAAAAACAGTCACTCTGCTTTTTGTTCATGCAAGGTGAGTCTTAATATTACATGCCATCATTTTAGTGCATCTTTTAGGTCTTTAATATTGTACACCATTTGCCTTTTTTAATAAAGTAGGTCATACATCCATTTTATTAAAACATTACAATGATTAATCTCAAAAAGGTAAAAATGACACGATACCAAACGTGCAGCACTCATGCATGGATGGGACCCAGCCTTCCCCCCCCCCCCCCCCCAAAAAAAAAAAAAAAATCACATTTTATATGGACTCAGGCCACCCCAGGCCTCAGATACGACTGAAAGGCATCTTGAAAAGGATGCTGCCTGGTACTACAGCTGCCCCAAGCTGACACCCGCATACCCACCAGGTCTGACGTCTTTCCCACCTCATTTTCCTTCCCTCGGTTACACAAGGGGAATCATTACGCAGCCACTCCAAGGCTGTGAGACTATTTCAGCTTTAATCTGTGCCTGCAAGACGACCTGAATACAGACCTCTGGGGCTACGCTGACTTGGGCACTGTCAGAAGTTTGTCCTAAGCTCTCAAAACATTTGATGCTGCTCCTCTTATTTTCAAGACCTAACTCTTGAACAGTAGACCTGTTTGAATGTGCCTTGAGAGAGACACAGAGGATATACAGGAAAGTAAACAGTGCTTAGGGATACTGTTGGGCCAAGTAGCATAAATGGAGGCAAAAAAAAAAAAAGGAAACATTTAAAAGAAAAGGCAAGGAATCAGGAAAAAAACAGACAAAAACCCATGAAGAGAGCACATCATCTCAAACAAACAAATACAATAAGCAATAACAAAATAAAAAGCAGGGAGATTAAGAACTAAAAAAGTAAATCAGATTTAATCCAAGTACATTTAGTCAGCCATGCTGCAATACAACTGTTGTTTCCTACATTTCAATCAGCATGCACGCACTCACCCAAATAGCTGTATCTTAATCCACATCAGTTTAGTTTTGCTACTCAGCTCTGGATTACACCCTTGTCTTTCCCAGGACTGAGAGACTTTATTAGGGTTTGGTCATACAGCATGGCTCATCACCCTGTGCACTTTTTGGACCAACAGAGCCACCTTCCCTCAGACCTCTCCAACCTCCTCAGTAGCATCTTCTTCAGACACTTCCAAGTCAGTGCCTAGGTCACTCACAGCCCCAGTACAAGAGCAATTCCTCAATGGCTGAAGGTCAAAATGCATACGTGAGGATCGGGAGAATACATGGGGGGGTGACAGGAAAGAGGAAAAAAGGGAAGAGTAAGAGGGAAAAAGAACAAAAAAAAAGTGGTGTTTCCAAATCTGGAGTGCCAATTAGAAAAAGAGAACCACCGCTTTAAAATTTAACTTCAGGCTTTAAAATACGTTAAGTGAAGAATCAGCCTTACTCGTCAATTAGCTAGCTTTACTGGGTATGAATCCAGCTGCTAGTATTACTTGAGCTTTCTCCGCCCCCGCCCTCCCTCCAATCACAGTTTCATTGTGAAAGAATTTAATTATTATTTTCATTACCAGATGCATACATTATAAAATGAGCCTGCACAGAGACAATGAGCACTTTAAGAAAATAGGTGTAATAATGAGAATGATCTGTTTATGGTTTTTTTGCAATAAAAATGAAGACACTCTCAACAAGGCTACCTTTTAAAATGTACTTTAATAAAATCATTCATAATAGTCATAACGCTAAATTTGACACCCCTCCTCTTCTGAAAAAAGGATTAGCCCAGTGCCTTGAATTTTAATACAACTTCAAATCAAAACAGGTTTTTTTACTAACTTCCCTATGAAAAATTTCCTGAAAAATTTAACTTGAACACATTTCACAATAACAGAATATTAAAGCTTTTTGTTGTGTTTTTTTTAAAAAATCAGTTCCAGAGACATCCATTATACTGCATACCCAGAGAAATAATACCGCAGCCACCATATAATATGCTGGTATTCCAAATAAACCGCGGGAAAAATCGAGAGGAAAAAAAATTAAATGGCGTTTGCAAGTAAAATAAAGATACATGTATTTATTTATTTAGGAGTTCTGCAGCACAAACAAAAATCTCAAAGCCCTGAAGTAATAAAAGCAGATTTGTACAGATATGGTAGAAACAAGTGAGAGAGTGGTAACACCTGCATATTACTTACAGTCCAAACAAAAGACTAAAGTTACTGACTTTTAGTAATAAAAAACAATGAGTTCTTGTGTTTTATGTGGCCCTATTTAACAATACAGCACAACACTCGAATTTCACCCAGGAACCAGCTTCAATAAATCATTAACTTTTCATGGCCCACCAAACGTGTGCTAGGTGATTTACAGGTAAGCACCAAGCCCGTCACCAGAACGTACGCTCTGCTCTCCAGTAGTAGTGTCCCTACGGAGCTCACCGTCTGACCACTTGTCACGTCTATGCACGCTCACCTGTAAATCAATCACTGCTAGATGGGGACAATTCAACGGGCTACTACTGCCAGCTCTTTGATGGCGCTTCCTGCTCCAGAGCTGGGTGAACCATACATGTGCTCACTTCTTGCCAGTGATGCTGCAGGACCCAGCCTTTGTAGCTCAGTCCACTGTGGGTGTCCATGTACGCCGACACCACAAGAGGAGCAAGGAGTCACAATGGGTTTGCTTCTGCTGCCCCGATACACTTCCTGGGGGCAGGGGGTGAAGACATGGCACAGAGATGATACCTTTGCAACGCTTCAGCATAAATCATTAGCCCTACCTGGGCAGATCTCT
>NW_008825109.1:12234693-12241222 GCF_000699105.1 Pygoscelis adeliae
TTCTGAAAAGGTGTTTAGTCTTTACTCAGCTAGGATGGAGGGCATCTGACACTTAACCACAAGCCATAATAACAGAGCACCCTTGTCTTTCCATTCTTAGATGTGGATGCCAAGCCAGAATTCACTTGACCAAATAAAGATGTTTACAGTGTAGGTGTCTGTATCTGAACAGGTCATGTTAGTCTCCCTTTACAGCCCACGGGAAGAACTAGGCTCTTCTACAGAACTCATCCTATAGCACAGGTCTAAAGGAGGTCAAATGGATCACACCCTAGAAGTGCCATTTGTCCCCTGCCTGGTAAGAGTTCTACAGGGTTCCTGTTTCTCTTTGCTGAATATATATAGGGTCTTCCCCCCCCACCTTCCACTCAGGAGGCAGACATCAATAACACAGGTGAGAAATCCCATGCTATGTCCCAGCACCATCTTAATCCCCTCCATTTAAGAATCAGTAACCAAATACCGATCGTGTAAGTTCTCAGAGTTTCCCACTCCATACAGTGGATGCCTGCTAGTGGGTAACACCAGTCCTTCACATAACTGCTTTTAGTTATGTGACACCAATTAGCATGTTTATTTCAACATATCTGGCAGCTTGCACTCACTCCTTCAGTACTTTTCCCCTCAGATGTCACAAGAATTGCCTCACTCCGGGCAGTAACTCTTCTTTCTCATTAGCATAAAAACTTCCTCTCTTCATTACCAGTCTTCAAAAAAGACTTAACAAAAGCTCCTTCCCTTTAGGTGTGACCTATATATCTTCCCCGAGTTTATTTCCTTACTTCCTTTAAGTTTTCAATTTCTTAAGCCTTTTTTCTTTTGTTCTATGCTTTTTTTGGGGGGGAAAAAAAGTATTATCCAAAATCTGCTGAAACCAGTGAATCTTCAGTTGGCTTTGAATCAAGCCACCTGATCAGGTTTATCATCTCTGTTACCTCTTATTTTTCCTTATAGAGTCCTCATTTTTATTGGCTAGTCAGAAACTAAAATTATGAATATTCTCAAGTTCTCTAGTTCTGCTTCTGTTTTATTTCCTAAGCTTTTCCAGAAAAAAAGTAACTTTTTTCCTTAGCTCTAATCTCTTTAATTCCTCTCCTTTCTTCTCCTAAACAGTGTTCCCAAAGGTCTCCAGAAGCCAGACTGACTAGAAAAGGGTTAAAACATGTTCAGGAAAGGGAGGTGGTTAGACTTTTTCTATCCTGCCCAAAGCAGACATGCAAGCTGAGCTCTCTCAGCCTGTAGGACCAGGCAGTCTCTCACCTGAGCAAAAAGAGGCACGATGTAGCTGTACTGTTAGAAATTGGTCCGGGCTCCCTGAACTAAAGTTTAGGGCTTTAGGTCAAATTTATCTCCCCTCTTCCTCCCTCGTATCCTTCTGTAACCGTAGTCATCTTGGCTGTTGGGCATTAGCGAATAAACATTCGGACATCTGACAGTAGGTGTAAGAGAACAGTTCTTCCAGGCCAAAGCTATCACTGTATTTATATTCCCACAGTTCACTCCAGCTTTGGTGTGCAGTTGTCATGCAGCACTCCAGACAGAACCCCTCCTTCTCAAAACTACTTTTGCTCCTGAACATTTTTCTTCGCTGAACTGGCCAACCGCATCAGAAATGGCACGGCCAGGAAAAAAGCATCAAACACCTTCTTGTGGGGTAAAGCGGCCCTATTACAGCCTATTCACAGCTGTGAGGCTTGGGGAGGGTACTTTAAGCTTCAAGAACTTGGCGATGGTTTTAATGGTTTGACAAATCTCCTTTCCCAGCAGGAAGGAAGCTTTCTGTGCCTGGCAGTGAACTGTAGAGTCTTCCACAAAGCTGAAAGAAAACAGCACTTATCTAAATTTAACTTGCCATACTTTCAAACTGGTCTGTGTGAGGAAACGTCTTTTGCTTTCATTTCATGCAAAACGTTCAATTAAATTCTCTCAGGAAAAAAGCCCTTTTATGTATAAAGGCATATATGCTATTTTTTCTTTAAAATACATTTCACTTGTCTTCCCACATGGCTCAAGTGGAAAATCTTAGTGTAGTGATTATAAACCCACATTAACCTGCCTTTCTTCAGGGGCAAAGGAGAACAGGAGAAGCACTGAACAATTCCTCATCTCCATAGGCAAAGAAATAAGATAGGCCTGGCGCTGAGCCCGCTCAGCAAGCTGACTCCACCAGACCAGGTTGGGAGCACATTCCAGAGTCAAAAGTCCTTCTCGAAGAACTTCCTGCCAATGGCTACTTGACATTAAAGAATAGGATGATCTAGGTCAAGTATCCCGGTTGACATTAATTGCTATGTTGGATCAAAAAAGCAGGCAGCCTCTCAGCCGGAGCTCAAGTCACATTAGGCTTAAAAGCAATCAAGGCCAAAACCTTGAATTGCACCCAGAAGCCAAAAGGAAGCCAACGCAGCTGTTGAAGAACTGCCCAAGCATGTTCTTGCCACTCATGCCCTCTCTGCAGACAGGCAGCTGCCTACTTCTCAAACTGAAGCTTCGCAGCACTGGTCAAGTGCAGCCTCAAGAACAGGCTAGCCTGTAGCCTCATGTGGAGGTTGCAGAGTCAGAGATTGCCACCGTGACATGGAACCCCCTTAAGTGCACTTTTCTGTGTCCTGATGCAGAAGGCTGGGAGACTGCTGGCTGTAAATACTTCAGAAAAATAGCAAATTACAAAATGCTTATATAAAAGGACAAATAAAACACTCCAGTTTCTAGTAAACTAGTACTACCTGCCTTTAGTGCTTTACCTCTGTTTGCTGCTACTTTTATCTCCACATACTCTGAAAGCAAAGCGTGTGCAATATCCAATTGGAAAGGAAAGATGACCTGGAAAAGTCATCTTTTTATTGACAAGAGCACAAGACCAGGTGACCCAGTTATGCAGAGAACTCAACAAGTGCTTCAGAACACCGTACACAAGAGTGTTGGCTGAAAACAGAATAAAAAAACCCACAAACCCACACTCCCAATGAAAAGGATTGGGTTTTTTTGCTTTCCTGGTTTTTGAACAGAAAATGCAGTTCTATTGGACTATTAAGTGAAATAAAAACGACTGCAGGGTCATTTTTTTGAAGGCAAAGTAGGTAACAGTGCTGAAGAAGAATCTGGAGAAAGAGAAAGCGGTAGCAAGACCAATCAGCACTGGAAGGAGACTCATGAAGAAACATACACTAGTTTTTTGGGGGGGGATGGGCAGACACACACCACACAGCCACAAAGTAGTCAAAGCTCTAACTGTTGATGAGGCGAAGACCAGAATAAAGGATTTAAAAACCTGAAACATTCATCTGATACCAAAGACCTCAGATTTTATTTTTTTTTTAAGGCAAGGTGATTGATTAGGAACAGTAGTAATTTTGAGAATGCACCTTACTAATGCAAACAAGAAAGAGAGAATTCAAATTCACATTTTCAATCCCAGAGTTACCATCACAGCCAATGCCAAGAAGGTCAGATTCTGTAACCACTGCTCATGTTGAAGGGTATCTCCTTCCACATATTCTTCCAATTATTTCCAAAATATTACTTACAGTAGATGAAGAACATTAAGGTACATAATGAGTTCATGTAAAGAAGAGGCAACTCCACAAGCCCTTGCAATTAATATGTTTTCCAAAGCTACAGCTGGAACAGAAAACAACCAGGGGCTCATCTTACTTATCCACACAGCTTGAACAACACAGCCTTTTATACAACAGAGATAAAAGGAACAGATTAATTTTTAAAGAGTAAAAGATGAAAATACATAGCTGTATTCCATAACTCATAGCAGGTTTCCAAACTGTAATCAATGTTTTCCTTTGCATTTAAGCACTGCTGAATCTTGATGCTTTTTAAATGTCGAAGTACCAGGAAAAAAAAAAAAATTATTATAGATAACTGTATTAGAGTCTGACTGTAGTTTTTGAAGTTCCTTGCAAACCCAATATGGGTTAAGTGCCCATTTGTATTGTTAGAAAGCTTCTTTACAGAAGCTGTAAAGATACTTGTATTGCTGTAATACAATAGCTCAAGTGACAGACCCTGAGCTAATATTTAGCATACAACCTGATAGCTACATGTAGACCCAAACACAGCTGGAAAACCAAAAGTCTACAGCAAATCCAACAATATTTGTATTATTTTATTCAAAAGTTTAAGAATACAGGTGTCAAAATATACTTTTCAAAGCAGGAACAATATTTGGAAGAAGTAATTTATCAGTCAAGCCAACTATTTGGCAATTACAGCATATGCAGTACTGTGGACCATCAACAGATTAGTCCAACGACAACACAAAAAGACTTCCCCCTGCAAAATACAAGCTCTTTAGCCAGTAAAGATACCCAGCACTTTGTCCAAATTTTCTGAATAACTTACAAACAATTTTGGGCCAAATGCGAAATTGTGTCAAGGATCATTTTCTAAAAATCTAGCCAGTGCCATTTAAACAAACAAACAAAACCCCCCATACCAAATATTACGAAAAAACCAACCTAAAACAGAATGCCTTAATTTTTTTTTCCTGTTCTATACAGTGCATACTGTTCCAGACCCAGGTAAGGCATAACATGTTCAAATATGGCAACAGTCAAAATTAACCCTAAAAGTACTTGTAATACAAAGTACACAGCATTTCTCAACATAAGGCAACAGGAATCACCACCGCCTGCCTGTATCACCGGGAGAAAGCCTGGTGAATCTCCCAGTGATTACAAACTAGAGCAGATCTTCCCCTTACCCATTTGGACATCAAGAAAAGGTTCTTCGCTGGGAGGGTGGTCGGTCGCTGGAACAGGCTCCCCAGGGAAGTGGTCACGGCACCAAACCTGTCAGTCCAAGGAGCGTCTGGATGACACTCCTAGTCATGTGGTTTAGTGTCAGGTAGTCCTGCGAGGAGCAGGGAGTTGGACTCGATGAGCCTTATGGGTCCCTTCCAACTCGAGATACTCTATGATTCTATGCCCATATTTGCAGTCAACAAAATGTTGATAACCTATTAATACTTTTCAAGAGGCTTTTTTAATTTGGAAGTATCCACTCGTGCCTTTTCTGCTTTTTCATTCATGTAAGGATAGGTCTCCTGTAGTCTTCAGAACAAGGCTCTGGAACGCTGCATATTGAACAGGTATTACGTACACAAATTCCTAGTGCAGAGAACAGCTGCACAGATTAAAGATTGGTGACAGGAACCAAGAATACCAACCAGCAAGTCCAACTTCTGCGTTAAAGGAAAAATGCCCCCAGAACTGCAGATCTCAGTGCCCTTTGCTCAATCCTGTTATGTGTGGCAGCCAGCTACATCCCAGCAATCTACAGGGAAACAGGGCAAGGTTTAATTTGGCTTTTGCACAGCCTGGAATTGCCTTTCTGCATCAAGCAGAGAACCCAAACACTAGGACTATGCAGGGCCCCTTAAGATGGCTAAAAAGGGGAAAGGCAGAAAGGGCTTCTTCAGTTCAGTCCATTCGCACTGACCACGCAATGCAATACTGAGACCACAGCATACACAACTCCACTTTGTGATACGCCTCTTCGGAAGTGCCCATTTCTGCTCGCAGATTTATTAGTTTAGCGCAATCTCGTCCTAGAGCCCCCTACCCCCATCTCTCTCCTACTCCTGTCAGTGATGCTACTACACCGTATGCACACAAAAAACAGGAGGAGAGCATTTAAGGGATATTTATCTCATTTTGATTCAGGAAAAGTGTTACAATGAGTTGTTAGTAATATGTTAGGGGGTTAAAAAACAACATGCTTGTTTTTTCAGCAGCAGAGAAGCTATAGACTTTCAAAGTACTTTTCTATGTATGTGCCATCAGCATTTCTAGACAAATTTAACAAGTATGGAATTAACTCCTATATCGAACACTTTACTACTTGAAAAACAGACACTGCTCACTTTTGCCATGCCTCCCTAAGAGTATTACTTTAATTAAAACAGCATATGTTTTTGAAGCTATTAAATAAATTGATACACTTTAATATTAGGAAAAAAGTTACTTTTTTTTTTAAACACAAAACCTATAAAGTGGTAAACTAAAGAGCATACTTCCATTTTGTCTACTTACTGTTAATTCGGTTTGGCTATTAGCTAAGAATGTTTTCGTGTTCCCGAGTTGGAAAAGTCTCATGAACCTTAACTTACAAAACTAGATCTGCTTCTTGTGTTTGATGCCTTCTTATCCAAATTATACTAACGTTTTCATGTATACCTACTATTTCTGCCTACAGCGTACTTTTGGATGACAGAATGGCTGGTTTGTTGGAATGGCAATTTCATAAGTTTGTTCCACTTTTTTATCCTGTAGGCAAACTTGTAAATAATTTAAGGCCTGTTATTACAAAACTTATAGGAAATGAGTGGTCTTCATAAATCAAATGTATTTTTTGTTTGGTTTTGTTGGGGTTTTTTTGTTCAAATTATTTTAGATTACCCAATGCATTCAGAAGTTACTGTGGTAATATGTGCCTTTTCATACAATACTAGGCTAGAATAGTCATTTATTAACCATAGTACAGAGTTGCATTTTACCATGAAAGAATGCAACAC
>NW_008825109.1:12241322-12259688 GCF_000699105.1 Pygoscelis adeliae
AAAGAAAACCAGAAAGCTTCCAGCACTGATACAGTCTCTCGGAAGGAAATACTCTTCTTGTTCAGAGAATCACCTAACATACATAACTCCTGTTTTGTTTATCCATCTCTTGCTGCTGTTCTTGATCATCCGTCCACAGATTCAGGTGACCCGAGGCGGGGGAGGGGACAGGACATGGGACAATGATAAAACAAAATTTAAAAAATCATCACTTCCAGTCCCCCATTTTGATTCTGCTTACGCCCTCGCACAAACCTTTCCCTAGATATCACATCCTCCCCCCGACCCTTTGATCAGTAACAGCACTCTCTTTCCTGATCCTGCAGTAAGCTGGCTCAGGTAATGAAGACTGCAGACACATTTATATTTTTAATAGGACAAATAATTGCACCTCCTTAAACTGCTCCCTACAGGGTAATACCACTGTCTATGCCAGTACCAACGAAGTGGCAGGACTGATGGGCCAGGGATAAGACTTCCCTGCTCAGTGAAATCAAGCTGTAGTATCAATCTGTGTACTTGGTCTTTATAGATAAGGATTCACTCTTGCTACTCTCTTTTATTTCCATAACTAATTAAGTGAATATCCCCAAGCTTTCCCTCACATACGCAATGTCACCCTTCTGTGCAAGCAAAATCTCACATTATTTGACACGGGTTTAAAACTAAACTTCATTAGCATAGGTTAGACAACCCCCATTGATAACAACTTTGAATTCCAACTGCATCAACCACATACACAGGTAAGGGAGCATTTACCTCTGTATTAAGAGGTCAAGTAAGAGGAGTACATCAATTCCTTAAACTAAAGCACAGGTAAGATTCCTGTTGCTGTCTAATCTTTAAGTCTAGCAAGAAGAGAGAAAAAGATAAAAACCAAAATACATATATTTACTCTATTTGTTTCTGAATGAAGACTATGTCTGGTGAGAGAGTTACCTGTTGTCTTACCTGGTCTTAGTTTTGTCCCTGACTAATCCATAGGCTGGTCTAATACAGTGCACTACTAGGAAGATGTTGCCATTCTTCCTAGTTTTATGGCAGCATCTTTTCTTATATTCTATTGCATTCTGTTTTTAAAATAATGCCTCCATGCAACCAGAACCAGGTGTATTGTCAGTGCTAGACTCAATATCCACCCAGGAATGCTGGCGTAAGCCTGCAGGGCTCTGGGATGGGGTACACCCTTGCCACAGACCTCCCTTCTGGATGCTCAGGCCAACTTAGGTCCCCATGTTTTAGTCCCACACCTGTAAAACTTTAACAGTCCCATTCTTCTGTTTTAGCGTGTGCATGTGGTTTTACACTCCAAAACACAGTGGAGTGCTGTTCCCAGCTACAATTTCTGTGCTCTTGTATTACAAAACAATCATTAGCACATGAAACAAAAACCGCGGTTAGACTTCGGGGGGGGGGAATCACTTTTTCCTTGATATAATCCACACCTTCCAGCAAAAGGAAACTACAATAACCAAAACACCAACTCACAGGAGACCCTGCAGTTTCACCAATTTTCATGCTGAGCTCCCCCGGGAATCAGTGCACGGTATGGTTAAGGGATTGACTGTCCTCCTTGGAAAAGGCACATTTAGTGCAATATAGCTATTAAAAGGAACAACTAAAATAGATGTTAGTTAGCATATTAAAAAAAGTGTTAACTGTTTGGTCACAAACTCAGCCTTTACACCTCTAAAAAAGAGCTTACTTTCTGCAGGCAGTAGGGCTATTTCCCCTAAATTTGGGTGCATTCCACTTTAGTCTGATGTTCTCTCTCACTCAGTATTGAGGGTTACAAGAGCAGCAGGAAGCAGTGAAAGCAAACCAAGACAGGTTTCCCTCATAACAGGAATAAACATTTTTAAGCATCACAAATGTGCAGTTTGGCATGTTGAAAGAGATGCATATAGCTATCCCTTTAAAAAAGCCTTTTAGGACCAAAATCTTTTATGTTCTCTTTCTCACAGGTATATGTTCACATGCTCTAATCTATTTTTAGAATGTCCTTCCTAGATTAATTTTTAAACTCGCGTCTGGATACTTTTTACCCTCCCTCTGCCCAGATATCCCTGTTGAGTCTGTCTGTTCCACTGCTGTAAGCAACAAGGACATGGAAGTCAGCCTGCCACAAGTTTGCATCCCACCCTTTCCCACTAAGAGCAGAAAAAACAAAAAGGGGAAAGAGACCCTTGTATACAGGAACAGGGCACAGCAATTGCAGGCCAAGAGCCGTAACTTCCTACAGCATGCATGCCATTATAGGTATTTTCTGTCACAGTAGGTGACGAAGCCATCTAATTAAATGCTGCGAAGCTTAGAAGAAGAAGAAAAAACCAGCACTGTTTCCCAAACTCTCCAGCCAATAGAACACGTAAGCATACCTGCCTTCATTCGACAGGTAGCCAGCCCAGGCTTAGGTTTGACAGTATCTCTGTAACAGAATAAACCCACCACAGAATATAGTATAAATACATAACTAAACCTTCTCGCAGTTTTCTCTTTACTAGATGTAATTCAACTTCTGTAGCTTTAGCTGTGCCTGATACTGCTCACAAACGCTACAATTTTAACCAAAGCCTGTTTATATACTTTTATTTAGAAGGGTCTTATACCTGAAAGCCTGTATACAACACACATCTTTTGAACGGAAGGGAAGACTTCAGACAACCAGTGGTGACAGTGTGAACTGTTTAAGGAAGAAGTTGCTTTAGACTAAGCCAGCTCTTCCCATTCCACTTGCAAACAGCTGGAGAAAAAAAACACAAACAAACCAACTGTAAAGGTGATTAAAAGGGGGTGAGGGGAGGAATTTAACCAGCTATTTTACATCAGCTAACCAGTGAGCAATTATCTGCAGACCAAAACTCAAGCCGCCACGGATGGATGTTAAAGCTCCTCCCCAGAGCTGGGAGGTAAGGCATAGATTCTTTTCCTTCATTTTGCTGCCTAGAACTACTACATATTTTTGGTTCGACATCACAATTCCAAACAGATTATTCAAAATTCCCATCATCCGCACACTGCTAACTAACATTTATTTCATTAAGACTTTCCCCCCTCACCCACAGAGACAGAGAATCAAGCAAGTCACATAGAAGTTAAGGTGCCAAATTGTGGCGATAACCTTAACTCTCCAGCAAGTGGTAGTTCCAGTGACACAAGTATCAATGTCCTCCAAGTTCCAAGTATTTAGGCCTAGTAAGTCTTAACATCTCTATCGCATTCCTATGTGTACCACATTAGGAGGCTTTCCCAGAAATTAAAGATGCTTTTTTTTTTTTTTAAACACATCTCTGAAGAATGCCAACTGCTAGACCCAACTCATCCATTCTCCAGCTTATCCAGCCACACTCTCCTTCACATTCAGAGGGCACAGAGAAAAATACTGGGTTCCGCCTTTGGACTAGGACAGCACAGGTATCTTCTCCTCTACATACTCTTAAGGCAGGCCAAATTTCTCTTCACAGCTTTGCTTCTAATCACTTTGCTCCACCAGTATGCCTACAGATGATGCCTGCAAATGATTGCCATGGAATATATTAAAATATAAATTACCACATTTATCTCATACATACGGGGGGGGAGAGGGGGGCGCGCATGTTAGTGGGTATTATCATTTAGGCACAAAATGACACTTTTTCTTTTTTAACTAAAAAATGCTTTCCAGTATCTTTAGAGCCTCTAATACAAAAATATTTAAATAAAAGGTGTCCACCTTAACTGAGGTCCTCAAATAACTCCAAAACTGTAGTTGAGATTAGTTCAGACTTACATTACTTATGCATGTAGTCCCAAGGGGTGACAAATAGTACTTGTAAACTGAGAGGAAGCAATGCCCACGGACCACAAAAAGTATCAAAATATTCAGTGCTGGTCAAATCCAATGGGAGACAAGCCTCCTGGTTGTACCACGGTCACTGAACAACTCAACATAAACCACTTATGCATTTCCAGAAGAAAATGTTTTATGCACACATTATACATGAGCAATCTGCAAAGACTAAATAGCACACACAAGGTAACCAAAGAGAGCTAATAAAAGTGCACAGAAGATAGACCTTTTTCTTCTCCTCTGTGATCTCATCTTAGTAATTAGCAGTTATTTCTACAGATCTTCAGTGACTCACTTGTAAATAACAAATACAATAATACAGTGCTGGAACACACCACTAGTGCGCGTATGGGAAGTCAGAATTCAGAAAAGTCAGCTTATGTATATGTTTATATTTACACATTTGTTTATATAGTCTAGTGATTAAATCAAAAGAGAAAAATCATTGGGATATCTGCCCCTACCTTAATTAGTAAGGCTATTTATGCAGGTTGAAAGGTAACCATGCACTTGTTTCTCCAACTCATTTTTATTTATTACATCTGAAGAGCATTACATTATTTGTACTCTTCAAATCACAAGAAGTCTCCAAACATCATTTTTGCAGAAATGGTTTTTAGAAGTGACACATTTAGAAATTTCACATTTGATCCATCCGAGTGAGACCTGGTTTACCCAGAAAGAGTAAGGCTCTCACTCATCAGAAAGATATGAAAGCATACAAAATAATCACAACTTAACGCCCCCCCCCCCCCCGGTCTATCACTACTTTTTTTTTTTTTCCTGAAATTTCTACAAGTAAACTTCATCACTACAATTTCAAATATGTCATAAGGTGGCCCTCTGCCCTAATTCTTCCTAATGAGAAGGTATGAGGTCATTTGATAAGAGGTTTTAAATACGGAATCTAAATTAGGATTAAAAAAAATCAACAAAAAACCCCCACAAAAACAAAAACCAAACCCAAAATACACAACACCCATAAAGCTACCACCACACTATGAGCTTCATCCCCAGGAAAGCATGACAGGTGTTCAGGAACTAAAAAAATGGACCCCATCCATTACTTCCCTCCCAGTCTTAAGAATATTTGATGTTCCTACTATCACCAGCTCTTAATACACTCGTTGTCATGTGCCCTTCCAGCAGTCTTTCTCCTGCCTACAATTTTGATACTGAAGCACAATAGCTGCAATATTCAGGAATATTTCATTATTTCACTTTACTTCTCTGAATTATTCAAACAACCGCTGCTATTTCTACACTCCAGGGCTTCTTGTCAAGAGTTCTCTGAATCCTGCAGATGATCGCCACATGACATGGGCAAATTTAAAAAAAAAAAGAGTAAGTTTTCCACAGAAATAAGCTGTATGCTCCACATGGAGCAGCCGCATTTCCAGGCGACTCTCTTTGCTCAGTGAGGAATGGCAGCAGGCGAGGAGACAACACACCCTGACGCCTGCCATCCCACTACAGGGAAGGGACCTACTGCAGAGGAATGGAGCAGGTCACTAGGGTCTGTAGCACCACCGTGGATAAACCTGACAAAGTCCACCTGCCACAGCAGCAAGCAATAAGCTAACAAGAATTAGATCAGTTAGCAGATCTACAAGTGTTTATAGCCCATGACTCAACTTTCCCTCCTGTACAGCGACCTTTAAGGAGGACAGGAAAAGGAGACGAGCATGCTTATATGTTAAATTCATACAATCCATTATCCAAAGAGTAACTGATATCTGAGGCTCTAAATCTACTTAAGCAGCAGAACGGCAATGGCCTGCGATATCCCCAAAAGGCCGCAGCAGAGAAAATCTGATTGTTTCTGTGCTCCTGGTAACTTGTGAAGCATGCACAATTTTCCTCAAAAAACAAACACCACAGTCATAAGGTAGGAGCCACAGAAATAGTGTGATTATCAGCACAAAGAGGGTAGTTTAAGACCTGCTTTAATGCTTAAGTTCAGTTTTGGCGAGACAAAATACAGCTGGTATTTGCCTAGACAAGGCTCTGAAGACATCAGAGGTAGAGGAACCATACAGCATTGTAACCCAAAATACCCACTATTACCCAAAAAGTAGTGTCCAAACACTGTTCATCTCCCCTATTGCACATTAGAATACTTTGAAAACAAAACCAGAGCAGGGCAATGCAAAGGTGTCATCGCCTGGAAAGCCTGAAGAGCGCACTGAACGGACCCTTTTTCCATTAAGGGGATTCACAGTAGAAAATGACTAATGATAAAACTTGAGGTCCAGAAGTTTGGGAAAGTGACCTTTTATGCATTTCAGATCAAAAACCAGTTCGGTCACATGCATGCTGAGATAGCCTTGGGCACGTGACAAACTAGCTTTAAAAAAAAAAAGATAAATAAGTTTGTGAGCAAGCACTCAAGACAGCTGTGTTGAAGAGCTATATGCAAAAGACACTGTCAAACTTTCATGTTTGATACTGCAAGCCAAAGACAAACCAGAGTTCAGTAAACAGTAAATGTGAGTCCGCACAGCCTTGTTATCTTTTCATCTCGACAGTTAAACCTATGTGAAGGAGTGCAAAGAGGTTACAAAATGCTATCAGCACAGTTTATTAAATGTTCCTTTTGCATTTATTTTGTAGCAGGATAAAACTTAAGGTAGCAGAGAATTAAACACCAGTAAGTTGAGAGGACCAGGAGTGATCCTTGAGAAATTATCTTGACCTCCAGCAGCAAGGGGAAATTTTTCTTCAAGCAATTTTGCACTCTTACGTGGCCACTGCTGAGCAGTTCGGAGCAGATTTGCTCTTAGTATGTTAGGTAAGCAAAAGTGAATGGCAAAGGTGCATAGATTCTTCCCTTATTTCCCATAAACAGGGCCTGAAGAAACAGACAACAGACGTTTTTCAGCTGGTTTTGCCTTTCCACACCATAATCATACACCTCTTCCCCACTATTCAGGGAGTTCTAGGACTTTTAACGCATGATCTTGGAATTCAGGTAAAATTTTGGCCTTTCTGAAGTCAACAGCACCATTCTTTCGAATTTCAAAGGTGAAGGATTTCACACTTATCTATGGTGTTCCTCCTCCCCTCCCCCCACCCCTTTCAGATCATTATATTCTGATTTTGAACTTCAGCTTCTTATCTTCCTTCTCACATCTCACCCAAGAGAGATTTTGCTTCTCTCTCTTCTGAAAGCACCTTTAGATCACTTCAAGTTATGACTGTTATTATGAATTCAAGAAAAAGCAAGCTATTGTCCTAGCTGCACGTTTAGGAAGCACGGACCAGAACCTGAAGCCTTCAGCTCTTACAAAAATGGGAGGGGAAGGATGCTCTTGGGTGTGAGTTACAGGGCACCTCCACAAGCTAGAAATAGTCAGATAAGACTATTCATTGAATTAATCAGCCTTTAAAGGATATTCTCATTGTTGTGTAATTAATTTAGCACATCAAATTCTAGTAAGCAGAAGTTAGCTACCTCAACAGGGAGGAGCCCGTTTACTACTCTTGTTACATGAGAAAGAAATGACAAAAGCAAGTACTCTGCAAAATAAGGCCAACATAGCCAGCAGCCCTCGTTGCCAAAACGGTTCCAGAAAGAGCTGTGCGGGAAGAGCTGTTTCCAACTTTCACGTAGCTTTGTCCTTCCCCACCGAACTCAGCCCAGCACAGGTGCTGGCAGAACACACTTGCTTGGACACCACTACCCACCGGGGACGTCTGCTCCTCCAGCTGGGAGCTGCATTTCTAGAAAAACGGCCATGAGCAGGAGATGAAAAAGGTGTGGGGAAGTTTTTTTGTTTTGTTTTTTTAACATGATGCTTCTCATGGACTCACCTTTTTGATAACTACAAAAACTCCGAAACGAGTGGAGAAAAAACAACACTCAGGCAAGCAGTTTTTTCCACAAACGATAAGCAAAACAACTATATTCAGAGTTGAGGGCTACAAACAAGAGAATGAAGGCCTAGGCCCTGTTCTTTCTACTGCCTGAGAAATGAAGGCAGAAACCAGTAGCTTGATGTTCTTCCCTGCTGTTTTACACTGCTTTTTCACCTCATTTCAGCAGCAGTGGGAATAAAGACAAAAGAAACACCAAAGAACAAAGCATGAATCCCATTCTGGCAAAAAGAGGGAGGGGGAACAAAAGACGTAAGTGGAAGTGGATGGACTACTTATAGCAATTATTGTCAAATATTTTTGCACTTCCTTCCTTAATGTAGCTCCTTTCCTACACAAAGGCCTACAAATAGTTCTGAGAGGCTCCCTTTGTAGAACGAGAAGAAAGGAAAACTGTAATAAGACTATGCAATGAAGATAAATTTTACCAATAATGCAAGCTACAGGAAACACATGGAGGTCAAATAAAACTATTATTTGCCTTTTCAAACACTATTTTCTTCAGCTGCTAAATAAAAACATTATGAAGCCATTTTACACAGTAAAATTTAACCTTATATTAACCTTCCATATTAAGTAAACAAACCTTTCTAGCCAATAAGCATCTCTGTGAACTCTCCAAGATGATAAGCAATACCTTAATTACATTCATTTACATGACTTTGAAATTGTTCCAGACCAAAGTCAACAACTACAAGGTCAAAGAGTATGGAAATCTAAAATAAGGAGAAATCCATAGTCAGCCAGTTCACACAAGCATGGTGCAGCATCCTTTCTACCCAGTTTGTAAAGGGTCAGGGATACCAACCAAGCGCCTTTTCATCAATTACACGAAAAAAGCAAATCCTCTGAAACACCCAAGACTGTGAGTGCATCCTTTCTTTTTTTGAAGACTATTCAAAGTTGAAAACAATGGACACTTTAGAATTGTTTTTCACGCCTACTGGCCAATCAAGCCATATGACTGTCTTATGCAAATATTTTATAATATTCTAATTGAAAGGCACTATACAAAAGAAAAGATATTAAAAAAAAGAGGCAGCAGAATCACTGACTTTTACAGAATATTTGGTATTGTGCCTTGTTATATTCAGTAATGCTAAACTGAATAGTTTTGCTGAGATTTATCCAATGATGAGCACAGAACAGTTGAAGAGAAGCCACCATACTGATTCCACATTACCGTACTTCATGAACCGCACAGACTTGGAGAGGAGTCCAAGCCCAATAAAAATCACCACCTAGACTTCCACTCTCATCAACAAAGCTAGACTATATGCTTAAGATATGGGGAGAAAATATCCCATGTTTAGTCCTGACTACAATCTTTATCATGCTACTTGAAAACCTTTATTATTCAATCTGTGCTGCACTTAGCACAGGAAATACTGATTACACTCAAGCACCAATTATAAAGATTTTAATAATGACTGTTGCAAGAAACTTGATAAACTATGTTCTACCCTGAAACAGCAGAAAAGCAGACACAGCGTTCATCCCATTCCCAAGATATTAGATAATGGCTCAGGTATGATCAATAGCAATCAAATTAGCCAAAATACAGCACACATGCACACTGCACTAATGGATTGTTTCAGGATTATAGTTTGTGTATTAAAACCATGAAAATATTACAAATATGCATATACAGAAATTTAAAGTACAGCTTTTGGATTTAGGCAATCCCATATCAATGCACTGCAGCTGACAACATTTTCTTAGTATTAAATTAGATGAATCTCCCTGCACCTTCACTTTACTAGCCAAGCACTTTTGACACAACTCTCAAGCCAACAACCTTCTGCAATTTAAGTATGATTTAGTGCAAGAGAAGCAATGAGTATTATAAAATTTATGCTTGTTCACCTTCTCTCCCCACAGAGAAGGGCAAGATGTTTTTTCATGTAAATATGTATTAGATCCAAATCATTTAAATAGATATTATTCCATAGAGAACATGATGCTGCATATGCCCATTTCAGCTCCATGTTACTAAATAAACTGCAGGATAATGATGTTGCCTGGCTCATCCTAAAGGACACTGAAAATATTTCTAGGCATTTCAAACAGAAGTAAAAGGAGGAGACTTTCACAAGAACAAAAGAAAAACTAAGGTGGCTCTTACAAAGCTAGATAAGGTGAAGACAAGTTGCTCATAAACCACAAATCAGTAAATCTCTTCAGGAACAGGCCACAGCTGGTACAGCAAACGTATAGCTCAGGTACGTGGAGCAGCCTTTATAATATGAATATTAAGTCATTACTATCTTCAATTTTTTTTTTTTTTTTTTTTAAATGGAGCAAGGGAAAGAAAGTCATGTTTGCAAGGAGAAAAACAAGGAATGTTAGACAGGTGACTAATTTTAAAGTTAATGTAGGAGTGTTAAATGCAAGGTGCGAAATGTTAATTTCATACACTTTTATTTCTCAGTTCGATTTAGCTACAAGTGTCACTGCTTGAATGGAGAGGAGAGAGAGAATAGGGAAAACTTAATGTCTTTTAAAAATGAGAGCTTTAAGCATTAATTTCAAGTAAGCACATATATCTCACTGCTTTTCACAAAACACAAAGGAAGTTAATCAGTATGTTGCCCCAAAATACATTTACAGCTAACAATTTAATTTAAAACTATGTATTTATTTAGAGTGAGGAAGACTGTCATTGGTCCTGAAGCTATCACGTATCATTTGGGCCACAGTCAGTTATCTTACGATACAGTCTGACCTCTGCTTGATTTTAAAATAGGATAATCACCTTCAACTGCGTATGAACCTTGAACATTATCAAAAACAGTTTTATTGCATCAACACTTTATTAATAGTCTTATATTACTAGTAACGTAACTTTGACTTTACAAAGTCATAAAGATGACGAGAAACACAGTCAAGACTTATTGTGCTACCTATTTTATTTTAGGCTTACAAGGCAACCTCATGACACAATCAGAAGAACTATCCAGAGAGCTACAAAGGAAAAAAACAACAAAATATGCACTTATCCCAGCTAAGCAATGGAATGGGAAGAATACAGAGAGCATAATAAAGTTAAGATAAATACTAAAACCTTTTAAGTACCGAAATTCTCTTCTAGCCGACCACGCTCGGAACTGTAAAACTGCTCGTACTGAGGCAGGTAACCTCTGGTCAAGCACGTTAACAGCGACTGCTATAAAGAGAAGGTGTGAGCCTTGCGTAGGAGTGCATTACGCCAGATTCCCCTTCCAAGCAAAGCGCTGCAAGATGACCAAAGCCTACAGGCCCGCATTCAAAACAAACCTGATGAAGGAAGAAATGTTCTTCCCAGACCTTTCTGGTTCAAAACACTTGCCGCAGCAGCCCTGCTGCGTTCTTCATGTTGCACGGTCACTTTTATAGCTGTTAGCCCCGTTACAACACAGCTGACAGTTTAAACAAAGAGCAACTAAGAAAGTACAATATTCTATAACTGGCATTTACAGCACCGGCCTTGGACTTCTAATCTTTACCAGACGGGCACACAAATCAATCTATCAGCTCATAAAGGTGTGCTTTTTTAACCTCTAAAACAGATGGGATTGGCCAGAAACGTCTGGCATGTCAAACTGCTAATCACTGCTGCCCTTTGCACAAAATAACCCACTTAAGTTGAGGCATGGTTGCACTGTAACAGACATTAGTCTGTGGGAAACCCATTTAACTGTCACATACTCCATCCACTCCTGCTCTCCCTTAATTAAGCCTAATGCCTTATGCTTTGACCTTTTGTTCTAGCCTATTAACCCTATCTAGTACAAGTTCAAATATGTTAAACTTAAAAGTTTTCTGTAAAATATTAAATGCCAAGCTACAGAAAGAACAAGGGACATTTCTCTACCCTGCAAGTTACCAATCCCTTTACCAAATTTCCTAGGCTGACAAAATGGAAGCACTATGTTCATTCCCAAAGACAAAATATATCCAAACACTAATCAGTTTCACAGCAAAAAAGTGGAGTTTCCTCCACTTGCATAGCCTACCTTTTCCTCTTCAGAGAGGAAAGGGGGAAAAAGAGTGAAGCTTCTGTTTGCAACTTCATATCCTCAGGCTTTTGGGTTTTCCAACAAGAAAAGCACATACTATCAGCCCAGATCACACTACACTCATTTGCTATTCTGTAAAACCTATCATTAAAAATAAGACATAACTGGTTTACAGTGACCAATTCCTCCTCAATTAAAGGCTGCCTCTGCCAACCTTGTTCATATCGAGTCACCACCTTGTTCTTTTGACAAGTTACAATTACTATTAGTTGTTAATTCTCATCTGTATCTTTTCACAAGTTGCATCTTCTGAAGTTTCTCAGGCTTGCGTAAACTTAAAACAAGAACATAATTCATAAATTTTAGCTCAATGCTACAAACTTTTCTTTGATGTAAGCTCAGCTTTAGACAGCATGACTACCTTCCCCCTCTTGTATCTCTTACTTCATGAGGGTTACACAGCATCAACAAAAATCAAGAGTCACGTTCGCAAAGCAATACTTTTCTGGAGAAAGACCATCCTAACGGTCCAGAACTCTGACTTAAAACAAGAAATCCAATTCCAGTGACAAAACCAAGCCTCTGATGAAAACACAACTCTACTGCACTCTGCATTAAAGCTATTTACAGCAGTATGCAATGCAAGCTTGTATACCAAGACAGGTATTCTACAGCTAGTGCTTATAACCAATGAACAAACCTGTTCCTCCCCCCCAAGAAAACCCCAACTAAACAAAAAAACCCACACCCACAAACCAAAACCCACCAAAAAAAACCAACCCAAAATGTAGCACGTGCAACAATAACTATTTTATAATGCTGGTTAGAAATGGAAAAAAGAATGCAAACTGTGTCAGGATTACCAGCCACGTATACACTGACAAACACATTTCTCAAGTCTTTTGCTTAACCACCTTACTGACGAGCTGAATACTTGGTGCAAGACCCTTATTTACAGCTTACATTTCTGTAACTCTGACTAAACAGTATTTCTTTTAAACAGAGGTGACAATCTTGAAACAAAGCTTTGAATTACTTTAACTATTTTTGAAGATGTGAAAGATTTCAAAAAGCTTGTTGCCACAAAAGCCACTGTCTACTAAGTTCTGTTAAGGCTGTATAAGTGACCATCTGCTGCTGATCACAACAATTCTCAAGTTTTAAATAGCTAATTAATTAATTGTGTTTTAATTCCAAAGTGCCTATCTTACTGATTCTGAGACCAGCAAGTAACACAGTTAACTTTCCTGTAAATACAATTGCTCAGACAACTAAGAAGCACTACAGCAACGCTAGACTACTATTTTTTCTTTTAAGGAGTCAAATAGGAAACATCATGGGGAAAAAAAATGGATCCCTCATCTTGATTTCCCTTTACTTCCAAAACACTGATTCTGGATAAATCCAAATCGCCTCAATTTAAAAAGCAAAGGTATTTTTCTAATGATTTCACTTTGCTATATTCTATTGTGTTGGAGATGCTCAAACTGCAACGCACCGACCAATGCTATATTCAAATGAAGCCAAGCAACACATGGATTTATTAAAAAAGAAAAATATATCCTTGCATCTGCAATCTGTGCCATTACAACAGATACGCTAGAAGTTTTGCAGGCTGGGATTTGGCATGACTGCCTCCAGCTTCTAGACCTTCCCTACTAATGCTCACAAAAGTTGCCACTGGAGGCAATGCAAATGAGTCCTAGGAGAGACCAGAAACAAAACAACAACTGCTTGTCAACCATTACATGCCCAAATTGTATTCTTTATGCTCATCAGCATTCTCAAGTTCTTAGGCATACATGTAGGCCCACCGAGTACAGTGGGGCTACTCAAGTGGATAAAATTACTCACAAACCAAAGTGCATGTACATAAGCAATCAGTGGACAACGCTTGGGGAATTATTCCCCGGTATCAAAGAAAAATAGGATTTAGGAAATGGGAACCAAGGGAGCAGATCCAAACAAAACGACACTGGTGCTAAATGTCTACAAGCCATTGTAATGTAATACCTAATAATGATTTTACTGTGACAGTCCCTTGCCACAGAAGCTCAATTTGGATCTGTTGTATTAAAAAAAAAAATAAAGAGATTCTAACACAGTAAGTTTTATTTAATCTTCTCTTTCACTCTGAAATTACATGTAAATCAGGTTCTTCTCTACTTAGCAACTACCTCCCAAACAAGTAGGCTAAGTCTTCAGGACTTACCAGTAAATTCCATACAAAAAGTTCAAAGGCTTCTAAAATACTTATTTCTCTTTAATCAGCACACACTAAAAGTCTTGCACTAAAAGAGAACAGTTAACTTGAAAATTTATCACTTTAAAACATATTATAATCCTAAAAGACTTATACATGGCAGACAGTTGTATGACAGATTTGGCAAGACAAAGAAGAAATCCCAAACCAAAGAGACAAGGTAAATAACCCAAACAAATTATTTACCTTGAAAGTGGTCCCATCAGGAAAGCTCTTCCTTCAGGAGTCCAAGGATGCATTAATTTTCTTCCTCAACAATTCCATGCTTGACCTGAAAAGAACAGCAGAACAGCAGAAGTCATTGGTATGAAAGTCTGCATACCAATTTTTCCTATCCAATATACCTCTATCTACTTTCTTACTGTTGGCGTGACAGAAAGCAATGTTTTATTTTGGATAGTAAGAACTGCAAATAACATTTCTATTTCAGAAGAAAAACATAGCTCCAAACTTCAGAAATCAAAATCTTCCAAAAGGAACCATCAGTAAAACAAGTACAAGCAACTTGCGTAGTCCAGACTTGTACTGTCTAACTAACTGGACAGTATTTCTGCAAGAACAAAAATCAATGTTCAACTGTGATTCAAAGCCACGGTCCTCTTTTTCTTCCTTTCATTCAAAAAACCAGCTGTGACATGAAAGCCTTCCTTCCTATGTAGCGATTACTGCTTAACACTTCAAACTTGTACCTATGAACGTCAAATTCATATTTTTTAAAAAGCCCCTATTCATTTAAATATATACACACACAAGGAAAAGACAAGAGCATAGTATAACTGGTGAATGTAATGCTAAACACCACAAAAGTAGTTAGAAAAACCTAAACCAGTAGAAATTACAATATTTGCTTTTGAGATATTTAGGAATTAAATAGTATATAATATTCTAGTTAGAACACGTTACCCATCACAAGCACCTCCTTAAACATTCTTCTCAGCACTTCTCTATTATTCCTAAGTGAACTTTTGCTAAAAGATGCAAACTTACAGCTAGTACAAATAACAATGATCGGGGCTATTTCAGCCTTGTTCTTGTGACAAGCCTCATTATTAAAGGTTACGTTAAATCTTCTGTCACCAAGTTACCACCCAAGCAGCAAGGTTATCATGCATAAAAGAATCAAATTTAAGTACAATAAAATATATTTTAAAAAAAAAGGAAAGAAGAAAAAGAAAAACAGACTTTCTCCCCTGTTTGGCTGAACTTCCCCCTCCTCTTTGCCTCACCTTTAGCTTCTGGTCTCACAAAAACCGTGTACAAAAGCCTTTTAAACACAGAATTTCTCCAGCACAGAGGATCCCACAGGTGGCTACGGGTGTGCATTGGGGGTAGCTCATAGCATTTCCCCCTTCTGCAAAATCACTCGGGCTAAAGCCAGCTTAGAGAAAACACTTAACTCTGACCACTGCAATGTGCTACCTGGGGGGGGGGGGAAAAAACACACCAAAACATACAGGTGTTGATAGATGGGTCATCATCCAAAAAAGGCCTATTCAAAGCTTTCAGGTATGTGAAAGATAACAGAAGCATGCTGGACTACTGCCAGCATCAAGACCCAAGACAAGCAACAGATCCAATTAAGGCAAAAAATAAGTAAATACCCTGAACTACTACATGCAGACACTAAGCTACCATTGCAGTCAAAATAAACAGAGAAATGACAGGTACGGTGACAAAGGTGGTAATAAACATAGTTCAAAGCCTTCCCAACCCCATTTCGCTGAAAGGACAAATAAGCTGGGTGTGGAATCTTTTGTGACCAAAGGAAAAACGGGACAAGAGGTCCCTCAGGGCAGAAGGAAGCAGCACTTTCAAAAAAAAAAAAAAAAAAAAAAAAAAAAAAACCCCCACCAAAAACATATTCACCTTTTCAAGTCACCTTAATTTGAGAAAAATAGTTGATTCTAGTATTTCTGTTCTATACTTTAGATGTAGACAAATGTTTTCCACCACTGACAAGTGGTTTTATTTAAGTATTCCTACTTCCAAGAGAAGACAGCTTTCTATCTAGTAGGGATAAAAAAAAAAACAAACACACCCCCCACCCCCCCCCCCCTGTCTTGCCACCGAAGTTCAATGTATAGACAGGATTTCCTTTAGGTCAGCATTAAACAGTCTTTTCTGCATTGTTCCAAGTAACTACAAAAGGTTTATAAGAGTTCAGAGAGAAGAGAACAAAAGAATTTGTTATTTCTGGGGAAAATTCCATATTCCTTCAATAATGTTTTTAAAGAGGGGGGGGGAGCTTTTCTAGAATAATACTTTATTCCTAAAAACTTCACATCTGGATCACTTGCTTTGCAAGTCTTTTGAACGTTGATTTGTTGCGTATTATGAACTGCTGAAAGTGGGATAGGTGATGACACAAACACCACCAACAGGACGGTATCCTGGGGCAAGAATGATTGTTTCTTTCTACCTCTGAGGTGAGCTCTGCTTTCTACATCACTGAAAAAGGCTTTTCAATTTCCTTTCCAACTCCATTTTCATAGTGGGGTGGGGCACAGAGAAAAAGCAGAAAGCCCGTAGCCATGAATCTTAAAGTTTGCTGTGAAAAAAATCAGCATCAGAGCAGCAATATCAGCCTAGCACCAACAAGAATGAAAATACTCTTCTTCTGTGAGCAAGACATACTTCTTAGACACATTTCAACACAGAAATTCATTATGCGCTTTTTGGGGCAAATTAAATACTCCTTTATTTGTTTTCAAATAACAGTTTCGGTCAAGACTGAAACACATTTTACATCTAGCGCCTGATCTCTCACGATGACTCCCTCACAACTTCCTTTCTCGAGAGGAGGAAGAGCAGCCCACGAGGAGTCTTCCCCAACACTGAGCTGCTTTTGTGCGCTAAACTCAACCTCTTAGAAACCGGTGACTAACAGAAGATCTGTAGCTTCCGCTTTTAATCTGATTTTGTCTATAAGCAAAATTGGTTTTCCTCTGCTGAAGACAAAGGTATTTAGAAATAAGCGGTATGAAAATGGAGTTTCTCTCAAGACAGGCAATTAAACAGGAGCAATGAACTCCAGTAACAATGTAAGTATGAGAAGACTATGCCAGGAGGGGCTTGACCCAAACTCAAGAGGGCTAGCAATTGCTTCTTCCCCTTCCTACACGTAAATATTTATGTGAGTCTTAGCTCCTATTCTCCTTCTTCAACCGTCAAGCCAAGTGACCTGCAACAGACAGCCAAATAAATTACCAAATTAATTCTTTCAAGTGCTAAATAGGTCCATTAACATTTCTAAGTATTTGAAATAAATAATCCAGGAACACTAAAGTGTAGGCATTCATCTTTACCAAAAGAATCCCTCTGCCTGCTTCTACTGAGGCAGATCCTCCCATCATCGGAGAACGCAAGAAAGTTTTTACGCAATCACAGATGTCCACCCAAAGTACTGCCTGCCAACCACAGCACGCTGTTTTCTAATTCGGTATCTTCAAACGCAGCTAGCAAAACCCTAACATCATAATATCCAAAAGCAATGCCACAAGCCTTTTAAATGCTTTCCTCATAACTTTCCTCATATTTGCCATAGTCAGGCCAGCACACTTCAGATAGTTACAGTTCTTATCGTTTTCGCCTGTTGGCAGGAAGAGCGAGCAAACCACAAATGCTGCTACCATTAACCTTTTTGTCTTTAGTTTAAGACTGTTTAGACAGACTGTCAAGTTTATGTTTTTTATCTTTTTTGTACATTTGTGCATATTCTTTCATACCTTTTCCTCCTGTTCAGGCTTCATTCCCTATCTATGTTATCTTTCCACTTGCCTGTCGTTAAACCCCTGCTGAGCAGTAATGATTTATACTTCAAAATTTGCACTTCTTGTCCCAAAAGGGTGTTTTATCCCTTTTTAGTCCATAGGATAGTTATCCTATTTATCCCGCCTATTGCTCGTAAGGCAGCCCGTCGCTCGGCTCGTGTCGCCCAGCAGCCGGGAGATCAGCCCGCGTTCACATACAGGAAAAAAAACCACAAGCCATTTGGGTTTTGAGGTTCAGGCGAGTTCCAAAGAGCTATTCTAAAATAAACAAAACATTATAGTCTTCGTGTCTTCTCCGATAGCCCTGCAAGGAGGCGTCAAGCACAACCCTTGAGCAAGACAGCTGACTGTGGGAAATGCAACTCCCTGGCTTTGCCTTGGGCAAGTTTATACATGTGCTCAGCACAACGCAAAACATAGTTTATCTTTTAATATAGTAATGTCCCGCACTGTCGCTGGGAAAATTAACAGTGCTCTCACTGCTAACAATAATACAGCTGGTATTACAGAAACCTTTTGCCAATGTTCAAAGCCAGAAAAATAAAGTTAGCTCTGAAAAGACAAAACAAGCTTTAAGCAATTGAGCCTTTATCGATTCTTTTAAACCAATCCCACATTAAGCAAAACCTA
>NW_008825109.1:12260921-12264956 GCF_000699105.1 Pygoscelis adeliae
TAGGTATAAAAAAAAAAACAAACCCCCCCCCCCCCCCCCCCCCGCTGTATTGCCACCGAAGTTCAATGTATAGACAGGATTTCCTTTAGGTCAGCATTAAACAGTCTTTTCTGCATTGTTCCAAGTAACTACAAAAGGTTTATAAGAGTTCAGAGAGAAGAGAACAAAAGAATTTGTTATTTCTGGGGAAAATTCCATATTCCTTCAATAATGTTTTTAAAGAGGGGGGGGGAGCTTTTCTAGAATAATACTTTATTCCCAAAAACTTCACATCTGGATCACTTGCTTTGCAAGTCTTTTGAACGTTGATTTGTTGCGTATTATGAACTGCTGAAAGTGGGATAGGTGATGACACAAACACCACCAACAGGACGGTATCCTGGGGCAAGAATGATTGTTTCTTTCTACCTCTGAGGTGAGCTCTGCTTTCTACATCACTGAAAAAGGCTTTTCAATTTCCTTTCCAACTCCATTTTCATAGTGGGGTGGGGCACAGAGAAAAAGCAGAAAGCCCGTAGCCATGAATCTTAAAGTTTGCTGTGAAAAAAATCAGCATCAGAGCAGCAATGTCAGCCTAGCACCAACAAGAATGAAAATACTCTTCTTCTGTGAGCAAGACATACTTCTTAGACACATTTCAACACAGAAATTCATTATGCGCTTTTTGGGGCAAATTAAATACTCCTTTATTTGTTTTCAAATAACAGTTTCGGTCAAGACTGAAACACATTTTACATCTAGCGCCTGATCTCTCACGATGACTCCCTCACAACTTCCTTTCTCGAGAGGAGGAAGAGCAGCCCACGAGGAGTCTTCCCCAACACTGAGCTGCTTTTGTGCGCTAAACTCAACCTCTTAGAAACCGGTGACTAACAGAAGATCTGTAGCTTCCGCTTTTAATCTGATTTTGTCTATAAGCAAAATTGGTTTTCCTCTGCTGAAGACAAAGGTATTTAGAAATAAGCGGTATGAAAATGGAGTTTCTCTCAAGACAGGCAATTAAACAGGAGCAATGAACTCCAGTAACAATGTAAGTATGAGAAGACTATGCCAGGAGGGGCTTGACCCAAACTCAAGAGGGCTAGCAATTGCTTCTTCCCCTTCCTACACGTAAATATTTATGTGAGTCTTAGCTCCTATTCTCCTTCTTCAACCGTCAAGCCAAGTGACCTGCAACAGACAGCCAAATAAATTACCAAATTAATTCTTTCAAGTGCTAAATAGGTCCATTAACATTTCTAAGTATTTGAAATAAATAATCCAGGAACACTAAAGTGTAGGCATTCATCTTTACCAAAAGAATCCCTCTGCCTGCTTCTACTGAGGCAGATCCTCCCATCATCGGAGAACGCAAGAAAGTTTTTACGCAATCACAGATGTCCACCCAAAGTACTGCCTGCCAACCACAGCACGCTGTTTTCTAATTCGGTATCTTCAAACGCAGCTAGCAAAACCCTAACATCATAATATCCAAAAGCAATGCCACAAGCCTTTTAAATGCTTTCCTCATAACTTTCCTCATATTTGCCATAGTCAGGCCAGCACACTTCAGATAGTTACAGTTCTTATCGTTTTCGCCTGTTGGCAGGAAGAGCGAGCAAACCACAAATGCTGCTACCATTAACCTTTTTGTCTTTAGTTTAAGACTGTTTAGACAGACTGTCAAGTTTATGTTTTTTATCTTTTTTGTACATTTGTGCATATTCTTTCATACCTTTTCCTCCTGTTCAGGCTTCATTCCCTATCTATGTTATCTTTCCACTTGCCTGTCGTTAAACCCCTGCTGAGCAGTAATGATTTATACTTCAAAATTTGCACTTCTTGTCCCAAAAGGGTGTTTTATCCCTTTTTAGTCCATAGGATAGTTATCCTATTTATCCCGCCTATTGCTCGTAAGGCAGCCCGTCGCTCGGCTCGTGTCGCCTGTCGCCCAGCAGCCGGGAGATCAGCCCGGCTGAGCCCAGCCTCCCCCACCTGCAGGCCCCGCGCGTGGAAGGTCGGCCACCAAAGCCCCACTCGCAACAGGGCTTGTGCCCCCACGCCAGGCGCCCAGCCAGGAACCCCACGCTCCCCCCAGTCTCTCGTCTGGACCCCCTCTGCTCCCCATCCCTTCACATACAGGAAAAAAAACCACAAGCCATTTGGGTTTTGAGGTTCAGGCGAGTTCCAAAGAGCTATTCTAAAATAAACAAAACATTATAGTCTTCGTGTCTTCTCCGACAGCCCTGCAAGGAGGCGTCAAGCACAACCCTTGAGCAAGACAGCTGACTGTGGGAAATGCAACTCCCTGGCTTTGCCTTGGGCAAGTTTATACATGTGCTCAGCACAACGCAAAACATAGTTTATCTTTTAATATAGTAATGTCCCGCACTGTCGCTGGGAAAATTAACAGTGCTCTCACTGCTAACAATAATACAGCTGGTATTACAGAAACCTTTTGCCAATGTTCAAAGCCAGAAAAATAAAGTTAGCTCTGAAAAGACAAAACAAGCTTTAAGCAATTGAGCCTTTATCGATTCTTTTAAACCAATCCCACATTAAGCAAAACCTATGGGCAAATATGATCACCGTAAAGGTAATTCACGTTTGAGTTCCATAACCTTTACTGAATCACTTAAAAAAAAAAGATTTCCTTGGTGCCTTTTACAGAACAGATTCACCCTAAACACAGCTATCAAACACTGCAGGTGATACAGCCAGCGTTTAAATCACCCATTTAAGTTTACAATATAAAAACATTAGTTCACTTTTACTTCTTTATCAACATAGTTTTTATGACTATAATAAATTTTGGTTCTTTTATTTTCCTCCAATTCTGATTAGCACATCTTTCACTTCAGAAAGAGAAACAAGTACAGGGAGCAGAGAGGAAGAGCACATTTTCATCTGGTAATTTTCTACCCCAAAACTAATGGGGTAAATCCATCCAGTATGGTTTGGCATTTGACAGCATCTTGTATTCTGTGCATGCATGGCCTACAAAAATCTGAAAACCACTGACAGCTCTCGCTCATTAGATAGCTCGGAACTGTAGGCCAGTCTAACAGGAGGTCAGATTTCACCCCTACCTGAAACACGCAGTCACTACTCGTTACCTCTTCCATCCCGCTCAACAGAAACGTGCACCCCCACGTATGCATTTCAGTCACGACAAACTTGCCGTCTTGCTTTGGAGTCAACGTCAACTCTACCTCGAGAGACCGCTGACAGAATAACAAGTCGGACTTCTCGACTGCAAGTTTGGGAAGGCAGTTGCCCCAGACAGCAGAAGCCCCAAACCTGCCTGAACACGGTTCTGGACGAGAACTTTCGCTCTCCGAGATGTCAACTCTTGCTGCCCGTATAGCAACAATTACTCAGATGCCATTAAATCAGATTTTAACGACAAGATATCCTCCGCTCAGAAAGCTTTGGTCATATGGCATCTTAACGTGTCACTTTCTAGTGTATTCAGTCAGCCCCAGGAACAGCAGATCGCATTTGAGTATTAAAGAAAAAGGTTTTCTACCACTCGCTCAGGGACACGCCACCCCCTTTCCACAAGTGATCGCCTCCTCCCCACGGGTCTTCGCAGACTGCATTCGCACTCTTTGTTAAATAAAGCTTTACAGTATCTCTGAACATTTATAGTGCCATGACTCAGTTAAATTCTAATCAGCCTGTGAGCTGTCAGACACTGCAGGCAGGTCCCCTCAAAATAAAACACGGAATAATATAGTCTCCAGATTCCAGAGAGATGAGGCAGAAGGGGACAACTTCTACTTCCAGCCTTCCTAACGTCAACATAATCCCAAAGCCAGAAATCCCACCATTTTTTCAACGTCTTCAACACGTGTCAAGCATTTCAGCTGAATTCTTCTTTAAATTAAAAACCTTATAAATCATCAGAATCCACAATACAGGAGGAGAGGAGGAGAGGTGCAGCACAGACACACGGCTGTTTGCATGCTACAAAGCTGTCCCTTATTTTGCCTATGCCCCGGCACTACGTTTCTTTAGGTTTCGCTACCTTCCAACTTAATTGCCAACTGACAC
>NW_008825109.1:12267187-12285297 GCF_000699105.1 Pygoscelis adeliae
GGGGCAAAACGGCTCATCAAAGCCATGCCGTTTGCCCGCCTGGCAATAAATACGGTTTGGGAGAAAAAGCGGCCTTGGGCAGAGCTTCCAAGAAGAGTCAGCCCTCCATTTTGGTAGGTGGCATCTCCGCAACCTCTGCTGTCAGAAATGGCATTGTACGTCAAGTCGTTCTTTGGGCTTCACTCCCATCAAAGAAGAGCGTATCCAGAGAGACACGCTGAACTTGGCTGTATAGGCGAAGCTACGAAGTGCGCGTGACCTTCATCTCGTCTCCTGCGTGCCGGCGTTTAACAAACGGCCGGACGCCGTGCGTGGTGTTTGCCGAATGCCTTACAGAACACTTCGTGACACTTGGCTTCTTCTAGAAGTTAAAGACTGAGGAAAGAGGAACAGATTTGTTTACAAGTCGCTTATAAATTGCATGGTAATACCTGCATTCACACGTGCCAACATTTTAGTTCTAAAACGCGGGTAAAATAATCATAAATGGTATATTCAAGCATCTTTTTAGTAAGACTAATATGGATAAAGAACATACGAATTTCCACTTTAAATAAAGCAAAAGGGAGTCGCACTTGTGAAAAACCAAATATTTTAACCTAGAGATACCATGAATGAAAGTAGATGTAGGAACGTTAAGCGAAACCTCTTTCACTTTGGAATGTACGGATTGTGTACAGGCTTACAGCGGAGCTAGTAATGTATTACTTGACCTATTTTTTTAAGCCAATGAAAGATTTAGGTTAACTTCATCATCATGTGTTTTTAACCACTTTCTTCCAGAAACGCAGCAGCATTTTCTAAAGCTACTGCATGTCACAGTGTCTATACAACAGTCCCTTTTTTTTGAGAGAGAGAGAGAGAGTGTAAGTCTCATAATATAGCCTGATCATACTTCCATTAAAACAATAAGCTTTGCTCTTCATTTCCGGAATAGGCTCATTACCAAATTCTGATTGTAAAGAAATGATCTTTAATTCTTTTATTTCACGAACAATCTTTATCTCAAAAATGTTTCAATGCTAAGCAGCTGAATTATCTAGGGAAAAGGAAATTTTCTCATTACTGCAGCAATTTAGCTGCTATTTCAATCAAGAGTGTGTAGTAGAGACCGCTTTCATTCTTAACCTTAGGGAACGTATTGCGTAGACGAGAGACCTACAAAATGCGGAATCTCGGACAAGCCACAGAAAAAATGTGCATGTGGAATATTTGTTAAAATGATTGTTGTTAGGTAACATAGTTACCTGAGGACGCAAGTTTTGATACGATACAATCAACTGAGACTGTATTAAATAATACAACGTATGGATTTAGCAGGTTATTTCCAACACTTAATATTCATACCACACCGAATTGTGCCGCTTGCTCATATTTACTTAAACTATGAGAATTCAAACAATATACAAAATAAATACTCTGTACAAGTAAAGGAAAAATCCCCGCACACAGCGAAATCAGTCTCTCAAGAAGTATGGAAGTACTGATGTGTATTTGTTGGTTCTTCCTGTGCAGTCTTCAACCAAACCTAAACACACACTCACCCTCCAAGCACAAAAGATGAGCATCTACCGACGTACCTACCTATCTACCATCTGTGGGTGGTGTCTGTACCTTCACTTCATTATAGGCGTCACAAAAGGGGACTTTTTTTCAGTTTTTTTCTTCAAGGGGAATTCATCACTATAAGATACCTGTAAATGGAGGGCCAATCACGACAGGAAAACGTAAACTACCTTTGGATTGGTCTTGGGAGAGAAAAACACATTTATAGAGGTTATAGTAGAACTCATTCCCAGAATTGCAAGCACTTAGTGGAGAGCTGTTGGTACCGTACTTTGGTAATATCAGTGAACCGCTTCTTTTTATACTTATAAAAATATGTAATAACACACACACTCCCCCCCCCACACACACCCTCTTTACAATTGCTAACCATAAATCTCAGGACAGAAAGGTATGGGTTTGACTTAGTAGGAATTCTATCAAAATCAAAATATAATTGTGATTCTGACATTCTTGAAGTACAAAATTAATCTGTGTGACCGTTTCAAAAATGGTTAAATAAATTGTTGATGTACCCCCAACTTTTTCTTTGATCACTTCGATGATTATAATAATGCATTTAAAAATGATGAACAAAGCTACAGTTCCAGTAACAAACTTTGTCTTTAGTTTGCTGAAGTAAAACACATAGGTCTGTGCCATGGGGTAGCAAGACATATTATTTTCAAAAAGAAAATGAAAATGCTATTACATGATTCCCAAACACTTTTAAGCTAATGCTAGCCTATTTTTAAATCACATAAAGTGCTCTGAAGAGCTTGGGAGAACTACGGTTGCTCTTATTTTGATTTTCCTTTAAGGCTATCTCAGCCTCTCAAAAAACGAACAGCTCAGAAACTACCTTTTTCAATCAAAGTAATTAAGACCTTGCTTTATGGAATCCAATCATGATATGAAAGGCTTAGGATGTGGTCGAGAAGCTAGCTAGCTTTACAGAAATTCATCTCCAGACTAAATCTTCCCTAAAATAGTTTGTCAGCCTTACGTAGACAAATAATGAAATTCCATCCTTGACTCAGCCTAGTTCAATTCATGTAACATGTCAGATTACACACTATTTCGAAGGTGCCTTCACAGAGGATTAAATCACCTAGTATTCCAGAATTTATGTAGGCACATAAAATAAATTTTAAAAAAAAGAATAATTATGATTCTTATTTATTCAATAATTGACTTCAAAGGAGGTTTGCCTAAATAAATGATAATCATGTCACAGTGTTCATCCATAAATTTGAAGTAGTAAGGTGGAAAAGTCTGCCTTTCTTCAGGAGTACTATCTAGGACTAACTGAAATCAATGGGAACCCTACGAGTGTTATCAGAGGAAAAACTGGTCCAGGGCAAGGGTTTCTGCAGGGTGTACCGTAGCGCATATCCTGTTTTGTTCACGACAGCAGCAAGTCTGCAACTGTTGGAGGTGGAGCTGAATTACACAATAACGTGTAAAGGGAAGACTAATATACTCTTTATGTAACTGAAAGATATCAAGAGTACATACCGCCTGTTACTTTATTATCTACCTACATTTAAAATGATAAAGGTATTTGTATGCATACGTAACTCTCATCATTCCCTACTGGAGTTGTTTTCTGCTTCTTTTTTTATTTTATTACACAGTTTACTTATATTTTTAGAAGTACTTCGAAGCAGGTCATCTGAGAGAAATGTACCCTTAGCACCTCAAGTTCCTTTTTTTTCTGCATTAGTTAAAAGTAGACTTCAGATCGTGACTATTTGATCTAAGAGTAATAAGCAAAGGACCAGATGCTAGAGTCTTTTCAATTACAAAAACATTTAAAGACAGCTGTACCATATAAACTCTCATGGAGGAATCATATGCTCGCAGCATCTGGTGAGTTTTGGCCATGCCTCTAGCACACTGTATCTGTTCTGAGGCATGAGCTAGGGCGAGGCTGGCTTCCCCATGTGGATTTTTGGGGTGGGGTTGTGCATTTTTTGACCATAGACAGGAACTAACACTTTGGGTCTTGCGTTTGGTGGCAGGAAATAAACACTCCTTTCAGCCCCTGTAACGCCTTTCATGGAAGAATCAAAGGGGCGTATGCTAAGTTGATATGACTACTTTACATTAATTGTTATTATTTAACCAGAATAAAATACTGGTGTTTTTAGCCAGAACACATCCTGTACTTGCGAATTTTCTGCAATTTCATCCCACTCGCACAAACAAACATGAAAAATGTACTTCTGAGAACGTTGCTCTGATAACTTACGATCCTGATAGTGTGAAGGCACGTCCAGAAAATAACCAGCCTGGAGTCACTACTGCCCAACCGACACGAGAAAGTACCAGTAGAGCAGGTATAACACTATGAAAATACTGTTACTACTTGTGGTCGACGGTGATGCAAAGATAACATTTGAGAAGGTTATATGCACGTAGCCAAAGCCGTTCAGAACACGCATATTCCTTTCAGACTTCGTATTTTCCCCTTTTCTTTGACACAGATGTTCCCCATGTCAGCAATAACAGACTGAATAAGGACTGAGGTATCGTGCCCTCTCTCACACTCTGCATTTAGAAGTTACTCTCAGTAACAATATTGTTTCACAGCCCCATTTTTCTGGCTGGCTATCGTGAAATCTGGATAACTCTTTGTCGTGGTTCTCACGATGACACAAGACATGTTGTTGAAACAGTATGTTCTAAAATAAAATGAACAGTACGTACAAATTATACATACGGTGATCTGGCAGCCAGTACCGCACTGCAAATGAATAAAAGTTCTGGAAAGGGCCGTTAGGAAGCAGCTAAAAAAACGAAGCTAAAGTGTACTGTGTTTGCCCTTCAAAATAATACAGGTACTGGGCAAATGTTTTACAATATATGAACACTTTAAGTACGTATTAAAATTGTGATAATATTCTTTAGTACAAATGATCTTAAGTGCTCCGACTCAAGTAAATGAAACTGCTGTGTTAAGCTATACTGTGTATCTCATGTATTTTTATTAAATATGTTTACCTCCCCACATACTAGCTTATGAACAAGAGAACCTCTGATGGAAAACCAATAATATAAAATGCAAGTTATTTTAATACACTTAAGCTATGGTTCTACCCATCCACTGACTTGGAACATTTACTTGAGTTACATTAAATCAAAGTTTTCATTTCATTATTCTTTTTCTCCTTTTATAGGAAAAGCAATAAATAATAGCTTATTTTATTTAACAACAAATAACAGGAAAACAAGCAAGTCCTGATTTATTTTACCTGATTTCAGTTACACCAGAGTGTAAAGTAAATATAAAATTTCTGGTATGGCACAGGGTACCTTACTTTAGCCAGCTCAGTCCTCATACCTCATACCTGAGAAGAATGGATATTTTATTGATGAAATAATACGATACCAGTGTTTTAAACGCCAAAGTAGCATCTTATCTGTTCCATTTGTCTGTAACATTTTTTTTCTAAGTTGCTGATTGTTTTCTTTCTTTTTTTCATTGTGAGAGTTGGAGGGAGAGGTGAAGGAAAGAGGTTGGCCTCAGAAGATTACTGGAATTCAAAAGTACTGAAGATCTTTATGATTTCCTTGTTTTATAATGAAAAAAATACTATTTTGGAAAAACCTACACTTAACAATTTTCACAAATGCACAAAAACATAATGGAAAGAGAAAGAACACGGGCTACTACCCGACACTTCCTAACATCACTCACAAAAGCCCTCTGAAAAGTAACAACTAAGAAATTCCGAAAAAAATCTGGCTTCTTTGGCTAGGTACCTAAAAGGTGAATGTTTGGAAAACATGGTCCCAGTTCTGAGGATTAAATATTCTCAGAAAAATTCGTGCTTACCTACCTAACGTCACAGATTTAGTCACGAGATTACTGCTTCTGTTTGCCTACAGATGCCTAATGGGAAAAGCCATTTAAATGGTGTGTCAAAAAACTTAAGGAACTCAAATCACTGGGCCATGGAAGCCGAGATAAACTTCTGCTTGATTGTATTTTATGTGATTAGTTTATCAGAATCATATTAGCTGTGCTTTTATAACTGATCCAACTATATATCTTTGCATATTTTTATTAGCACAGAAATATCTAGGTTTTATTAGGAGACATTAGCTTCACTGATTGTTAGATATATAACAAATCCAGCTTTGATGCTGTTTATCATTGTACCAGTATTTTACATGTGACAGAAAGCTGGCAGAGGCATAGGAGTGATTCAACTCCCCATAAACCAGAGAGCAGCAGTTGCGTTCACGTAAGTTACCTCCCCTCATAGAGCTGGGAAATTTCTCTTGCCGCTTTTTGCATGTATTTTAGAGAACTGCCTAGCCAAGGTTGCTCTTGCTTTGAAAACCAAGGAGTAAGAACATGGGGATACTTCCATATATAAACAGCAGATACTATAACCTGTTTCTACATATATAATTCTAATTTTGAAATAATTGCATCTCTTTTTTCTCGTCTGATAGATAATAAAAAAAATACATGAAAGTATTTTCTCTGGAGAAGAAAATTCATTCTGACTTATGATGACTTAGCACAGAGAATCTCTGGGTTACGTTCTTCATTTGAACAACATCCATTTTGCTGCATTACAATGGCCGAAACAACTTTTTTAAAGTAAAAGCTTGAGTGGAGAAAAATAATTACATTTTGTGAATAGTTTGAAAGTTTTGGTTCATGTTTATTTGGACTGAGAAGCAATATTTTAAGTCCTCCAACATTATTACAATTATTGCCCACTGTACAATTCATTTGGGAAGCCACGACCTTAATGTTGTTGTCTTGATAAAATACTCCAAAAAGCCTGAACTTGGAAGCCCCTCTTACAGAGGGAGAAGTTTGTACTCCTAGGGATTCCTGCTTCTCGCTTTCTCCCCCATTTGAGGAATCAGATGGTCAAGCAGCAGGAAAAAGAAATATTTCAAATATTTTCACGTTGAATTTTGTCTAACCTGATGCTGTGCCTACTTTTTTGTTTTGTTTTGTTATTTTGTTCAAGCAGAATACTCTCATCTCATACAAAATACAAATGGATCCACGTTTTTCCGTCAAACTCCATTTAAAATTACTCCATTCCCTAAAATCTCTTCTCTAATATAAATGATATTGAAACTCTTGATACATCAGTTCTTTAACATTATTGCTAACTTTCTTAATAGAAGGGTAAGGACTCACACGAGTCCTTACAGGTGTCTTCTAAAATATGTTACGTTCTATATCCCTAATAACTCTTAAATATTTTACTGGCTGGGAGCATTGTCTACCAGCAGAAACGTACAAAAAAGGTTACTTACTATACTGGAAAAAATGTATTTGAAAAAAAACCAAGTGTCTGTGTGGTTTGTCTAGAGCAGATTTAAACTCTTGAAAAGGTGATCACTATTCACAATTATTTAACAAATAATTAATAAGCAGTTAAATTTGCCAGGTCGACACAACATAAATTAATTAAACCCATAAACATTTCTTCACCTCTCCCAAGCCACTTTATGTACTCATTATTTGTCATTTTCTACTGATGCAATCTGATTGATGTTGCTCATATGGATGCTTAAAGAAAGCTAATACATGAAGAAACAATTCGAATGAATTCTTGGCTTTTTGAAACAAATAGTTTCATGTCTTTTCCAGAGTTATTCCTTCAATTGTAAATAACTTTTGTTCATTTCCTTTCTAGAAAGAAGAAGAAAAGGCAGAAACAATTTACTGTGTTATGATTCTCACTACTCTCTACTGAAATTCTCTTTCCCAGTATCAGAGATCTACTGCGATTCCAGTAATAAGCTGTACTTGGATTTATGAGTAAAACACACTGTAAATCATGACACGAAGACATGTAATTCTGTTTTCTGTGACTCATCAGCTTTTTCCCAGTTCCCACCTTCACATAAAAAAAAAAAAATTCTATTTTTTTAAAAAATTGTGGGGTAAATTGCATGGTCCGGACCATGCAAAGGAGGAGGATATTCAACCTTTCCTCCTATTGCACAGCTGTTCTCTTACTTACAAGTTTTCATTCCTTCTTTCCCCTGTCTCTTCACTGAGAGTTGAAATATCAGTGAACATTTTCATCAACATTTTCCAATCCTGCTAGAATGCTTCTGGTAGAAAGAAAATTCGTAAACCAGAAGATAAAAAGTAACCTGTTGAATGTTTTCTCAAATTCTTAAAAAATGATAAAAATCAGATTTGCAGAATGTTTCACCCAATTATTATGATTAATTGCTTTTTTCTTGTCTCTTCTGGGGTTAAATGAAAAATAGTAACAATAAGCATTATTTAGTTGCTGGAATCCAAAAGGAAGCAAGAGATGCAACACCATGCACAAATGCCGTTTGTTATATTGAAAAAAGAGCCATGTTGATACACAACACAAAGCATAAAATCCCTTTGTGAATTACTATCTTATTTTACATCCCTATAATCCAGCATCACCAAAATACATAAAAGATTTGCCATTGGCTTCAGTGAGTATGGAATCAAATTCTATATTTTGGGTGGGGTTTTTACTATTTAAAATTTTCAGCAAGACAGCAATGAGACATAACCTTCTCCTAAAGACAGGTTCTCATTCTCCAGCTACTCTCATTGTGCTAGATCTTAATGTTCTTCTTGAATGCCTGAGGGACTTTATCTTCCTGTTTGGCACAGTTCTAAATTGGCTTAAATCATATTTATCCAACAGTTACCTGCATTATATTTTCAAGGGTAATTTGTGTCCTTCTCCTAGAGCATTTATTTCTCGTGCTCTGTAGGGTTCCATTTTGGCCCCGTTCTTACTCAGCAGTCCGAAGCTGCCTGTGTGCAGGGTTGTTCATTGGCATGATGCTGGGTTTCATTTCTATGCCGACAAGACACAGATCTATTTGTCAACCAAACCAGCAATTTCAAACTATGCTATTACCATATTGACAAGCTGGTGACTGTAAAAGCCTCTACGAGCATCAATTTTGTTCAGTTAAAATCAGACAAAACTGAGCTGTTCATGGCTGTCTCTTCCCATCAACCCAAACCCACTTGAACTTCTAACCCATCCTTAAAATTCAACCCAGGTTCATTGGTTAAAAACCTTATGTGGTTTTTGATTGCGAGCTCTTCTTTCAGTATTGCAGTCAAAAGATTAAGGCTTCCTATTATTAGTTGAAATAAATGTGCTTTGCTTATTGCTCATTCATGCTTTTATGTTCCCTAGACTAAATTATTTTAGTGCCCAGCTTGTTGATCCGCTGATGAGACCGATTATCAAATTTCATCTCGTATAGCAAGTTCTGTTTCCAGGGCAATGTATTGTACAGACTAATGCATGTTTCATACCTGCTGTTCTCTCATGGTGGCTACTAATACACCACAAAATCTATTTAAGCTATTACTGCTCTTGCCCTACCAAGTTTTTCATGAACTTTGACTTATTACTAAGAGATATTTGTCAGGGGGCTGATCCTACCGAGTTAAGTTAATGGAAGCTTTATCATCGACTTCAGAAAAAATGAGCTGTAAGCCCACGTAGCCTCTACTCACGGCCTTAAAGCTATTGCACGGACACGGGGTGATGGCTTTCTGCTCGTATCCTATATATTTTTCCGAAAGAGTTGGTGTATCCCAGCTGGCAGATTCGGAAGCACTTTTCAGCTCCTGAATCCAGGTGCTTGTGCACTATGGCTATACCCTACATATTGAAATGAAACCTAGGTGTACGCACTATTTCTTTGCAAACTCTGATTGTCTTCTGGAGGAAACCCTCATGTGCGATCGCCCTTCTGCCAGGATGATCAGAGGACTAGGACTGACAAAGGCAGTCCGGGCTGCGCTGCCTGGCGATGGTCTGGGTATGCCACAAGCTGCACGAGATTTGCATTGTTTTCTGAGGAGTTCTGGCTTGTGAAGGTGTTTTGTCTGTCAGCTGCCACGGATTAAGGAGCTGTTTAATTTTATTTAGGTTCTTGTAGTCATTTGTAAGAATTTGGACTAAGCGCTCTTCACTATTAACTAATAAATAAATAGATAAAAAACCCCAAAGCCCACCCTGGCAAACAAACAACAGCAGCCTGTTTTTTCAGGCAACCTTATTCAAACAAGTACCTTACTTCTTGGGTGGTGCTGCTGAAGTCGGTGAAAGTTCTCCATAACAAAACATACCACAACCTAAGTCAGAAGCAGTCGCATGGCAGAGTCGCTAGCCCACCTTACTGGCCTTCCTGATGGCATGCATTTCTGCTGGAGAGTTGATTGCCGAGTCTTGTGGTCATTCAGGTTTGCGCACTCAGGTACGGTTGCGCTGATCTGAGGAGGGATCTAGCTTTAGGACTAACATGTTTTATTATTTAGTTTTATGTTCCACATTTTCTTACCAGTTAAAAAAGAAAAAGGAAAATTTTAAGAGTTTTGTCCCCAGGATTTGTTTCTTAAATGACCAGAAATTAAACCTACCAGAATAACGTTATTAGAAACTTTTCCGAGAACACAGAAATTAGAAGGTGAGTAATGAGGAAAGGGAGGATTTATGACTATTTAGCCACTGACAATAAAGGTAATTTCAGAAGAGACTGCAAAACTTACTTGTTTATAGAAAGTCCTTACAAGGGCAAGAGTTGCTATACAAAGGAGTGCCGCCGTTTAAAAGAAAAAGACCAGTTGTAGAACCCCTAAAGTTGTAGCTAAGAATATGGTCCTACAGGGATTATACTGAAGATTAAAATACTTTGGCTCTAGTGACTGCTGTAATGAGAATACATATAGAGATAAACTGACAGAGCTGAAAAGTATTTAATTTAGATGACAGCCTACAAAAATTAATGTGAAAATGAGAATTGCTTAGAGGTAATAGATTGAGGGTACAAGATTCATTTTTTAAGTGTTAACCTCTTACATGACAGTGTGATACTGTAATTAAAATGGCAACATTCTTTGTTTGGGGAATTTATTTTAAATTTCTAATTGCTTTGTAGTTCCTAGGTTAGAATTTTTTTCAAGCGGACTGACAGAAGTCAAGGACTTTTCACAGCAATACAATGGAATGAGTGAGCTTCATTGTACTGAGCAAAAAGATTAAGCACAAACTTGTTTTAATTGTTGTGATTAAACTATTCTTGAATATTAATATTTGTTCTGGTCCATGTTGAATATGAACATGGAAATTCAATTAATTTCTTTCTAGTAACCTGATCCTTAAGAACTTGCCCCAAACTTTGAGCTGCTTTGATGTTCAAAGGCTTTGGCTGAGATCAGAGACGAGAAGAAAAAGAATGGGGACCTCTTCACAATATTTTTACCTTTGAAGTCTCAGGTTAAAAGTACTATTACTGTTTGCTTAAACAAGCGAGAGAATGAAGGATAAGATCATGAATTGCAACAACCGACAAATGACAAATGTTTTGCATGAAGTACATTTCCTTGTCAGGAGAGAGAACGTTCTTCTAACAGATTTCCAAAGAGATTGGCAATTTGTAGAGAGTCAATTATAGGGAAGAGAGAGATATATCATTGTATTTTGGTTTTAACCGTTTAAGTGGGAATAAAGAATTCATTTGGAATTTTTCCCTTTGATTTCCTCTACATTTCATACTAGCGGTAGCAAACATGCACATTATCCAACTGTCGACAAATCCCCTAGACTCAAGCCTGGAACAGTAGATCCCACATCTCCCCCATGAACGTCTTTCATGAAAGCTCCTCTGTCATTCAAGATCATACTATTCCCTCCTCTATTTATTTCTAAGTGTCACTCAGCTCCATTCCACCAGCTTGGAAAAACGTCAAGAACTTTTATCTTCAGAGTCAGTTGCCAGTTCTGTTTAGTGAACAAGCCAGCAGGGACCTCTGGTGCCATCAATGCAGCTCAGTCAGTGCCCCTCTCTTCAGGGATGGAGTGTATCATTATCCCGATGGCTGGACAGAAAAAGATGCATTTTTAGAATAGTTCTCAGGGAGCAGTTACTGGAAATCTCCTCCCTTGAGACAGTCTATTGGCAACAAGTTTTGCTGCTCTGACATGAGGTATTGCATCGAGGCCCAATCCTGTCACTAATAAAGTTAGTGGGAAACGTGCCATTCTTTTCAAGCGAAGTCAACAGGATTAGTGTAGCAAATAAGAGCTAAAAAATATACCTTGCATCTACAAATGCAAATGGAAAGTCACGTCACAAAAGGGAATGTCATTTTATGTCTGTTTTCAGAATCTGGCTTTGTTTCAAATCAGAATAAGCCCCTTCCCCAAATGTAAAATTGACAGTAAAGAAAATGGAAATTGTATTTTCATATTACAACATTTCCATTTTTGGTTTTGCAGGTGTTTGTTTAAGTTTGCATCTAAAAAAAAAAAAGTCAAGAACGGGCTGTTTCAGTGTTTGATTTTTTTTCCTCTAAAAAAACCCCCACTTTTTTCATTTCCTCTAAAACAAGGCGTAGACATTGTCAAGATTTTAATTTTTAACAAAATTTAATTTTAACAAAATTACTTTAAACTTTTCCTTAACCAGCTCTAGCAGGCTCTTTTAATTGCCAACAGACACCTTACACAGCTGTGCTAGAAAATGTTACTTAACCTGAAGGGAGAATTTCTGTTGATTTCAGCTGTCAGACCCACAGGCTCTTGACTGCACTAACAGGTAACAGTTAGTTCCACTGTCTTGGCAAGTGAACTTTTCCTGTACAGAAATAACATGATGCTGGGATTCTTTTTTTTAATTTTTTTTTTTAATAGGTGTTGGTTCATTTTTTCATAGGATATTATCATCCTTGGCAATACTGGGTTTAATTCCACTTAAAATGACAGAACTGAATTGTCATCATTTTTAATGGGTAAAAATCTATGCAGTTCATCAGAGGTGCCGTAAAATCTAATCAGAAATTAGACTGTAAAATTAATAGGCCTATATTCTGTATAATGCCATTTTATAAATCTGGAACTGTAGCAGATTTGGAGTTTCATATACAGTACAGTTAGGCAGGAGTGGAATCTTCAGTTTAAACAAATAACCTGTGAAATAACTGCTACGCTGTGCTAAAGCAGTTGGTGGCCGTGTTTTACTTTGAGTAGTAGGGTACCAAATCCATTAATTCCACGCCTGCGCTTTCATTTTAGTGTATTTCTATACCGCAGCTGTAAGTCACGGGGTAACTTCCCCTGGTTTATTTCTGCGCGGCAAAGGTTGAGGATGGCTGCAAGACCCTGGTTTTGACCAGGCGGCTCTTGTGTGCAGATACGTGCTAACCCATCCCCTTTATTCGGAGAGGAATAACGGAAAAATGGAAAGGAGAGGCGTGAGGCAAGCGAAGGAGGAGCCGGCGTACAGCCTTTCCTTAGCAGCATCACTGAGAAAAAGGGGAGCACGGCCAGGGGCTCCCCCGTGCTGGGGGGCTGCAGGAGCTTGCAGGGCCGCGGGAAGGGGAGGCGGGTTGACGGGTGTCAGCATCTCCTCCCGCCCTGGGCTTTACCCGCGAGCGCATACGGAAGCGCACAGAGGCACAGAGCCCGGGCCAAAGTTTCCCGTGCCCGGAAAGCAATATAGGAAAATCCCAAGCGGGACTCCTCAGGATTTTCCTCCCGCTCACAGCAGAAGGGGGGAGAGGGTGTGTGTTTGTTGTGTCCCCCTCCCCCCAGCAGAAGCCAGCAATCTGGCTAGACATATGTAGCGTTATGTAACGCCGTAGGAGCTGCTGCTGTTGACGGTGAAGGATGGAACGGCAGCAATAAGCTGATAGCTACCCTTACTTCCCTGTGCTGAAATGATTCACTTCTCATGGTAATTTGCACCGTTTTAACTCCGAGTCCCTCCCACATAATGATTATACAGTGTTACTATAAAACCTCAGGGTTCATCTGCAGAAACATTTCTTATGCTGGAGTTCTCTGTGGAGACATACTCATAAAAATTGGTACGAGGGGAAGATTAAATAGATAAAAGCATAAAAACAGATTATAGAATAAATACAGTCTGGTAGATCAGTTCAGCTGGGAGGCAGAAGCTTACGCTCCCGAGTCTCCTACTGACTTCTGTAATGCTGGACAAACTGCTGCGTTTCTTTGCACCACAGTTTCCCAGATTTGAAAGTAGGGTAATGCCGTTTTCAGCTCTTTCTCTGCCTTATCTAAGCATGCTGTAATACCGCAGGAATACTTTCGTTAGAGACATCAGCGCTCTGTCTAGCCTATGGAATCTGGATCTCAGTTTAGTCTTCTAACTTGGAACACATAATTATCAACATATAAACACGTTTCCTTTTGCTTTTGGTTTGTATTCTCTTTTCTTGTAGATTCTACTATTTATTCCATCTCTATCTCCATCCCAAGAGAAAAAGAACAGTGTTTGCCAAGAGCAAAAGAACAAAATCAGTAGAGAAGTAATTTTTATCTTTTTTCTTTTTTTAACAACCTGATAGAGAATACAGCACAGTGAAAAAGAGAATTTTTTTTCAAAAACCTCGTTTTAAAAAAATACTTAGTAGTATTTCTTTATATGAACAAAGCCATTCACTGAAGTAATCTTGCCTTACATCATTAGTGCATGGCAATGCAACACAAGGTGAAAACCTTTGAAAAAGTACTTAAAGGGATAAATCTGTAACAAGGAATACACTTTCTCTCTATCATAACTGCACATTTAAGAGGCCTCTGCTTTACCGGTGACAATTCAGAGCGACAGTGCTTGGCTTAATGCTGTCATCTTGTAGCTACTATGATAGAAATTCTAGTTGTACAATTGTCAAGGTGAGCAGTTTTATGAAGTTAATTGTGTAACATTGTTTATGAATTTAAACCACACAATTAATATATTATTCACCGACATGCATAATGGACTCTTTGTATTGAATGATGGTTTAAGGAAAAAATGTAACTGATTTTGGAGCTACAATGATTGATCTATGAGGTAAAATTAAAAGTGCTAAGTATGTATTGCTTGGCTCCTCACCAGCTAAGTGGATGCGGGTAGTATGAAAGAATATCTACGTATAACTAACTGCAATGTATGAATATCAAGGAATCAGAGAAATTATTTAAAGCGAAGCAAGAGGATTAACCTAGAAGTAAATGGGGAAGATTTAAGAAAGGCAACTGGCTATCAAGGGGAACTAGGCAAGAATTAGATGTTCTTGCCTATAAAAATCTTCTCTGATGTAAGGTAATGGAAGCTTTATTCTCTGCAATTTTAAAACAGCTGGATCGAACAATATCAAATTAAAAGACAGCACTCCAGTAACATCTCTCATTAATATCTTGCTTTTTAAGTAATGGTGGGACTTTAAAATGACATGCTACCCAATACGAATAATGGAAACTACCTGCCTCTAGTGAAGAAAGGACCTCGTGGTACCAAGGGATCCGACTTCTTCGTACTTACCAAGAAGTACTGGAAGTACTTTGCGTTTTTAATTCATTTGGAAAAAAAAACTACAAAAAACCCCAAAATGGACATCATTACACATGGTGAATGTCACACGAGTTCACGGGCAGTTCCACTAAAGAGCTTTACACCAAGTAAAAATTCTCAGTTTAGATAAAAGCTATGCCCTACTGTTCTGCTCTAGCTTTTTATACTAACAAATTTTAACTGAACAACAAATTGAAGAAGTCACTTGTTTTATTTCACCAGATTTCCTTCTCTGAACTGATAGTTTAACAAAAGTATGTAAAATCATATTAATGTACATGACCGAAGATGCCAAAGCAATACACTAAACTTGCTTCTTCCTCCATCCTCTTCACTTATACTAAGCAAAGGAGAGTCTCAATGAGTCACCGTTACCTGAATTCCACAAACATCCTGCTATCGCTTATTTGAACTAGCCTGTTTCAGGAAAAATAAATAGGTATTTCCATGAAAATTACTCTAGTAAAGGACAGTTCCTCTTGTCAAAGGGCAGAAGGAGATGGGTTTAGCAAGCATGTTTGTATAATTTAATAAAAAAGTTAATTTAGGCGTCTCCATATTGATAGGTCTTGATTTAAGCTCTAAAATTAAGGAAGCTTCACGTTTCTATGAAACAGCAATGAACAGCAGACTATAATTTGCTTTTAGGCTAAAGCGAAATAACAAGTACACTTTTCCTAGATTGACAACTGTCATATATTTTGACATAGAAGCAGGACAGAGAGATCATGTATTACTTTGATTTTAGATACTTAACTCCATCAAAATATTACAAAGCAAAAACATTGCATCAACATGGAGCTTTTTATCCCTGAATTGCTCATGAGCAAAATTAAATAAAATCCACCCAGATCTTGTGATTTTTATTTTCTGTTGAGCATGTGTATACAAATGTCTGTTACACAATCTTTGTGTATAAACAATGTAACATATATAGTATATATAAAAGCAGTTTTATTTTCACTCAGATCCACATTACCGCCTATTCCGTATTACTCGTAGCTGATTAAGTATTAACTTAAGTTCGTTTTACAACTCAACTTTGTATTCATTCTCCGTTAATTCTCCTGCCAAAGCAACCTGACCCTTCTTCCACCTGAACATTAACACACATTATAAGCTTCAGTTCTTCCTCTTTCATCTGGAAATTTTCCTTCATACTTTGTCAAGTTTATATCTTATACTTTCATCGAGTTTCAGCCATGAGACTATAACAGGACTGAGTGACTACGTTTGAGTGTATGTTTACACTCTCACGTCATGTGTGATGGAGTGACATTATGAACTCCCAGAAGAAAAAGCATGTGTACAGTATATCAATAATGTTTATAATATTTAATATAAAAACAAAACAAGTTCATAATAATCTGACCCTATTGCCTTTTCTGGTATAATTTATTGGACTAGTAGCCACCAATTTGAAATTTGTATATATGCTAACAGTTCTCTTCACCCACTCCACTGGCTGAGGTACGATTATTCTCCCCAAAGAAAGAATGACCATTAAGCACAAGATACAATAACTAACAGAAAGGAGAAGTTCACATTTAGCAATCTAGCAAAATACTAATAGAAGACCAGGTTATGAATAAATAGCTGCAATTGTCATAAAAACAAACAAACTTATCTGCTACATTTATAAATTAGAGTACAGCCTACTACAGATGACCTGGTGGCCTTCTAGGATTACAGACTAGAGCATGGGCTATTCAGCCTAAAGGTTAGGGCCCATGTCCAGAACTGGGAAAGGAGCCAAATGTTCATGGCCAAAAATCAGGAACCAGAAAGTCAAACCAAGGGTCAGCAGCCAGAGACAGGAATAAGCATCTGCCCAGTAACCACAAGTTGAAATCAGAATCCCACATGGAGAAATCACAATTGCAGGGCACAATGCAGAGGTGGCTCTGAAAATGTACAGCATGAAAGGATGTGCTCAGGTTCTGCCTCGGAGACCTGCTTCTCAGTCACTGGCTGACATGCTCTAGCTAACCTCTTAAAACCGAGTCGAAACTGCAGAGAACCTGGTTTACTGCTATAGAAGAAGGTTTTATCCCAGATTAGCAATACAGAGGATAATGTGAAGATAAGGCAGTTGGTACATCTGTGTGAACGGTACATGCAGTATGTATTTGCTTCCATCATGCTGGGTGAGCGCATGTAAAAATCTCCACCTCTACATCACAATTACAATTAGTCTTACAATAAATTCTGGGTTAAACATGTTGTTTTCTGACGCTTGTGATTTTGAGAAGAGGTACTGAGGACCTGAAAGTGAGGGGGGAAAAGCTTAATAACCTCTTGGCATAAGAAAGATTAACATTCATATACCTTGCACATATCTACAAGAAAAACTAAATGAGTAGTAAAACAAGTGCCAAAGAAGACTATCTTGTTGCGTCAAGATAATTGCAGCCGCAGAAATTTTTTGCATGAAAAATATGGCAAATAAGCCAGCCTTCTACCCTTCCAAACTGTCTGGGCGTTGAGAGATACGGAAAATCTTTTCTCAGTATCATACCTGTTAGGTAGATTAATAGAAGGCTACCATTTCTGCTGCTGCTGACCCAGCAAGTTCCAGAGGCATTACATCCACATACCACTTTTAAACTGGGTATTAACATGCAACTTCCGAATCTGTTAAAATCGGGAATGAATTAAAACAAACAGATCAATGTTGCACTAGTATGAATCTTTAGAGTTTTGAGAAGCCATTGACCTTCCTAAAGGCTTTTTCCTAGTATCACTGCAGAGTGGTGCCAAATGGTCAGACTGGACTTCTACCTGTAATTTTGTATGCATGAAGCAGCAGTGGAGGAAGATTGTATGCAATAGGACCTGGTGTGAAAAATACAGATCAAAAGATAAAGAATAAATCCTGTCCCCTTGGATTTCCCCAATGAAAAGTTTTCTTTACCTTGGACTGATACCTTCATCTTGCCAAGTCAGAGGCCTTTACTCTCCTGGACTACTAGCACACAAGAGAGGGCAGCTCTCCAGCCGTGTATGGTTTGTGCAAGGACTAGGAGAAATGAAGGCCCTGCATGCTCAGGGACACAGTAACTCCCATGAGTCCTTACGAGCGCAGTTGTCTCAAGGAAAGCAGAAGATTCTTTGTGGAACAAAATGGATTGGGAATATAAAAGTAGTTTGAAAAGGAAACGTGTCTCCAGTGTGGGGGACTGCACCAGGGTCAGGGG
>NW_008825109.1:12285380-12304057 GCF_000699105.1 Pygoscelis adeliae
GAGTAGCTGCTTCGTCTGTTTTCTAGATTCAGACAATTAAAACATGGAAGTGAACTGACTGTGGCTGAAAAAGTAAATCTAAGGCAAGCGAAGAAGGAATTAGCTGTGACTAGAGTTGGAAGGGTTGGTGTGCAGGAGAATAGGTGACAGTATAGCCTGAAGGATGGCTTTTTTGTGGGCTGGTATAGTGACCAGCATAAAGGACTACTGCCTGGGTGCACAGATGGGGCTGAGGGATGCAGTAGCCCCTCACTGCCAGGAGCAACCAGCCCAGCAGCAGAGTCATACAGGACTGGTCTGAACCCTTTAGTGCACCATCATAGAATAATTTGGGTTGGAAGGGACCTCTAAAGGTCATCAGTCCAACCCCGCTGCCGTGGGCAGGGACATCTTCAACTAGATCAGGTTGCTCAGAGCCCCGTCCAGCCTGACCTTGAATGTTTCCAGGGATGGGGCATCCACCACCTCTCTGGGCAACCTGTGCCAGTGCTTCACCACCCTCAGCCTAAAAAATTTCTTCCTTATATCTAGTCTAAATCTACCCCCCTTTAATTTAAAGCCATTCCCCCTTGTCCTGTCACAACAGGCCCTGCTAAAATGTTTGTCCCCATCTTTCTTATAAGCCCCCTTTAAGTACTGAAAGGCTGCAATAAGGTCTCCCCGAAGCCTTCTCTTCTCCAGGCTGAACAACCCCAACTCCCTCAGCCTTTCTTCACAGGAGAGGTGTTCCATCCCCCTGATCATTTTCATGGCCCTCTTCTGGACCCGCTCCAGTCCTGTACTGAGGACTCCAGAGCTGGACGCAGTCCTCCAGGTGGGGTCTCACCAGAGCAGAGCAGAGGGGCGGAATCACCTCCCTCGACCTGCTGGCCACGCTTCTTCGGATGCAGCCCAGGATTCGATTGGCCTTCTGGGCTGCGAGTGCACATTGCTGGCTCATGTCCAGCTTTTCATCCACCGGTACCCCCAGGTCCTTCTCCACAGGGCTGCTCTCAATCCCTTCATTCCCCAGCCTGTAATGATACGGGGGGTTGCCCCGACTCAGGGGCAGGACCTTGCACTTGGCCTTATTGAACCTCATGAGGTTCACACAGGCCCACTTCTCGAGCTTGTCCAGGTCCGTCTGGATGGTATCCCATCCCTCTGGCGTGTCAACCACACCACTCAGCTTGGTGTCATCTGCAAACTTGCTGAGGGTGCACTCGATCCCTTTTCTATGTCAATGATGAAGATATTAAACAGTACTGGTCCCAATACAGTCATAGGCCCAGGTTCAAATTCCTTCCTGCCCTGGTTCCTCAGGACTGGTGCCTCACATCCCTTTAAGCAGCACATCTCATTTGTGCATGGCTGAGGGCCAAGAGTTCTTGTCTGCGCTAAATTAGCATGAGAGTTTGGAGAGTTTGTGTTGGTGAGATACACAGGCATGGTTTGGTATGTGTGTGAGGGAATGGTGGTGGACAGATGTTACTGTCTCTACTACTTGGGCATGCAGTTCTTATTGAAAGTGGCAGCTATGAGGTACGTCTCTATGAGACGAAAGGTGGAATGGGCCATGAGCTTCTCCCTACCCACACATACAGCTCTGCTCAAGCAAGTTTTGGAGCCACTGCTTCAGAAGTGCTGCACATCCCTGGACTGGAGTGTTCTCCACTACGGCAGTATGGCTCCTTACCATAACAGTTCTCATTAAACTCTTATAAATGGTTAAATCTAGCTTAGGTATATAAGATATTAGGCACTTAAGAATTTAAATATGCAAATATTGTGCAGTAGGTCAGACCACCAACATCTTTCTTAGGAAAAATAGTGTTGAGGATTTTGCTCTGACCTCATCCTATTTCTCTACATGAAAGAAAAATATTGTCTGACTTCCTTCATAGCATATTCTACATCTTATTGACAAATCACTTATGACACTAATTTATTAGCATAAAAATATTACTACACTCAAGACAGCCTGCTTTGATTTACTACATCAGGGTTTTTCATATGCCAAGGTCCTATCATCTCTGCTTGATCATTAGACGTCCCTTGGCTTTTTTTTTTTTTGTGCAACAGAAGAGTTTTGCCCTGTTGCCTTGGCTGAAATCCTGAATATCGGAATGGCTTTGCAGCTCAAAGGAAGATTCACTGAGCTGATGCTTAAGCAATACAGGATGGGTTTTTCAGAACCACCTTCTTTACATTAGCTCCTTGTCACAAAAGTCAGTGGCAAAGCAGAGAAGAAAAAAAAAAAGGGTACATAAACACAGAAAAGTAAAATCTAATGACAAAACTGCAACATTGTTTTTATCCTCCTTATGTGAAAACTACTTTTATTACATGCAAAGGGAAGGAATGAAACTAAATACACATATCCCTTTTCACACAGGCAGTGTTTCAGGGGTTGGTATCTGCTTAGTTCTGTGAAAACATCAACACCCTGTTATAGAAGCTGGACCCACCAACTGTACCCAGAGGCACATGCTGAATTCCACAGCAGACAGACATGAAGGGACATAGGAACGAAAGCCTTTTTGCAAGCATCATTTTATTACAAGGAAGACGGCTGGCTAATTTGCAATTAAGTTGCAGTTGCAGGCTTTTTCCTCTCTGCCACGGGTGTGCCCTCCCCACCACCAGTTTCGTTTCACTATGGCGGTCACCCACAAGCAGTGACTGACTACTGGTACTAGTCAAAGTAAGCAAGCCCTGCATCACTAATAGTTCAGACTACAAGAATCCATTCAGAAAACATATTAGAGATAGAAAACTGAGACTAAAATTCAAACCTACAGTCTGTCCTTCACATAAATTGATTTGATGTTTTGAAAAAGAAATCAAAGTCTCATTGACCTAAAGTTTGCGGCTCAGATGAAATCCATGAAAAAAAAAAAAATCAATTGACATATTTAATTCAAGGATCTTTTTCTGGAAAAGAAAAAAAATGCATCTTAACATGTAACTGAAGATAACCAATTATTGTATCTTGTCTCCACTTCTTCAGCCAATGATGACTGAAACCAAATAAGCCAAAACAATTTCACTATTATTTAAAAATGAGCTATCTAAATGGGATACGGATAAAAAAAATCCAGACACATTTTTAAATCTTTCATGCATTCTCAGAGATTTTTATATACGTTTCAGCAAATGCTATTTTAGCCGTAGCAATAAATTCAAACACCCGTTGTTTGTGTAATGCGTACCTACCAGTCTCTCAGCCAGACCAGATCATGCTACAATTTATTTCCAAAGGGTATGTTCTTATTTTGTCCGAAAAGTAAACAATTCATCTGCTTACAAGGAAGCAAGTTTGCTTGTGAACACAGGACATAAAAGCATGGTGATGGTATACATTCAGCATAAAAAAAATAGCACAAAGTTTTGAAATATGAATAAATATATCAAAATAGAATATAGGTCTAATTTCAATTCATGTAAATAAACAAAAGCTAATTATTGATCATTTAAGTTGCATTATGGAACCTAATACCCTACACATGCAGGCACACACCTTAAAAGCTGTGAGGAGTACACTTGCTCCTTCTTTTTGATCTTCACACTGCCGACCAGCACAGCTGATAACGTACTAAAGGGCTCTAATCTTGTCCCTTCCCTCTCCCGTCTCCAACAGATATGAAAGCACAGTATCTACCCAGCTGTGTCAAACTCACATTTGGAAACAAAAGCTTTAATAGGAACTTTGTACACGTATATATCAAAAAGTCAGCACATCTCATTGTCACATACGCCGCGCATTAGAAAGCTTATTCTGTCCTAGGATTGCTGAGATACTTGGCAAGACAGACGGCCAGTCTCTCTGTCTCCCTGATGGCGTCTGCATTGCTGCAGATTTGTCATGTAATTCATTGAGTTGAACTTAGCACATAAATTTTCAGTTATGACTAAAAAGTTAGAAAATTCTCCGCAGATGAAAACTACATGTCTGCACTGATAGTCAAGCAGGGAGCACTTTGGGGAACAAGAGCAGGAATCTGGATCAATCCCAGAGTGCGAGAGTGACTTACAGAAAGGAAGAATAAGCTAAAAGAAACACTGGCAAGAAATAAATTGTGTTAACTCTTGAAGATCCTTCTACATCCGTTCGTTTTCCAATCAAAATATCATTCAATATTTAAATCACTCCCACCTTAGGTGGCAGTTTATTGAGATGTTTTTCAGAATTGAGATCCCAGTAGACCAAAAGCTTCTACCACAATCTGAACTCTGAATTTAAAACCAGCATCTCCACAATAAAGCACAGAGCTCCATCCTTAACTACGGCAAACCAGAGCCCAGATGCAGACAGACGAGATCGTGCAGAACATTCCACTTAACACAGAGGCAATACAAATCTGTGTTTTCGTAGGAAATCTCATCTCAAAGACCAAAAGGAACAAGGTCCTTTTGTAATAAAGATTTGAACCTTTCACCAATATTATGCCATAATTAACAGGTTTTAAGCAAATTTGATGATTTTACTCATTTGTTTTTTGTTTGTTTGTTTTTTAGAAAAGCAGACATTTCAATCATTATTTTACATAGAGCAGGCCATGCTATAGGACCTGAGGTTCTTGCCAGTGAAATATTTAACCTGGATGGAAGGAAAAGAACCTTACTGTTTGAACAACTCTTTTGAAGGAGTTTATCGAAGTCCTTACACAGCAAATGTATGTATACCTACAAAAATAACTCCATTTTACTTCACTCTTCTCTTAATTTTGTAACAAGGTGTGTCCACTACTTAAAGCGAAGGTGTATTAGTTTCATTATTACCAACTTATAAAGTAGTGAGGTACCCAGAGATCTCTTCTGCTCTTAACGTTTACCCAGTATACGATTTTAAAAACCATATTTCAAATAAAACAATTAAGTAATTATATCACTAGCAGTCTTAGTGCACAGTTTTACTGGATAAATATGGCATCAAATAATAGATGTCAATTTGCTTTACAGAGCATCATAAGTATCTGTACAAGCACCTTCTTACTGATATAACACAGTCTGCATTACGAAGCAGCAAGAGGTGGTGGAGGATTTGCCTTAACTATGCCAGCAGAATAAAGCAGTAAAACTTCAGCTGCAGACAAGCCCTCTTGCTCTACCACTCCAGCGTGGACAAGACTGAATGCAGAAGACATGCAGAAAAGAAAGATTCTGAAGTGGAGAACAAAACCAAAAAAATAATCAGAAACACATAAAAAACCCCAGCCTAAGGGCAGCTGTGCCAATCCTATTTTGCACTATTCTTGTTTGTTTTCTTCCAGTATTCTTGCCAAAGGAAATTCCTCTGTATTTTCTTAAGACATCTGAATTTGAATGAGAAGAGGGAAGCTTGATTGAAGGAGGGCTTTTCTGATAGCCTTACCTGAAGGCATGAGAAAAAAGGGTCTGTGGAGTACGTAAACAGAGAAGAAAACAACTCACAGGCACAGATTCTTAGTGGAAAGAGATTAGTTTCAAGATAAAAACCCCTGCAAGTCATATCTGCATGTACACACCTTTTTCCTGGGATTTTCGTTCAGAGAGGGGCAGATAGCACTAGTACTCCTCTCTTCTAAGGGCCTCAGCCCCTTGAACAAACTGACTTTTACTTACCTGTTAGGTGTCTCTCAATACCAGGATCCCAGTAGATCTGCAGCCAAATAGTACCAGCACAGTCCTGCTCCAGGGTCTGGTTCTTGGTTCAGGTAGGCAGCAGGTGGGATGATTCTCAGACTATCTGCTGAGAAAGTAAGTAATTTTAAACAAAAGCAGATACACCCAGACAAAAAAAAAAACCAAACAAAAATAACAAAAAAACCAAAACCCCAAACAATTGAGCTGCAAGTAATTTTCCTGTTTGTTCTTGTATTTCTAACTGAAGCCAGGTGACACGGCCACAGAAGACCGTCATGAGAATAGAGGGAAGGGAAAGCAAGAGAGGGAGGGATAACTTTCACCCATCTCCTTCAGCGGAGCCAACGACCAGAATAGTTGTTACCTTGCAAATCTGGTCCAAGTTCCTGCTTTGCTTGATTTGGACTACGTACCTGAACTTCAGCCTACCACTCTAGCCCATGCAACCTTACTAACCACAGAGCTATAGGGACTCTTCTCCTTCCTCCCATTATACCTTCCCCTACAAATATGTTATTAATAAAATATGGTCAATGCTGAAAGAAAAGAATGAAAGAAACCCGCTCCACAGGGCCATCTTTTTGGATGAGGCAAGCCAAGGCTCAAATCTGTAGCTACCACCTAGCAGAGCTATACCATCTGAAGGACTTCTATCAGTGCAGTAAGCAATGTACATGTGTTACACCTGTTAATTTCATCATCATCTTCTCATCTTTTTACGTTTTCAGTAGCCTACAGTGCTAGGGAGAGTAATGGCACTAGTCAGAGTTTCGTATGAAACAAAGATTTCAAGGCCAGGTATAATCAGTTTAGCAAAGAGATGCCAGAGATGTAACAAATGGACTCGGGTGGAACTTCAGCAGTGGGAGCAACAAATTGTTACTCACAGTTGCTGCTGTGTTAGGGATTTTCATCAGTGCAGACCAAATTAACTAATTATGGATATACAGTACTAGTCTCAGAGACTTGATCTGTTCACTACTCACTCTTTGCTGTCTCCATGCAGTGAAACAGAAAAAAAACTGAATACTCCCAAGTTTCCACAGTCCAGGACAGGAATGGAACATCAGAGGTGCAGTTCCTGTTATTTCTCCTCCCCACATCCTCCCAGGAAGGGCTCAGCCATTATAACACATTATTTTGGACTTTTTGACCTTGGCTGCCTTTTTTTCTTTTTTTGAGCACTAAGTAGCTCACGTGCCTCTCTGGAACCTTACAGCCCCTGGTCTGGAGTGTTCGCTGTAACTTCATGGGCTCCTGTTTGGTCTCTGTTACCTTTTCAAGTACATTACTCAGAAGCGGAAGGTTAGAACTGAGGTAATAACCAAAGGATAGAACTGACTCGTCAGAGGAAGGCTCCTCTGGTGTTTGATGGTCTCATGAACGTTTTCAGGAAGGGAAAAATCAATCGTATCTAAACACACAAATCTTTTGGTCCAGAACTCATGTTTCTGGCTTCCTTTTGTCCTGTTTTCAATTGTGGCTTTCAATGATTAAATTTACTGAACACAGAGAAACAGAAGCTGCAATACGAACAGGGCAGACCTCTGCTGTCAGAGAAAGTTTTCTGAACATCCACGTTCCTTTCAGTGAAGTGAGATGACAGCAGTCTGCTCAGACCTGCGGCACACTGTGGGCACTCAGCACTGATGACTTGGTTTACCACCCATGGTTTACCATCCTTTCCTTGAGAAAGGATGTGGCAACAGAAGGAAACTTTTCTCCGTCTGTAGTACAGCTACAGCATTGCCTGAAATATAAATTCCTCCAAGGGTGTTTGTACCAGCCTTTGCTCTCAGCCATCAGTCACCATTCTCACTCAGGGTCTGCGCTTGGGTAGAGCAGCCTTTGATATGACCACAGCTAATCAAAAAAGCTGCACAGGTGGAGTTTGCAGCCCTTCTGAATGAGAAAGTCAGGGTTAGCTTCGTAAAAAGCCTTTGAAGGAAGAGAAAAAGGAGGATATGAAAGCAGAATATCCAGACATATTAAGTTCTCTTCACCCCCATGGTGTGGAAGACCGTTATCGTGACACAAAGGAAACACATGGACGAGCTTTTTTTTTTTTTTTAAAAAGAGTTCTGTTTCATCTCTTTGTATATAGAGAATTAGTTCTTTTACTTCATTTTTTCTCATTTAAATAAATCTCAGGAGGAAGGAGAACACAAACAGGCGCTATTTCCTGCATGCATCATTTTACTGGTCTGTTCCTTCAGTGGGGTTTGGTTAGGTCACTCTATTATACAGCACATTATTTTTAAACAGTTCACTGACTGCTTCCAAAACGCTCCTTCTTTAATGAAATCTGACACATCAGAAAAGAGAATGGGAAGTTTTTGTTGTTTGTACCTACGATCTTAAACCAACTATTGCTTACCCCGGACATGTCAGATAGCACGGCAGACAGAGCCAGCAAGCCTTCAGACACTGAACTCTGAACTTCGGCCAGACCTTGCCCCGGTCAGCTCTGCGACAGGAAAGCAGGCAGACTTTGAACCCGGGGCTCTGGGGCTGCTGCAGGGTTGCCAGCAGAGAAACAGCTGCACTTTGCAACACGAACTTTGTACTTAGACACATGCACATTTAATCTCTATAACAGAGCCTTTGTTCCATTACTTATTAACATCTCCTCCTTGTGTAAAGTTTTGTTAATGAAGCTTTAAAGCATGGTGTGGGCTTTTTTCCACCTCCCCCCCCCCAAAATGCACCACCCAACTTGAAAAAAATAAAGTTAGACTTTATGCACCTTCTGAATACCGTGGATATTTGTTGTGCGCTCTCTTCTGAGAGACTCAGTTGTAATAGCCAGAGCTAATTATGGAAATCAGGCAATATTCTGGGCCCTGCCTTTGCAGAGATCACTTCTTGAGATGATACCCACAGTAATTCAGCCTGCAGCAACATTCAACCTTATTTAACAAATCAGGTGAAAAAATAAAATACTAAGAAAGGGTCAGCCTACTCACACTAAAAAGCTGTACTTTAAGAAAGTGTCATGGGATGTTTTAAAGTTGTACACCTTCTTGCCATTGCTTTTACTTTGAGGCAGTGTCAGTGCTTGGCTTCTGTGTATTTCACCATAACGTATGCTAACACACACAGCACAGCACATTCGTAGAGAAGATATTCATGGCCCAGATCCATTTGTGTACCATCCATTTTTTAGCCCTCACTAAAATAAAACTGTGATCAGGAACACAAACCTACCTAAACAAGGACCAAATGAAAACCTCAAGAAGGGGGCCAAATAAGATGTTTAAATCGTTTCTGTACCAGAAGTAAAAGCTGAGGATGCATATATGCATTTACTGTAACAAGACCTAGTAACAGAAAGGTACTGCAAAATCCATATTGTATCTGTGTTGTCATAACAATATGGAGTGGCAAAGAAGAGTAAGACAGTAAAGGTTTCCTCAACAATTCTTCAAATGCAACTAGAACAAAACAAATATCTGAAGCATATTATCTTTTTCTTCAGATACCGCAAGTATTTGTCACAGCCTGTTTGAAAGAAATTATCCACAGAGGGATCACAGTTACACTCTTCCTATTTCCCATCACCACCATCTTTTCAACATGAATTTCTTTCCATGCCTCTATGGTCAGCTTTTTTCTTTTTCCCTTCCCCCCCCCCCCCTTCCATATGATGGGGAAGAACCTTCCACCCCACCCAGTTTTTCTTCCTTTTTGTGAACATAATGATTAAAAAAAAAAAGGAAATTTTCAACTACTCTAGAAAGACAGGAGAGAAAAGAATAAACCAAGTCAAGAGATTTCAGACCACTCCCTTGCATGAAGCTTGGGCTAGCAGGACTCAGAAGCAATCGGGTGAGGCTGATCAGCTCCTGAGCTGCCTTGTGAAAAGCCCATGACTTTTCTTGCTTAGATCTATTTGCTCACCCGCCACCTTCAGTGCAATGCATTGAAAACATCATCATTCGTCTAATCCTAGAGTCTGATTTGCATTCTTTGCAGAGAGCGGACTGACAGAAAGTGACAGAATTACTTTTCTTGTGTTACTACTATTTTGGGTAACAGTACTGCTAGCCCTCCAATGACTCCAAAGCAGCTGGCACAACTACAAGAATGTTACACCTTATTATTTTCCTTTCTATTTCCAGAAAGCCATGATTTCTCCTCCTTGAGATGCCCCCCCATGATAAGGCATGCATTATACATGCCTTATCACCTCACCCCTGGAACACAGCCCTCCCGTCACACGGGTCTACCATGATGATCATAAGATTCAGCTGTTGCTAAGAATAGACACGATCCTTTGGAATAGATCCTACTTTATTTCTGGGTACAGTTTCTGAATGGTGTTAGACAATAAAACCTTTAGGTTGGATTCTGGATAACACCTGCCTGCTCTTTCTCAGTTCATCAAGGGCATCAGACCTCTCTCCGTGAGGGCAGGCACGAAGATCTGTACCATTTGCTTAGCTAGGGACAGCCGCAGACAGGAATGTGAATGAAGCCAAGCAAACCATAACGTCTCTGTGAATGAAGCAGGCAAGCCTCTGGGAAACTACAATATCTTTAATTTAAATAAATAAATAAAAATAAATAAACGTGGAAGAAGAGCAACAAGAATGATTTAGGTCTGGAAAAAAAAAAGACTCCTTCCAATGAGACATTGAACTAAATGTGTTTTGCTTCAAAGAGAAGATTATAATCTTTAGGGGACTAGACAAGAAGATATTTCAGAAGACTAAATTAGTGGGCAGACACACAACAGAATCCAATATTTGCAAGTTCAATCTGGAGATAAAAGGCATGTTTTAAGTATAATTGGCTACTGAGATGAATTGTCAAAAGATGCAGTAAATTCTCCATCACTAAGAAACTATTTTAATTATTGTATGCATAGATTACACTAGAGCCCAGAAGTCTCAGTCAACGCAGGCTCAATAATCTTTAAGTTTATCTAGCTCCTAGCACAAGCCACCCCCTCTGCCTGAAAATTGTTCCTGTTGCTAATTCCAAATTAGATGATTTTTTCCTGAGTAATCCGAGGTGGGAGAATCATGACAAGTAGATAATTAGCGCATACAACACAGGCCACCTAGACATTATTTATATAATACTAGCATTCCTCAGTCCAGTGCTTCCAGGAAAAAAAAAAAAAAGAAAAAGAAGCTATTCCCTAATGTCTAATTCAGGTTGGAAAACAAAAACAACAACAAAAAAACCCAACCAAACAAAAAGGAGTACCCCTTTATATATAAACTTAAAAATATACGATGTTGTGTATAGTATATTGTAGTGTGCTTTAATCAGATCCAGAATCCACCACAGGGAGGAAAGGTTTCAGACCAGCATTATCAAGCACTCTTATCAATTTACTCCCAGAACACTTCAGTATTGTTCTATACCCTAAAAGAAAAGTATAGCTAGCAGAAAATTATTTCTCTTTTTGGTCCTCTAGGAGTTTACTTGGATAGCTCCTATTAACACTAATCAGAGTTAAGGGCAGAAATCCCCCATGGACAGCCATGTTGTCTGGGGATATGTCCATAATTAATATGTTCTAAGAGTCTAATTTTGAAACAAAGTAATCAGGCTTAAGATGAGTTATATTAAGACCAATAAACCTCTGACTGCATATTTGCCTATATATATACACGGTATCCAATGTCAGACCAATGTATAGTTTACAAGACAACTTCTGATAAAACAAGCTATATCTTAGCTGTATTTGGAAACATGAAACACGAATATACAAGAAGAAAAAAAAAAACACAGTGGGTTTTGTTTTCTTTTTGTTTCTTACTCTTCTTTGTAGCACATCACTATTATAAATGTTAATGCTCATCATTGTTCTTTTTCACATCGTAGTGCCCAGGCTCAGCAAAGCTAACATAATCCTAACACTTCTGATGTTACAAACTAAAATTACCATGCAGCACCATGGGAATATTTGTAATATGAAAGATGTGGAACAGGGACTTTGTGACAAGTACATGGGGGACAGAAGAGGAAGCTAGATGGCTTGAACATGAGTGGTTTTGCAAGTAAGAGATGTTGTAATGGGACAAGGAATACAAAATAAAATTATGCCAATGGAATTTGGTTTCAGTATTATTTAGGATTTCTGTCACTGAAAGAGACGTTTTCAAGTCTGAGGCTGCTTGATGCTCCAGCACAATTGATGCCCAAGTCATACATAATGTATTATACAGCACAGTATATTAACTCAGCTTCAAAGTGTTAATATGTCATGAAACTTAATTCAGACATCACAGATTATGCAAAGGAGATAGAGATGTGGAAACATACTGTTGTTTCTCAAAGGTGTCAGCCAGGCTTTGCTTTGTGTCCCCCAGTCCAGGAGGACATAGCAGCAGCTCGCTCTAAACCTCTTTCACAAGGTGAGGGCTGGGTGGCTCTTCACCCCACTATTTTTGGCAAAGAGATCCCGTACTGAGGGCAAAATGATGCATAAAAAAAAAAAAAAAAGCAGAAGCCTTCGTATACAAGACAATAGCCCAGGTTTTGCAGTGCCACAGCTGCAGATACATTTTATACTGCAGATGTGAAAATGGTATAGTATAAACACAGAAGAACTTATCATTTTCTTTATCTACAATAAACCAAAGTCCTGGCTTTAGTGCTGTATGGGTAAAGAATCCAGCTGTATTCTCTGAATGCCCCTGAATAGATGGCAGCAATGGAGACAAATTGTTTTCTTGATTGGCAGCTGGGGATAAGGATAGCAAGCCTTCGGCCCCATTAGCTCAGTTGGGAATGGAGTTGCACTGAGACTCGTCTAGTGCCTCTGTCAGCTGGGAACAGAGTCCATGACAGGCCACAGTACTTAAAATTGAGGTAGAGACCTGCCATTCCCACACACACTGTTTTCATGAGTCTCTCGCTAACTGCTCTCTCCCTGAGAGCTTTCAGACTTCTTCATACAAGCTGCTACTAAAGGAGACCATAAAGAACCTCTACCAAAACTGCATTGTAAGCAGCAGAGGGAAAGCATCCACAGGAAGCTTTTTGCTTGTGGTATGAAGTTTTCCAAATCCCCTTTGGAGGCACTTCAGCTGAGAGAAGAGGAGTATGGTCCACTATCTAAGCCCAAGAGTGAAGTTTAGCTCCTGACACCACCATATCATTCTTGCATGACCTTGGGCCCTGACGCTTTTTAAAAGAGGTTTGAAGAGATAACTCTAGTTGTGTGTCACTTCTGTAGAAAAGGGAAAATAGCAGACAATTTTCTACCTATAGAGATAATATACGTAGGTAATACTAAGCATTGAAATATGAAGATATTATGGAGACATATTAAATATTTAATATAGAGTGCCCACTAGCATCTATTTTCTTTTTGTGTTTAACTTCAGGTAAAACAGCCAAGGCTTTTAAAGAATGTAATTAGAAGATACTGTTATGCAAAATACTTAATGATTTTATTCAGAAACTCTATAGCATTCCCATGATTTGAAGCAAGAATTCAAAATATAAATCAAAGATGGTTAGATAAGTGCCTTTTTCTTTGTGAGGGAAAATCCACCTATTTTTAATTAAAACACAACTCTGTCTCAGAAACCATATACACAAAAACCCAAACCCAGAAAAACCACCCTAACTCTTGAAACTGTGAGGAATCCACTTTCAGTTAATGAACTGTGTGGGCTTAAGCCCTCATGATCACCTAGGCTATGTTTTTTCTTTTTACTGTTTATATTAAGCTGAGAGGGAAAAGGGATGCTTTCATTATTCAGACTTAATAAACACACTCACAAGAACAGACTCATTTTAGACTGGCTAGGCAATCCAGTGGATTTGGAGACAAAGAAAAACAAACTGGAACAACAGATGAAGGCCAGCATTCCCTGGAAGAAAGACTAGCTAACAGGACTAACCACAGCCCTGTACACTAGCAGAGGCAGGACGTGTCCCTCAATGGCCATTTTGGGGAGGGTGAGAAGAAATGAAACAAAGCAAAAAAATGCTGTCTGCAGAAGAGAGCTTGCAGGGGGAAGCCGTGTGCAGGAGAAGGTCCCCACACACAGTGGAGAAATCTTGCTATTATTTCAGAATGCTGAGAAGTAACGAGGAGTTGTATTCCGTATCCTATCATAATCTACTAAAAATGTTCCTTCTGTAAGATCAGCATCCAATGCTACCAATCCCTCAAAAAAAGCATTTCCTTGAACATACACTCAAGAAAACACCGTTCATGGTGTCTGACAGACAATTTGGGAGCCTGTTAAGCCATTCTGTTACAAATATACACACCACCAACACAGAGTTAAACATTTTAAAAAACATGATAAAACAGCAAACCACATCACGAGATCATGCTTAACCGTCAGCTTCTCCTTCAGCTATTTCACGGGGCACACAGCTCCAGCTTGCACTCACCAACTTACTTCTGTCCCCTTCCTCGGTGGCAGAAGCTCCAGGTTCTCCTCATCTCCCCTTGGCCAAGTTAGAGCGTCCTGATCTCTCTTAGGTGTTCCTCATGAGAGCTTACATCCTACTTTTTCCTCTAATGGCAATCTCATTCCAGAGCTTCTGCCAAATATGGCTGTGAAGTCTTAGTTTTCCCATCCCCTGTTTTCTGCAATTAAACTTAGGATATAATAGAAGACTTAGGATATATAATTAAGGCTTAGGTTGTAATAAAAGGGACGCTCTTTTGTTTAAATTTTCTGCCCTACTGTGGCTGCTTTAAATTTGTATTTCTATCATTCTCTAATTAGTATCTCTCTTCTGTCTTCAGGCTGGCTTTTCCTGTTTATAAGACTGTGGTAAAACATCATAAATCGTTTAACCTAGAAAAAGTGATCGTACTAGCAGTTTATGAAAGCTACAATTATCAGTTTGCTCTCAATATTACACAAAGAATAAAGATGACAATAATTCTAACAGAAAATGGGTATGAGAAAGGGGTTACTCGAATGATTTAAACTCTTGCTCCTACAGAGCCAGTACAACTTCTGGGGACTTCCTCACAGTAAATAAAACGATCTCTGTGAGGCTAATTAGTTCAGGTGTGGCAGCAGGCTGGTGAGTCTAGAAGGTGGTTCACCTGGAGTCAGTTCAGGTATTCACCCACTACCAAAGAGCACGAACATATTTTCCCCATCTCTCATGCTCTTAACATTGTTTCAGCAAGCATCCCAGCATGCAGGAAAAGCAAAAGCGTAGGAGCCAAGACAGCAGGCTCACCAGGACCAAGAGGAACCCATTAAAAATATAGCAAAGGCAGAAAAGAGTGGTAATGAGCAACACATAGGAGTCATTTCCCTCCAATTCCTCTAGCCCATCCATTTTCTCACATCCCTCCCCTCGTTCCTTTGTGGCAGCTCTTCAGGTTGTACAGTCTCCATTCTGGTTTACCCTATCAAGTGCTTGGATTACAGCTGCCTGTCAACATGTTGCTGCACGCTTGCGCACCAAACAAACCTAGGGAGAACCTAAGTCTGTTTCCCCAACATCAGAAACAACAAAAGAAAGGAAAGTCCCAAAACAAGTCAGTCATCAAATTTACAACAGAGCACCACAAAACACTAATTCCTTCTTCACCCTTTGTTTCAGTCCGATAACACTATCATACTCAGTAAACCCTTCAAACAAGTAGAAAGAATGTGTCAAACGCACTGAACTCTTTCTCCATCCAAAAAGCACACATTTTTAAACTCCTGTCCTCTTCTGCAACAAAAAAGTGTATGAAGCTAACTACATTGCAAAATGGGCTTTTGATTCAAAATAACCCAAACATAGAATATGTACCTTCAACTTTATGACAAGCCAGTCAACTATGCATTAAGCACTGCTCAACAAAACCAGTCACAGCAGAGCTCTGACAGGCATTCAAAATAGATTACACAACAAATCAAAAAATCATCATTGACTTCTGCACCATGGTACAATTCTCAGTTTTTTGAGGCTGGTCCATGCAGTAATGAATCTATTATGCATCTTTGATCCTTCACACCAGCCTTTGCCAGCAAATCCACTTCGAGGGTATTCCTAATGTTCCAAGTCCTGAGAAGCTTTAGTCTGTATTAAGACAGACAGAAAGAAAAGAAAAAGATATCTATGTGCCTTAGGGCAATATTCAGCCTGATCCCACTGACAGCTTTCCTTATGGCTTTGAAATCCATTGCCTTCTGCAAGAATAGGAGCTTTATGGCAGTCTTCAAAAAGAAGCTTTTACCTTCAACGTAGGAACTGCAGTTGCTTCAGTGGCAGATCAAGGTCTCCGTGTGGTACAGAACAGCAATTACCCAGTGAATGTAACAAATATGCCAGCAAGCATGTATGAAAAAGAGTGTATGTAGAGACAGAAAGCTCTGATAACAGCTAGTCAAAACTCATGCCAAAAACTCTTTTCTGAGCAACAGTTCCTGGGAGAGGGGAGGGGAGAATTAAAACAAGTCTGGCTGCACATCTTGCAGTTGCTGAAGTCTGAAGACATTTATACCGAAGACAGTAATTTACTCACAGGGGCTGAATTCTTCACTTTGTTTGTACAATGTTTGGATGCAGGAGGAATGGAAAATTCCTGCAAAGAATTCCTTCTCCTGGGTCAACTGTACCTAAAAGGATTTAAGAGAAATTGGATGCCTGCTCTAAGGAAAGCCATTAGGGCAAAAGCATTATCAAAACGTAGACTTGGGAGAGCTTCGACCCCATTTACAGATGCCAGACCAGAACATTGAACAGTGACTCCTTTATAAACCTTCTGCTAGAAAAAGTATCACCCCTTTAGCTAGGTACAAATATCTAAACGACATATAGTCAACAAAACAGATGCCAAAGTCATGCCAAAAATTTCCCAGAACTTTTCATTTTTCAGAGGAGGAGACGATTTAGATCAGGTCAAACCTAAACATGTCTTCTCTTCATTCAATATGAACACACTTACCTGTCAGACTTTCTTTCCCTCTGAGTTAACAGTACCAGTTGTGGCGTTCACACCTCACAGTATGTATCTGTGCAGTAAGGATGGGTGGACAGCCTTCTCCCTCTGCCCATCATCCTTTCCAAAACAAAGAAAATAGCTAAGGTCAGTTCTGAAAGTTGGTTGATAATTACACAGACTAATTATTAGTCTTTCATCTTAATAATTAGCATTTCAAAAGTATTTTATTAATCAGCCTTGTCACAGGTAGTGACCACTGTAAGCTTTGGATTTTTTTTTTTAATGCTTTTAGAGTCTTTTTCGTTATTAAATCACCATTGAGGTTTCCAGAGCTGCTGTTATAGAGCTTGTAATAGCTTGACACCCCCCACCCCTCTTTCAATTCCAATTCACTATCTAGGTGAATCACTATCTAAAGTTATCAATATACTCTCCAGATATCGCTATCTAGAATAATCAGGCTCCTAATGCTTAGCAGATACAGTAATAACATACCTAATTTTTAACTTTCATAATAGAGTCCCTCTGGGACAGAACAGAAGGAAGATTGATGTATTATTAATATTATAAATAATTAAAACGAATGAAATATACCAAAAGTGGAAAGCGTAAACCAAAGGAAGAACTAGCACACAAGCCTTAATGCAAACTATTGGCTCTGTGTCTATACAATACCACCCATATACATTCTGTACTTTTACGTCCCTGCAAAACATGCATAAAACCTTACTACATCAAAATGATATAAACCATTCTGTGATATGATTCCAGAAGTCCTCACTCATTTTGCACACATGGAAGTATCTACAGAAGGTGCAAGGCAGGGGAGAGAGTGGTCAGTCAGTCGTGTTTTAATTTATAGCTATTTTTGCCTAAGCCCTGAATGGCCTGCCAATTATGAATAGTACCAGCTGGGCTGTCAGGAGAGCGGGCTAAGAAGGACACACAGAAGAAAATAATAATAATAATAATAATAATAATGTAAAAATGAAGAGCAGGAGAAAAAGTTTGGAGTGGGGGAGACCTGATGGGGATCCCAGCTCTGGTGTTAAAATGCCTCACTGCAGTCCTATCTCCCCCCCCAAAAAAAGATGATGATCATCATCATCTGGATGTAGGCTTTTAACGCAGCTAGGACTACATCCTAGACTTCTTGGGGCAGAATCCAGATACCTAGTAAGTATAAAAATTGGGACTTTTCTGTGCTTAAATAAGCAGCAAAAGTAAGAATTGCCTGTGATGATGAGGACGAGAATCTTTTGAAGGGTCTTCTTTTTATTTTCAAATAAGTAATAACTCACTAGTTTCTTTTTTTAACACAATCATTTTACATGAGTTTTATACAAAATGTCAAAAAAATGAAGTTTTTCAGTAACATGGCAGCCCTACTGTTTTTAAGAAACTCTTTCTCCAGCCCACGTCACAGGGAGAACATAGAAAATAATTCTTCTAAACAAAACCTGATGAATGTCTCACGTCTTGAGCAGCTATTGAGGGAACAAAGAATAAAGACTGGCATTAAAAGACAAAGATTTTGTTCCATCGTTGTTAGGATGTCAGTGCTGGATCTACACTAGTGTATATATAGAAATGTTGCATTTGGCAAAGCAGTAGTTTTGGAAACTGATCTGCTTTTCATGACTACTCTTATCTGTGGAAAAAAAAAAATAAGATGTTTAGCCCATGCTTTATTGTAATCTGCTTATATGTGCATGCAGATCAGTTTAAAAAGGAGAAGTATATTTATACTCATGCATTTCACTGTGTATCAGCATCATACTAATAAACTCTACAATATCCTCCCCTCCTCTCGTTTTCATAGCCTTGTAGGAGAGGCAAGGTAGACAAGCCAGTATGAAAAGCTAGCAGGCCATAACTCCTCTACCACAGACAAGCGACAATTAATCACATTCACCAGCTAGGCAGGTAGCTCTTGTCCTTTAACACTGAAGGAAATACAAAGCTTCTCTCTCTGAGCACCAATTGTCCAAGTGATATTGGAGCTCTCAGAAGCAGCTACTGAGTCACCAAGATACTTAAAAACAAGGTGACTCAAGAAGACTACAGGGATCTCGTTAGGTCGTGCAGAGAGGAAATGAGAAAGGCAAAAGCCCAGCTAGAACGCAATCTGGCCGCTGTCATTAAAGACAACAAAAAAGTTTTTACAAATATATTAATGACAAGAAGAGAGCCA
>NW_008825109.1:12305726-12333739 GCF_000699105.1 Pygoscelis adeliae
AAGACGGGTAGATGAGGCGCTTAGGGACATGGTTTAGTAGGCATGGTGGTGTTGGGTTGATGGTTGGACTCGATCTTGGAGGTCTCTTCCAACCTTAATGATTCTATGATTCTAAGGTAACCCAAAACCTAAATATGCCAGTCTTCTATTTTATTAATCCTTATTTTTCAAGAGAGCATTGAAAGCACAGCCTAGAATAGAACATTTATCACCATTTTTCCCTGCAAGATCATAAGTTGCTCCTCCTGCACCATGGGTTCAAGGTCCCTGAGGCTCATTCAGGCTCTGACCACAGCACCCCTGCTCAAAGGAGAGCCAGCCCCAGCTCAAGGCTGTGGGAGTGCAGCGCCAGGGACCAAGAGACACCCCTGCCCTCCCTTGGAACAAGAAGGAAGAGAACAAGTCGTAACACCATCAAATATGTCTACTGTGGGACTAAAAAGAAAAGGATTATTGCTTTTTTGGGTTTTGCTCTCAAGCAACTAACCTTTCTGTTTCAGCTGTCTCCATATATGCGTAACTCATTGATTCATTCTGACAATTACATAATGCTTTTGAAGTGCAAAGAGAGACCAAAAAGCACATTCAAAATCTAGGACACCCGTAACTCATCTGTTTCTTATGGTTCCCTAGCATAGGTTTTATTTCCAACTGAGTCAGTCACGTTTCAGTGAGTGTAACAGAGTTATTTTTGTAACCCTTCCAAAAACCCTGATGATGTACTGACCCCTTGGAGGTGGAAGGGGTTACAGATATAATTTCATGAGACCACACAGAAATGTTAAGATTATCCATGGAATCTCTCCTTCAGTCACTCAGCAGAACTCAAGCACTCAGAAACCCACCTTTTTGAAAAAAGATACGGGTCTTATTTTAGCTGCTGAAGATTATTTAACCCAGGACTGCTAAATAGAAAAACCTTCACATTGCAACTTGATCCCCAAGTTGAGGGAGCCCCTCATTGGCTTTGCTAACTCAACTGAAATCCCCCTGAAAGAAGAAAACTGCAACAAGGACACATGAAATGAGAAGTCCTGTTTGTTACAGAGGTACGCTCATCTCACCTTCACACAGGCTCCAACCTCCTGTCAACCCAAAAGCTGACGAAATGAACATTTCGAGCAAGTAGGCTGAAAGTGTAGGCAGAAATGGGTGATGATCAGGGCATGTCAATAATGTCACACAGCTGGAACGCTGCCCAGTCCATGGTGAACAGCTGTTCTCCAAATGACTAATCACACAGGAGGAGGTAGAACAAAATTCTCCATTTTCAGAGAGAAGGATACTGCTTCTCTTGATGCTACCTCTTGTAATTAGTTTCTCCTTTTCCTTCCAGTTTCATGTTGGAATAGTCTAGCCACAATGTGTAAAGCAACAACACATCTCATACACGTAAGCGTGAATTTCAAGCATGCCAGTGCTTTGCCTTCAACAAATCATCTAACAGAAGTGCTCCACTCCAGATGTGGAAGGATTCAGTGACCAGTGAATTAGCTTCCGAAATTCTTTGAAAACAAAAGCAATTTGTAAAACATTCTTCCTACTGCTGTTCACTTACAGACAGAATATAATGTTGTTGTTGGGTTCCCAAGAAATCCAACTCCGAAGTTCGGTGCTTAGTCTATTGAAATCATCACTTCAGTAAAAGACTCACAAAAGCCTAAAGCCAAAGAGGCCCCAAGTTGATAAACACATTAGAAACCAAGCCATAAGGTACATCAGTTTGGATGTACCTCGCCTGTGCAGCCACAAATACTGGGAGGAAATAAAAAATAAAAGATTTCAGAACAAAATGCAGGAAATGCTTTTTATAAAAAACTGAGTTAGTCCATCTAAATGCAATATTATTTCCCAGATGCTGAAAGATAATAGCAGGCAGGATAACATCCATAAAGCAAAAGAGACTATAGCTTTCATCATCTCAAAAGTGTTTGAAAACCCAGCCCATGCCAGGACAAAATGGCTGGTATTTGCCTCTAACCATTCCAGTCATCCTGTTTTTGAGGATCACAGCGATAAACAATTCCCTGAAGTATACTGTAATTCTGCAGCACTGATGAGCCCAATATCAATTCCTGTGTTAAGGGCAAGTTCAAAGACTACTCAGTATTTGCTTGATAAGCTTCTCAGAGAGGTCATTAACTAGGACAGTTAGTTATCCTCTTCACTCAAATTTTCTGGTTTGTTTTTTTGGGGGGTGGGGTTGTTTGTTTGTTTGTTTTGCTTTGTTTTCTCATCAAGATCCCCATTTTAGGGAATGTTCCACAGCTGCCCAGGTACATCTAAAGGGAAAGGTACATGTATAGCAGTAAGCTGATACGCACATACTTCAGCCTGTACAGCTAAAGCACATTTGTGGTAAAGGACTATTAGCACACAAGACCAGGAAGTGTTTTTGACTGGCTGAAGCATCAAGCTCTTACAGGACTGAAGAGAAGAGAGGAATGCAGTGCAAGGCTTAGCTCTAGCGAGAAAGTTATTCCAGGAGATGCTTTGGGTAGCTCCTGGTGATACTTATCTCCAGTACTGAAGCATTAGGAACAAACAAAACCAACCAGATGAGAACCTTGGTGATACCTCATCTTCTAGAGTTAACTGCTGCTGATTAAGCCTCTAAAAACAATGGTTTAGTGTGATCCCGTACTGGCTCTGCACATGACGGTGTAGTGGAGGTGACCAGCCTCAGCCCCCCAGAGGCAAACAGCTGTTGTACAGAGCATTCATCAGGACAGCTCTGATTGTTCTTCAGACGACTCCTTCCAGCGAGCAACCTACAGAGTCTAAAATAATACCAAAGTAGCCCCTTGCTGATACAGGAATACTGCTCTACCACACCAGCAGTTTTCACTTAATGGAGGAACAAGACAGAAGCAACTTTTCTGCCATGACCTCCACCCTCTCAGTTGCCATTGTTAATGAGCTATTACCAACAAACTGCTCCAGTAGAAGTTTCAACTGCATCTATGCAAGGTGTCTGCCGGTTGGACAACACTAATCCCTGTAATCCTGAGCAAGACAGGCCTGCTCAAATCTGTCATCTAGACATAGCTCCACAGGTCTGAATTAATGGCAGCTTTGCAGTGAACCGGCTACTGTCTAATGCAGGACCCAGAGGCTACAGCAAACATCTTTAAGCAGCTTTAAAACCCAGAAGCAACCAGAGTTGCCCGAGGCCATCACAAGCAGCGGACAGACTATTCATCTTGGCAAGTCTCGGAGTACCTGGGGTGTCTCTGAAGGGTTGTTGGCTGTTCTCCGGGCCCATGGAGCAGAGGGAAAAGCATGATCCCGAGGTACCACAAGTCAGAACGACCATGAGAAACAGCTACCTGGATGGATGCTCAAAATAGGAAAGATGAAAATTCAAAACAGAAAATTCTCAGTTTTCCAGTTTTACAGCAGGAATAATTCAAGCAGGAAGAAAACTCAGCTGACAAAACCAGCAGGATAGCATTAAAGAGATATGAAGAAAAAGAAGGTGAAACCCCAGTCCCTCCAGCTGCAAGGCAGCTCCTTCCTCCCCATCAGCGGAGGGGAGAGGAGGGCCGTGGCAGCAGGAGAAGCGGTGACCACACTGCAGGGCCTCGCCAGCACATCCACACAGCTCCCACCAGCACCTGTGCCCCACTGGTAGAAATTTCAGCTTTAGAAGTCCTGTCAGAATACACACAGAGCTCTCTCTGGTCCTGGAGGAAAGACCTAGTATAAATCTTGCTTTTTTCTTTGCTGCTTTTCAACAGCTGCTTTTAGACTGCGTGCTCTTTTCTCAAGTGTAACTTCTGAGTAACCATATAGAGCAAATATAGTAGATCTCACACGTAAATGCTATTTTTCATCTCAGAAGATCCCACTTGGGTAACGTCATCAAGTCGCTTAGGTTTTGGCGTGAAAGCTTTACCCTCCTAGCACTCATGCACAGATGTATAGGTACCCACTTAGAGCAGAGGGAGATATGTGCTTTCCCGGGCTGGTTGTGAGCATTGCCCTGCCAGTGGTAGCAGTTACTCAGATAACACATGCCTCTTCAAGAATCACATTTTCCAGCCACAAGGAAGCAAAATACAAGGGAAAGCTATGGTAACCTTATCTTCTGGTAAGTGTCGTCATCTTCTTCATGCCTAGGCTTTTTGGGTTTTTAAACTGATTTCTGCAGTGCCAACTCCACTTTAAAAAAATTTGCTCAAGTATATGCTTAAACCAAAATGATGGAGGAAGAGCTATTTGAAACAAGCTATAGCTACTCTGAGCAATCTGTTTAGCTTAGATGATGATAACTATTCTAAAAGTTCAGGTTACATGTAGATCTAGCCATTGTTGATATAAAAGATAGTGCTGTCAGTCTCTCATTTATTCAAACATCCCCAATTCCTGGGAGCCTCAGATACTCCCTTCTAGGAAGAGAAATTAAAACAAAGGGGGAAAAGGAGGGAAAGGGGAAACTGTCCAGAATACACACTTCTTTTTAGACTTCCCAACAGATGCTCCTCAGAGAGGGGCTGACACAGCCTGAATACTGGAACAGCCCAGCATTTCTATTTATTTATTTATCATAGATCCACACTTCCCCACCAGTCATTAGAAAACATGGCTCCAAAGGAACAAGGCTTCTGCCCAGGAAGGCTGCATTTTGACCACATTTTTGAGCTGTGGAATATTTTTAAATGCGCAAAATTCCAACAGTATGCATATTGTGAGGTTTCAAAATGAAATACTACATTTCCCATTTCTAGAGGGATATTGACTACAGTGAAAGTTTAACAATAGGGAAAAAAAATGTAGTCAAAACTGAAGCACAGCAACTCAGATTTCCTGAATTTTACTGGTGGGTGGAAGAGAAGGATTGAGAGAGTATACACAGTGGATTCCCCCCCCCCCACCACCCGCCAACCTTTCAGCTAATGCTATCATAAAAAAATTTTTAAATCTCCAAGACTAACACAATAGGGAAGGAAAAAAAAGCACAACCAAATCAATCACCATTCAGCTGATACTATTGCAGAATAAAATCCATTCAGAGATCTCCTAGAAGTAGAACAACACTTCTGAGCTGCAGCAAATAAAATTTGGCAGTAACAGGACTGCTCTCACTTCTTCCCTCCATGACAAACGGAGGCACAGGTTATCTACTCCAGCATACAATTGAAGGAGCTTGAATTTAGCAAGTCAGTTTTTATTATCAGTCCACCTTCCTAAGGAAGCCAGTTTATACAACTGCCTGTACAGGTGTTTCTATCCATTTGTCTATCTTGCAAAATAACTTCCAGTTTTCCAGGGCAATTTCAATGAAGTTTTGACAAAATGGTAGCAGTTATAAAAATACCGTTTCTGACGGAGTTTTGTACATTTATAGATGGTAGGGCAGAAGAAAGATAATGCTTCTGCTGAGGAAAACTTGCCATGTTAATTTATTAGACACAAGAAAATACACATATTAAGCATAAACCTATAGGAAATCAGATTTCATAACTTTTACTCCTTACGGCACTACTTTTTTCCTACACGTGTGAGATACCCACATGGCACAAAACCCCAGGCAAATGGAAAGATGCATTTTGCAATGTATCAGCACTGTCTTTTTTATAAAATAGCAACTGTACAATATAGAAGTAACCGGGCTGATACAATAATTTAACACATCTGCAATAAAAGCACATATACCTGATGAAATTAAAGGGTCCATCAACAAAATCTCTACTTGGATTTTATGGCCTCTGGTGACTCTACATATGTTTTTATACAGGGATTTGGCTTAGAACGGTCGTTGGTATACATATAGAATATCACAGGGAATGATTATGGAATGTATGTCAAAATGATGACAGTAGTCACATCTCTGGCAGGTGTCACTTGTAATTTACCAACACGCTTGTGAAAGCCTGTCCAAATTTTTATTCTAAGTGAAGATTTTGGCTAGTAAAATGGAAACCATGCATTTTATTAAGTCTTTGGCCTCTAAGTTAATGCTATTCTTCTAGGTCTCTGAATACATTGCAAGTAGGGAAAAACAAACAGAAGCAAATGCATTTTCAGTTTTCATTTCAACCAAAGAATCAGATTTCTCAATAAGATTGTGAATATTGTGCTACAAATTATTATAGAAGGTCAGAGTTCGTTTTATTTCCTCTGCAGGTTATTGGGTAAAGAAAAAAATATTTGATATTTGTATTCTATCAATAATTGTATTTTGTCTGCTGAAAAAGCACCAAGCTATTTTAGCTAAAGGCAAGGTTATCTAGCCATCCTTGATTTGGGGCAATCAGCCATCACAAAACAATTCCTGGGAGTAAACACTATAGTTAGAGACATGCAAACAAATACTAGAATTATAAATGATAGTACCACACATGAAAGAAAAAGAAATCAAAGGGATTACTACATGAAGCATGTCTGTATTATGCCTCCTACTGAGTCGTTATATTTTCCAGGTACTCTGCTTTGGGCAGTTGATGTTTGTTTGTATGTTTGGGTTTGTGTGTGTTTGTTTTTTCCTTAAGCAAAGCCACATGTTTCAACAGGGTAAATCAGGTAAAACCATTTTTTTATTTTCATTTTTGGAAATGACATACATTTCTGTGTCTACCTCTCTTTCAGTATACCAGTGTAGTACATCTCTCAACACAGAGCTCAAGACAACTTAATAGAATTTAGTATTAAAAAAATCCAACCAACAAACAAAACCCAGTGCCACGCACAGTTTAAGATATTGCCAAATGGTTTAAATTCAGCTAAAAGAAAAAAGTCACATAAAATCGAGTATAACTTTCCTATTAATTTGTGACAAGGTTGCCCTCATGCAGTCAGTCAAAGCCTTGGGCAACAGGAAGGGGCATTAGTCTGCTACAGGCAATGAAGCTACGCTGATCTGCACCAGTATTTGATTTTGCCAAATATTTGGAAGAGACAATTATTGCTTCAAAACAGGAGGTCTCTTTGCTGAAAAGGAGCCCTGTTGAAAAGTTACTAGCTGAGCAGCACATCAGTTCTAAGTTCTATGCATGAATCAACCTCAGGGAAGATTCACAAACATAACCTTCCTTAAATATTTTTCCACTATTCCACCACTCTAAAAACATAAAGAGAGGAATTAAATACACAGGGACAGATCTTGAACCCTCAGAGCTACCACTAGCTGCTAGGGATGTCCTGTGTATCAAAAATTAGACCCCAATATATAAAATAGCATTAATATCATGGAAGCTTAGAGTCATTTCAGCTACTGGTAAAAGTTAAAACAAATTAAAGCATTCCCTGGGAAATGTAAGTGTATTTGCTTTTTGAAAGACTGGTGTGAATCTACATATAATCAATCAGCTCAGTTGCTACAGCTGCACTGTCAGAAGCGTAAGAGTAGATTTACTATAGAAAGGCATCGAAAAAGAGCGATGACAATGCCATGCAGACACATCAGAAGCTCTTTTCCCCCACATAAGGTCTCCATCAATTAAAACTGCGATTCATGAACATCATCGATAACAAAATAACACTCCTGAAAATTCGGCAGTAAAGTGGAAAACAAAGTGGATGCTGTAAAATGAAAGGCGGCAGCAGATTAAAGAATCCCTTTGCAGCCAGGCATAGCAGCCCCATAAAAGCTACGGAGTACCAGAGACTGCACTGCTGTAATTTACTTGTCCCTCCCTTTCTTTTTATACTATCCCAGCAAAAGTGACACTGTAAGTTATAGAATCGACAGCGCAGAGCCACGCAGTGTTTGAGGTGCGGTAGCAGTTTCTGCGCTAAGGTGATCCTGCTTTGCCTGATTTAACATTGCTGGGCCTGACAGATAGGACCAACTTCAGAGGAGTATGCGTATAAAAATAAAGATATCATAGGGATGGTCTGATCTCATCTCAGTGTACCCAAACTTGCTTCCATCCACCCAAAGCGTCAGGAACTATAACCTAAATTGGTGTAAGCTACGTATCAGGCATACATGTGAGAAATGTATGTTTCTGGGCATGGGATAATCTATTTTATGATATGTTCTTACGTTCTCCAGTTTCTTCTTCCCACATCTGTTCTTTTTGGCTCTATGTGTACAACAGCTGCATATTTGGGGAGGCTGATTTCAAACAAAGGAAAAGTATTCCTTGCTCTTCTAATAAATCCCTCTTCAGATGGTATATAACTCCAGAAATTCAGCACATTAGGCTAAAATATCAGCTATTTTTTTCATAACAAAACAGCATTATTTCCCTAGTGATATCTCCCCTTTACCTAGCAAATCAAATAGATATGTGCCCCATAGAAATCAATTTGTTTGCATCTACTTCTGTCCCAGAAATTAGCCTCCAGCCTTTTATACATACAACTCATACACATTTATCAGGCCCTGTCGTTACACCTTTCTGGACTGGAAAGAAGCTGAACAAACAAACAATGGGAATTATGGTCTTTAAAGAAAAGGAATGGAAATATGCCATGGTCCATAGAGAGGATGGTGGAATCCAGGTTCCTTCCCTGAAAAAGGATAAAGATATTGACCCCAGAGCAATTTCAGCCAGCGTGAGGCTCTTGCTTCTCAAAAGGCAATTCTCAAGCACAGTTAGTGAACGTGACAGGAGCACGTCACCGTCAACACAGAAGAGCTGACAGAGCATCAGCTCCTCTGAATCCCAAGCCTGCGTATTCCTCATTTGCTAAACCCTGAAGTCTTCATTCAAGCCATGTTATTGCTCAACTTAAAAGGAGTTACCATTAAGGAGATATGCAGCAAGGTTTTAATGGTCAAGCACAACATGCAAGCACTACCTCTGCCGTATCACTAATAATTCTGTAATAGAAACCAAATAATATACATGTTTACATTTTCTTGCTTAACCTTCTCATATTTATACAGAAAAGTGAAGATACTGGGAAAGTGTTACACAAGAAGTTTCTCCTGTCCATTATACGTACATGAGACGGTTAAGAAATGAACCAAGAATGTGAAATTGAAACCAGTAAAGCCCGTGCCAAATGTTATGGATTCCATAAGTTTAACACCCTTTACATAATCTTTCATAAAAATCACAGTGCAGCTTCCCATCCAATTCATTCACTGCCTCTCTTTAGTTAAACACCAGGCAGCTTGTAGGCCTTTTGTTTGTTTTTAATTCAAAGGCTGACTAGGACATCTAAGGTGTTTTAATAACAGCCCTGTGCATGATCTAATTTTTCCAGTTTATACAGTTTGACTTTTTTTTTTTGAGGCGATGAACAAGTATTCTTTGAGTTTGTGTAACAAAACATAGCCAGTGCTCGTTAGACAAGTGCAGCAAAGTATTTCTTTTTAAAAGACAGTACCGACCAGACCATTTTCTGCATAAAGTGACTCCTGCATATGGTAACAGCATAGCAACAGTACAGTACATGTCTGACATGCAGATTTTCAAACTGCATGCATTAATTAGAAAGCCATGTACAATGAACATCAGGTGAAACCTCACAATCTGTCTGAAGAATACAGTTTTAGGCAGCCCCTGTAAGTGTACGCTTAGCCTAGTGCTTTTCTAATCCTGCTGTAACTTAGAGGAGACCACACTTTGCCACAAAACCCCGTGATGCAGCATCAGTGGTCTCCAACTCTAGCTTCCTGAGATGCTAAAAACTGTTTGCAATCAGGTCTGCTGGCTCCATTAAAAACAAACAAATAAAAAAACCCCAAACAAAACCAAGCCTTCTGGTACCATCAAGACAGACCCATAGAAGGTCTTAACTAATGCCAAATACCAATGGCCTTTGCACTGCACAAATCCCCAAAGGCAACCACAAAAGCAACCCAATCATATTAAAAAAAAAAAAAAAAGAAAGAAGCCAAAACCAAAACTGTCTTGGGCAATGACACTGCAGATGGGCTGGAAAGGAGAGAGGTTTGCACTCTGCCATTTGCCTAACCCTCGTTCCGGCTTGCCAGCCTACGGCTTTGCCTTTCAGTATGCCTAGTACAACATTTTGCAGCTGCTCAAAGAGAAATGTCCCTCCCCAGATAGCACACAACAACGGTAGCTGGGAAATTCTGGGAACCAGCAGCTGGGGAGATCAGTGTTGGCGGGCTGAGCTGAAATGCTGAAGCATCTCATCCCAACTGCGCAGAGCCAGATTCCAGAGTTGTTAATCAAGCACAACTCAATGGGAGCTTTGCCCAATTAAGTAACAGAGTTTGGCTCATTCTAGCAAAGGATTATACCACAACAGCAGAAGCCCTTCCGTATGCAAGACTGAGGTTAGCGCCCTTTTACTGTACTGGTAAACTCCCTTCCTCTATCTTCACCTCTACTAGTCCCTCTGAATAGGAGGCTTTAAAGGCTTTAAACTGTGAAGTGATGCTGAGAAAAGCAGGGATGCAGTCAAAAGGGAACGTGGGGCATTTGCTTTTTAGTCCTCTATCTCAGTTTCACTACCTGCCCCACCTGCACCATGAAAATCCCTCTTCTCCCCTCTCCCCAAATAATTAGAAAACAACAGCATTTATGTCCACGCTGAAGCATAACCTTAGTATACTCAGGTATACCTCTCCAACCCCCCTGTAGAGCATCCCAGTCACATGCAACTTGGATCAGTTTGCATTTCCACTACTGAAATCTTTCTCTTTCCCCCCTGAGGAGGCTTTCAGTGAGGTCGGCAGCTAACCTGCTGAAGCCTGGTGTGTCTGCTCTTGCTAAAATCCAGTCTCTAAGTCTTAGCAGGATACAGAAACTTAGTTAAGGGAGGGAAGAAATTACTTATTGAAGAAATGAAAATATTAAGAAAAAAAGATATATTAATTTATCTGAGTGGGTGAGGTATTCAGAGAGCATCCGAAGCTGCAGAGGACATAATGAGAAAATATCCTAGGCAGGGAAGCATATATTGCAGAAAGAAGTGCTAGCCATGCCATATTTTCTCTAATCCCACGTTACCCCCTTGGATCCTTGATTACTGAAAAGATTACTTTCTCTCAAGATCCTGAAGATCTGATCCTGCAAGACAAGACAGAGGGAGGTGGTAGATTTGGACCAGGCTGAGTGAGAAAGCAAGTCAACAGTCCTCAGAAATAAAATTTTTTTCTTGAGATTTCTACCACTAGTCACTGAGGAGTTAAGACCTAGAAACCTTTATGATCAACTTTATTTTGCAGTGAAATGTATTTAAAACCAGCTCCCAATACCAGTTTTGAAATATTGTCTGACTGCAGAAGGATTTTCAAGCTCTGTATTATCAAGAGAAATTGTTTCTTCTCCCCTCCCTCCTTAAATAAGAAGGCTGCATAACCAGCTATACAGTTAAGTCTATTTTCTATTTACACTGATTTTCAGAAACAAGTGCTGCAATGACTTACATTTAAACATTGCTTGTGGTCCCACTGAAACCAGTGAGATTAGTCCCAGAGTTCAGAATTAAGCATGCGCATAAATCTTTGCAGGATCTCGGCCAAAGAGACTGTTTTATTCGGAAACAATAAAGAGACATAGGCTTGTGGTAACTCTGTGAGCCAAACCGTGTCCTCAGAAACACAAGTTCACTTCTCTTTGGGCATGTGCAGTTGCAAAACCCCCCAGGAGCACACCGAGCCATGGGAAGCAAAGCAGAGACAAGTGAAAGCCCTGCGCCCCTCCACCTGGCGAGAGGGGAGTTGTATTTCATGAAGTTTATCAATGTGTAAGACATGGAGGCACTTTGGTGTAATTTAGATGCATTTTTGGCTTAACACTCCAGTCAATCCTCTCTGGTCTCTCCTTCTGCCACGTAACATTTGGTCTTCCATGGTTCTCATTGCTATGGGGGTCACATAACAGGAATGTATCTAGATAGGTTTGAGAAGCACGTGCAACTTTTTATAAAGACTAATGGATAGCCTACATTATTCATAACATAACTGATTTCATTTGCATTATGCTTTACTTTCCAGATTTTTAGACAAGGACATCCTAATAGGACTGTACAGGTATATTTCTTCTGAGATTCATGCTCTACACTAGAATTAGATGTGTTCCACCAAAATCGTTATTAAAATTAGCACTACACATTGTTAGATTTTGGCCTAAAATGACATGGTTAAAATATTGCCTACAACACTTGTATCTTCTATTTCTCTAACACAGAGAACAGATGAAAACTTTAAAATAATGACAAGGACAAAAAAAAATAAAATTTCAGGAAAACAAGAAGCAATACAGATCTAAAAGCTCTTGTAATGTAATGTTTGATGACTGCTAGAAAATTAGAAAAAAAAAATGCCTCCAAGTTACCCCAAACCATTTGTGAAACAGTAAAATGGAAGAAAAAAAGCCCCAAACCAACCAACAACAGAATAGCCAGGGCAATGGAGAGTGGCTTGGAGCAGATAAGAGTTGATTCTCGCCCTTAAAATTCATAACCATGTTTTTCTTCTTCCCCAGAGATATTCTTCATGTGCAGTGGCTTCACAACATTTCCTTTAGAAAAAGAAAACCTTGCACATAAACACACTTGCATTTGTCACTGTCTACATTGGGACTCGACTAATTCAGGCGAGTAAATCTGTTTTAGAGACTATCATTGATAATCCACTGAGAAGAAAACACTGATCTTCATCTTGAACCAAAACCTGACATGAACTTTTGCCGCTTCTAAGTGGGGGGGGGAACGACAGACACAAACCAAACAACCCACCATGGAAATTACAGACCCCCACAAAAAGAGAAAGCAGAACTGACTGCATTTTTCACTCTGGATACCTGAAAATCTGTTCTCTTCCCTGCATTAATGTAGAATTTTCCTTGGAAGACAAAGCAGAAGGGAGTTGTCTTACTAGGCATTCTCACTCACTCCTGTCGTCTTTCAAGAACCGCTGTTCTAAAAGACTGGCAAGTATTGTTTTTTTCTTTCCTTGCATTCACAAGACAATATTAGATGTTGTTTACACCCAGTTCAGTCAATTGGAAATGGCCCATCAACATCAGCATCACAGAATCAGGCCCTGAGACCCTGTTCTGTAGTGCTAGAGAAGAAAGAGAGACTCCTTTAAAATCATCCAAGCAAAAAATGAGTAAAAACAGGCATTCATGAAATGTTATTGTCCAAGATAGAATAGTAGGGGCTGAGGAGAACAAACAATATAAATAGAGAACATGTTTTTCCTTGCCTGCTTCACAATAGCTAAGATTCTTTAAAAAAAGAATAAGTAGAAAGATAAGACATGCATGCCTGATACCGAAGAAAAGGCTGTTTGTACCCAGCACACTGGATAAATTGTTCAAGAACAGTTCAGCCATGTCAAAAAATGACCCTCTCATGCTGCCAAGGTCAGTCAGACCTGTAGTCAGTGTTAGTCAGAAAGGTCATCACCACTTGCATATTTAAAATATATTCACCTGATTTCTCCTAGGACTTCACAAACTTAGTACAGACCAGTCAGGTAGGGGATTTTAGGTGTGGCTGGCAGGTGTTTTACTGATGGATCAAGAGCTGTAGGCAATATTCAGCCCAGTGCTGAAGCCTATCACAAAGCCTATATGCTGCTGCAGACCCCAATTATAGGTGGAAGCAGGACTGTGATAGGTATGTGCTGGGTGTATATATGAGGTCCGCTTGCTCACTCACACACATACACGTTGCTGTGTGACACTAATAATAAATACCCAGCTGGGACTGTTGCTGTATAGCCAACACACGAGCTTTTATGTACCAACCAAACCCATTGAATCTCTGTGTATTTTTTAATACCAAGAAAGAAAAGGAGAGGTCTGACCCCTAAACTCCTAATTCCTGGTTAAAATTCCACTTCACTCCTACTGTTCAAGACAACATTTGTTTTAATCTCAGCCTGATCTCTGGAAGACCCTCTAATGTTTAACATAGCAAGGAAAAAATTCACATAAGCCTATTCCCATAGAAATTCATTATACAGGTGCATCCTAAGAGGTAGTTTACTTGAACAGGAAAAACAACAACAATGCATTAAGATGTAAATTAAATGCATGACTGTAGTTAGTCTTCCACTCAAGCAATTCCCACTGTTATTTTGACTTACTGATCATCAGAGGCATGCTGGAAAGCAGCAGCTTTTAAACATCTGCTAATCAATTCTATTATTTCTCTAATTCCATAGTTTTATTTTAAAATACTGACTTCAGGAGAAATTTTAGGGTAAATTTATAGCTAAAATTGTCTGACTCTTGCATTGAAAATGTGATAGAGCTACACTGTGGCAAAAAAAATTGATAAATTGCTTTATAGTCCTTATCTGTGTGTGTGTGGAGAGAGTTAAAAAAAATTAAAAAGGAACAGTTGAAATATGCAGTGGGAGTTACTTCATGAAATCTCCTTCTTTCCAAATTTATAAGCTGCTCTTTTGAGACAGATGCCTTGCAGAATATACAAAGAAGAGAAGGCTCAACTGTAATGTCTCACACGCAATGTGAAAGAAACGGCATTCAGCTATACCATGGTCCCCAACATCATTTCATAACAACTCTGGCAAAGACTCTCCCAATTCTTATAGAATTGTTGCCTTCAGACAATAAGGTTTCTGTTTCTGTGGTTGTCTTATTTTTCTAAAGGAGACCTATGTGTAATCGTACCCACACGTCCATTGTATACACTAACTAGGCAGGATCTCTGTCCAGTGCAGAGGAAAACTCAGGGCAGGCAGTGGAATTACGCTACTTTAAACTAGCCGTAGCTTTGTCCCATGATGTCTAGTCAACAGATATGCATCATTGCTAATTGGCTGTCTTGTCTCATCTGTCCACGGTTGAAAGATAAAAGTGTGAAACAAACTCCTCTAGGTTTTAGGGCCAGAATAGACTAAAGTTCAATTCATTTTCATGTGGGTTTTTTCCAGTGTTCTCAGAACCTGAATACCAAGCAGATTTCCCCAGAATCCTTTTAAGAAACTTCCATAGGAAGGTTTTTCCCTCCTCCCCCAAATGAACTCACTGCTCCCCCCTTAAAAAAAAAAAAATTTAAAAAAGCACCCTGGAAATCACAGATCAAGATTTTCTCTTTTGTGTTCCACAGTATGCCAGCAGTTAATGACATTACAGTGGCTTAGGTGAGAGCGTAACAGCATATCCAGTACTCACTACAGAAACAAAGAGAATGGAGAGGGAAGGAGAAGAGCCCTTTCTTCAGTGAATGACAACAACAGAAATCAAAGTGAAATGAAATCAAAATGTGCTGGGAACCTCTAATATTTGCAACTATTGCAGAACCCAAGTACTCCTCTGCTGAAGTCAGGACTTTTGATTTTCCAGATTTTTTTATTAACTGTACCTGACAATGATTACTCACTAAGAAAGTTTTTGTATATATACTGGAACGAAAGTGATTATACAATGCAATTACTGTCCTACCTCGAGTGGCCTAGTAGAGTTCAAGACATGAACAAGCAGTGCTGAGACTCACTCTGCCCTTCCCATGGCCCTTTCAGCAGACACATGCTGAAAGCACCTTCCTGTGCTGTTAGAGCACAACGATGCAGAGGGTGCTTAACATCCCGCACTTGTATTCCTATACTGCATGCACACAGTTCTTGTTTACTTTGAACAATGATTTCTAACTTAAAGCTTTAAAGCCAGCCCATGCCACTTTCTGCACCCAAGCTAGGACACCCAGTTCTCTGCACCTGAGCTGCAGAAGCCATCTCAGCTAGCACAGGTATTATCCCATTGCAGAAGTCCTTTTTGTGCTACCCTTCCCGCCTCCTCTCCTCCCAACATCTGTGGGCACACAGCTGTGAGCGACCCTCACTGAACATGCGCTAAGGCCAAGAAAGGCAAAAAGAGGTCTTTTTTTTGCTGATGAATAGCTGAGGGAACTGAGGAGAGGCTGAGGGGCTGGGGCTTGCTCAGCCTGGGGAAAGGGATGGCTGTGGGAGGACCTAACAGCCACCTGCCTTTACCAACAGGGCAGTGATCGAGGAGATGGAGCCACACTCTCACATTGGTTTACGGCAGGATGAGACACAATGGCTGAAAGTTGAAACAAGAGGGGTTCAGGCTGGATATAAGGAGCAACTTTTTCCCCATGAGGGCAGGCAGGCAGCGGAGGAGGTCGCCCAGAGAGGCTGTGAAGGCTCCATTGCTGGAGGCTTTCGAGAGGTGCCTGGACAAAGTCTGGAGCAGCTTGGTCCAATCTCACAGGTTGGCCCTACTTTGAGCTGGAGGTTGGACTAGAGACCTCTTGACATCCCTTCCAACCTAAATCCCTCAATGGTCCTTTAAAAAGGAGTAAATTCAACAGTTTGGTTTATATGAACACCTGCCCTCACTCTGGTGCACCAGAGCTGTGATCACTGGACAAAGCAGGTATTTGCTTCTTCAAAGTACTCCCGCTCATGCGTGCTTTTTAAAGGCAAAGGCTGAGGTGCCCCCGGTCTCTTTGCACAGGGAGCACGCTGGGAGCTTTCAGAAGACCAGGTCATGCCATTCTGAAATGTGGGGAAGCTCAGGCTACTATCAGATGCATGCTGACCTCTCTGTATCTCAATGCAAGATGATCTTGTAATTGTCAGGCAGTTATGGCATTTGTTGCTGACAAAACAGAACCTATACTGGTTACAGGCAAAAGCCTTAGAGGCTTAATTGTTTAACAGAAAGATTCTCAACAAACACTTACCTTGTAACGCAATAAAAATGCTTTTTTAAGACACCTTTGCAACACCAATATTTAATGATGGCCTTCATACGAAAGGTACTTGCAGATGCCTACATACCGTTTCAATTAAGATATAAACAGACATACAACTGTTTAAGCAGAAAATACAATGTATTTTTTAACAGCTTATAATTTAAGATCATAAAACTTGAGAGTGACTGTGGGGCTCACAGCCTGTCACTGGTTTGAATTCAAGTAAGCGTTAACAAAGTTGACTGTCTCAATTCAGTCAGTCCCATACTATTCCTCATCTACCTTATGGAGACCACCACTGCACTTCATATCCTTGCCATGATTCTCCACAGAAAACCTAGAAACCAAAAAGCCAAAAGGCAAAGTGGTTTCAGGACCGGACCAAGGCTGAAACAAAACCACAAGATTGTCCAGGGAGACTTGAATTAATTTTCTATCCGCTTTATTTATTCGGTGGATGAACACAAGTCTTCATTTTCCAGAGAGACGGACTCTGAACACAAACATGTTCTTTGGTAAACCTCAAAATAAGTGAAGGGGCTTTCCACAACTCAGGCCAGAAAAATATAAACTTTTATACTTTAGATTTTGAAAGTCCTCTTTAGAAACCGTCTTCTTCTTAAAGCCTCAAATCAATGTAGTTATTGGTTAATAACAACTGTTACCATTTGTGACTCTTCATTCTTACATATATATAAGCGAATGTATTTTTAAGAGAAGGAGGGGGAAGCGATGCCATACAAGCACATAACATAATCACCACTTATCCTCGGGGGATGTATTAGTCATTTCTCAGAAACTAAACAAAAAACCCCAGTACCATTACATCCATTGCATTAAGGATAGTTGCAGGTAGGTATGTTGCCTACCAACACCCAGTGGGTGGTCAAAAGCATTTGACCTTCCCCAGCAGTGCAGAGGGGCTCTGGGGGTGCAGCTGGCTTTAGCCTCCCCAGTTGAGGTGGTTGGTGCTGGAAGCTGGTGGGGGCTGCCTATCTGGTACCAGCACACTGACTGCTGGGGTCTGAACCGGCTCCATAAAACTCAATCAGATAAAAACAAGCTTTTCAAATATACACCTGGGGATCGTGCAGAGCAACACAACTATGTAACTGAGTTAGGTATAACATGTAAAGGAGCCTAATACCTTTGAGGATGAGAAAATTACTGCTCATTATGCTAAGTAATGCCTTATATCAGCATGTAAATAACTTTTCTTTGTAAGCAATCACCAAAGCATTCTTAACAGAAAATTAATATATCTGATTTGTTTATGTATTCATCTAATTTAGGGCAGAAAGATTTTAAACTGAAACTAGATATGAAAGCACGTCACTAAATTTTTTCTGAGTTACATGTTAGGATCCATACATATTCATACTTATATAGACACACACACAGTGTTACATGCTCTGTCTCTGTGATGGGCTGAATCAGAGAAGATATTAAACGTACAGTTCTGTGCTGTATGTTACAAGATATTTCACTCATCTCCCTATTTCTGACAGCCATAGTTTTGGTGGGAAATTAAATGTTAATTTTATTTTTTGTCCTTTTGTCTTTTTCCTTATCAGTAGTGCCTCCGAGGCATGCTAAAGTATGCTGAAAGTGACCTTCAGTTTACTCATATCATCCTGACAAGTGATTTAGCCTCCATACTTGTAGGAGTAAACATAAGAAACACCCACTGACTGACAAATTTTTTCATCAGAATTCAGCCACACATTCGCTCCCGGGCGTAGAGGGGAGGGTGTGTTAGATGATGACCTCATTTAGTAAGGCATCATCATTTAAGTTCAGCACCATTATATGTACACTACTATTACCTTTTGCACTCTCAACCCGTATCTTCTTGTCTTCTTTTAAAGGTTGCTATGTTTTGTGGCCTATTCCACATGCAGCTACCGTGCACTAATGTTGCAGTGCTGTGATTTCGAAGATGGATACAGATCTTCAACCAAATCCAATTAGGACAAGAATTTTCCCATTTCTCAAACTACTCCCAGAGCAAGCAGACAAGCAAATTTTGAGCACTTAAACATAGAGAAGTTAGACAAACGACGTAGGAAAAAGCACAGCCCCACAAACACCACCCTGCAGAGAACATGCCAATGTACACCACTCATCCAGCTCTGCTGGGGCTTGTATTTTTAGGGACCGTTACCACTGCTTGCAGTGGTCAAAAACTCTGGGCCATTAAATCCGGTGGGGTGATCTGTGCACTCACAGCTATTCTTACGTAGCAGTCCTTTGCTGGATTGGAGCTCGGAGGGCAGCTGAAACAATTTTTAATATGTTAATTAGTTGTGACTTGCAGATTCAAGGCCTGTACAGCAAGGCAATGGTGGTACCTTAATAAATACAATGCAAATGCGAAGAGCAACAGAGATGAAAAAATTGATGGAGACAAGGGCCATCAGTCATTGAAGGGGGGGGGGGCAGAAATCTTAAGAAGGGAAACAAAAATCTGGCGTGTAGCAATTAGCTGAGTCAAACAGGCTCTTGAAGATATAGGACAACTTTTTCTGAAAGAGTTTAATACTCAGAGCATCAGAGAGTATATTCTGGGTTTTACAAGACAGAAGTCACAGGATGATTAAGAAAGGTGACTTCAGCAATACCGTATCACGCAGACCTGGGCTGGAAAACCATGTTAAAAACCAGAAGACTATCGTAGCAGACACAGCAAAGGCCATGAAGGTACAGATACAGAAGGAAGAACAGGTGCACTGGAGAGGCTTTATGAGCGCTTTAGTATAGCATGGAAAAAATAAAGTGTATATAGAAAACAATAAAAGACCACCTCAGAGCCACCACATCCAAGAGAAGCTCAAGACAGCTCTCAAACAGCAACCAAATGAAAATTCAGCTTCAACTGCAGATGACACCCCCACAAACCTTTATCTGGCAATGGCCATTTAATGTAAGTGCACACCTGTACACGCACTCCTGGGCAGAGTGCTGCTGCAGCATTCACCTGGACGGCACCAAAGTGACCGGATTTTTGAAAGGACTTTATCATGCCCACAAGAGAATGGGCAATAGCTAATTCTTCCATTCGGTTTGGCGATTTAGTATGCCGCTTACAGCTGCCCATGATGTTTCAGCGTTGTGCCATATTTCCATGCATTACCTCCCCTGCCGACTCTGCAGCAGATAAGGAACTAAACCAGCTGGAAGTGCCTGTTGCTCCTAGCTTAGCAAGAGTGCCCCAGATGACTCCCTGGACATGGAGTCAAAAGCAAGAAGCTTACAGATTTGACCCACTGTCCGTTTAAGTCTAGCTCCTCTTTGCTAAGGGTATCTCCCATCTTCTGGTGAAAGCTTTGACAGAGGGTGCAGAGTTTACATGTCTTTCAAAAATACCTTGTCATGTAGCACCTTTCTATCACATACAATGGAAGAGAAGTTCACGTGAGCCTCTCTTTCCAACTCACATTTACCCACTCCCAAGCCTTTGCATACTGTTGTAAATCTTAACAAGCTATTTTCACTTTCACATCAGATCTGTGTTTTGACTCAACACTAAGAGAAGAAAAGGTCACAGAAACATGACCTGGCTACTCAATCTGTTAAAGGAGATTTCTCATTGAATTTTAGGGAAAAAAAATGTTAGGGTCAGGCATTGGCCATTAAAAAAAAAATCCTCCAAATAGCAGGTAGCTATTGGTGACCAGTTACAACAAAACTGATATAAGAAGAATCAGATGACTTTGATTTACACTTAGTTTAGCACATTTTGAATAAACATCTACCATACAAGGGAGAACTTTTCACTGCAAAATGCAATGACAATCTTATCATTCGACAATATTACATATGGTTTTTTTTCCCCTTATTATCAAGGAAAAAGACAAGCTTGTGAAAAACATATTTTGAAGAGGTTATACCTACCAGAGCCATGTCATCTAGCATGCTGAGAACAGGATTCAAGACCTGGCCATCTATATACAGCAATTAGGAACACGACGCAACTTCATGAACTTAAAGATCCCACTTCAATGAGATTGCACAACTGCTTAAAGTATTTGAAGGACCCAAGGCTAAATCAGCTGATTCCTAGAAAACCTCAACTCTTTAGTCATAAAGCCTCTCTGTTACTATTTTGACATCAATATTTAGAAAGAAAAAGTCCTAGTAACAAAAACAATAGGTATGTAGATGCCAATTCAGACAGCGTAAGCATATACTTCAATCCTGCTGCAAGTTTCAGGCCCACCAACGTATCAGAAAGTGAGGAAGACCTCAGCCTATGAAGGTACCTTACCGAATCAGGCCACAGAACATGTAATCAAAGAGCCACTTGGCATTTTGATACACAGCTGCTCTGGGAACACCTCTGTCATTGTGTGCGCACTCCCCATCAGCACAGAAAGGTCTTCTACAGTAACAGGACCTTTCAGGATAAGAAAAGAAGTTGGAGTTTGGGGATTTTGTTTGTTTTTAAAACTGAAACCTAGTCTGGACTTGTGTACTTGAACCGGAATCCATTTTCTATTCATCTAGCCAGGGATCAAAAACATAGCCTGCAACTAATCTGTGTAATTTAACTTGTAGCTTCAGTTTTGAATATTATATTCCTACAACAAATAATTGCAGAAACTATTTAGCAAATCATGCTATGTAGCACATACAGAAATGGAAGCAAAACTAATAGCCAGCAAATTAGTCACTGAGCTCTATCTAATGCCTTCTCTCCAACACAAGGTGTTACATTTGAATAATGGTGATACTTTTTTCCCCTCCCTTGGGGTTTTTCCTTTTAAGGGAGGGGTTTGCTTGATGTGTCATCTTCTAACTAGTAAAACCGTCTTTAATTGCATTTTATATATGCGTATGCATAAAGTGTATATAAGTACATACAAACACACACTCTGTATTTCCACCTCCATTTTGAAGAAATCATCCACAAATTCTCATTTTGTGAACACTAATTTCTGAATGGTTTCTTCTCCCTTTCTATGACACCTGCCAGTCTCCTGCAGTGTTTATGCTCTGTAAAGGGCCAATACAACAGCAAAAGCTATAGTTTGGAATATTTTGACAGATATATAATAGTCAAATCCAACTGAATCACATAAAAAAAATCATATTGACTCCCTTAATAATTACTTTAAAAAATTTAGATTCAAGTGTGAAAGAGCAGAACAAATTATATTTAAGAGCTCATCTAATACATTTAAAAAAATCAGTTATCCTTATTGAAAAGTGATATTTAACAGCTCATGTAATAGATTAAAAATTCCAACCATCCTTATTAATGCTTTTATTCCATCTGCCCAGTTTTTCCTTTTCCTTCCATATTTCTTCCGCTTGCTTTACCCATTGCATCTCTGCTTCTTTTCCCCCTTGCTTACCTACCCTACATACCTCAGTACATTAAATATTTCCCTTCCTAAAAGCCTTCTCTTCTTGCTTCCCTCTCTCCTTCTTTTGAACTATTTTTGGCCCATTTTCCTAGGCTCCATCTTCTCTTGTCTGTCACAGTTTAGGGACTATACTGCATGGGGTGGTTTTCAGACTCCTACTCCTCTGCTGGCCACGTGGCACCACAGGGCAGGTGGTCTCTGCAGGGTGCCCTCGCTGTGCTGCTGTCAGCATACCAGGCTGCCTTTTGGGTCAGGAGCACCACCTGTACACACCGGTTTCCTTCGGCACACGGGCAGGGAAGGAGCCCTTATACTTGACCCAAACAAGCAGAGGAGCACCACGAGGGATGATGTTGTGGGCTACCCCAGCCCTGCAGCCACAAGAGTTTAGTCTCAGGCTCCAATTGCAAGACTTATTGTGCTAGTCCTTGCCCTGTCCTGGCTCTGGTTTAATTTTGTCTTCACAGAGGTGTTGCTCTGCACCTCATGGATCATCTCAGAAAAAGGCACAGGCCCTAGCAGCCACTTTAAGCTGCAAGCTCTCTGTTATTACATGACCCTGCAGGGACCCAGGGAGCATCCTTCCCTGGCCCCCTGGACAGGGACTTGTCTCTCCCATAGTCTGGCGCATCTCATACACAGGGATTTCAGCAACTTGTTAATGGGGCATGCTCAGAAAGGGGGGTTGTGTGGCCATGCCCGTGTCTAAGCTCTGGGACCACAAACACCACCGGCATTAAGGCACCATCTCTGCTTTGCAGGGCTACAGAGACACTAAAGCTGGCACTTGCCTGCCGAGCTGAATCCTTGTGGAGCCTTGCTAGCTTGCAAAAGGTTGACCAGAATTAAGTATCCTGTTTCTTATATATCCAGCCCTCCCAGTAAAAGCTCTTGTTCACTTGTGAACGCAGGCACAATGCTATTTGCCTCACTGGCTTTGTAGGCAACAGCCTCAAGTGGCAGTTTTCACAAACATATGCATAAACTCGAGTGCACTAAGCCAGAGGATTGTCCTCATGATCAGACCCAGAGAAAGCCCTGCTAGTTTGTCTATTTATGGTATGTCCAAGTAACCTATCACCATGGCAGCTAAGCAGAGAGGAGAAAAAGCTGCAGACCAGAGCAGATCAGACAGCAGCACTTGTAAGACATAACCACCAGACTGTATGTCACATCCTCCCCTGGCTGCTGCCATGACTCATTTATGGCTTCTACCTGAAACATGTACAATATGAAAAAGTTTTATTAACATACCCAAACTACAGTCTTCAGAGATCTTACACTAGCAATAACGGAAAAAAAGAACATAAAAGCAGGACAGAAAATGGCAAAAAAAATATTTAAACTAAAATAGAAAAACAAATCTCATTGAAATTAACATGTAAAACACACTGCAGTGAGCCAATCTAGGAGGAATGCACTCAGCTCACAGAGTGCCTCAAGCAACTTCAAAGGGGAAAAAATAATACATTGAAAGTATATACAGAAGCAGCTCAAGGTTTGTCATCAGCACAGAAAACTGAAGAGTGGGAAGACACATGACACATGGCAGCAGAGGTCAGTCTGTCCTGGGCAGGTGTAGGTCCCCACTGCGTTTTGCAACCTGGGGCTGTGGCTCTTAGCCTTCTCGTTCCCTCCTGTGCTGTACTAAGCCTCGTAAATCCACCCTGACTCCCCAGAGCAAGTGTACTTCCCTCACCCTCCTGGCTGCCAGCGCTGTATTTTAAAGCAGGCAGCACAGCTGCAGGTGGCTTTTTGGGGGGTGGTTGTGCTGCTGCAGCAGACTGCTGCCTTAAGCAGGGTGCATCACTTTTAGTGTTTTAATTCGGGTTAACAAATCTCCAAGCCACCCACACTTAGTGCATATTATTTCACATTACGGGGCAGTCTCAGAGTAAGAGAGGTGGACTGCTTTTAGACAAAGTTTAACTGGAGGATGCGTTCCAGAGGCTCACTGGGTGTGCTCCAACTGCTAGCAGGAGTTCAGTCTGCTAGAGCTAGTCCAAAGCAAAAACCTTCACAGCGCACACAGTAGGGCACTGGCTCCTCAGCACTACTTGTTTTCTACAGATGCACTCCTGTTGCACTGCACCACTCGCCTGAGTCCAAAGTTTGGGGTCCCCAGCATATATAGCTTAAGAGAAATAATTAATGGACATTGCTTGTGCTTCACCCCAAGGCAGTTAGAGGAGAACCCACTCTCTTCTTGCATACAACAGTGCCATTACCATGAGAATTTGGTGTAAAATCAAAACCAGAGGTCAGAAGGCAGCTGCATCTCAGGAGGGAGAGAAATACCCTAGAGCTTTCAGGTTCTCTCCTGCTTATTAACTTAAAATTGCCCTTCCTCCTCTTATAAGTATCAACAGTGTCATCAACAGAATATTAAACACGCTACCGTTATTTAAAGTTTTCTTTGGCCATTTCCCACAGGGAATGGGTGATCTGACATCCAGACGCTTTGGTAAAGTACAGAACTGTAGCGACCTGTTTCTGTAAGAATCAGCACCAGTGACCAAAGAGGTGAATGCTAGCATTTGTGAACAAACAAGTGAGAAAACGCTCTGATTTGTCTTCTTAGAGATCTCCTGGAAACAACCAAAGTCTAAAATTACAGCAAGGTTTTCTTTTTCTACAGGACTGACTTTTTCCCCCATGAAGCAGCTGAAGAAACTGATCCCTATTGATCACATACGAAATTTGAGAAAGACACAGCACGTGGAGCCTGAGGTGCAAAAGGCCCCGGGCTGTTCCTACAGCCAGTGGTACTCCAGTTTCCTAAGTAGATCCATCGGACTTGGCCCTCTCCGCCCCAAGTAGCTACGGGCCTTCAGACACAAACAGGAGATATCCTAACCCCGATCAACCCGTTTCTGCCTCTCTTACTAGAAAAAGTGATTAACTGTGGGATAATCAGACATTGTTTACTCTTCTATAGCCCATGCAGAAAAAGATTAAGGCCAAGATTTTAGTAAGTGAGAACCTATAGTAAGCCCATACCGAAGCACTTAAATGTCCTGATTCTTTTTTTTCTTTTTTTAAAATCACTGACCTCCCGTTGCTCCCAGAGGCTTGACTGTTTCTCTGTGAATGCATACCCTCTGAAAATCCAACCTTTATGTTTTGAGCCAAGATTAAAAGTGTTATTGGAGTAAGAAAATTATCCTAAGGAAGAATTAGAAGTTCGGAAAGAGTTAAGAATAGACAAAGGCACTCATATAATACCAACTGAGTCAAAACTCCAAGCAAAGCAAAACAGCAAGGAGAAAGAACAGTGAAATATTAAATGCAGATGCTTCTTCTATTTGCAGTTTAATAATTCAAGACCTATATTTATTTATTCATACTAATTGACCGATGAAGTTATGCTGTGGAATAGCTGAAAAGAAACTAATTGCTGTCTCATTTTATTTTAATAGTATATTAAAAAGCGGGCTAGACTGGAGACCTCTTCTCGACTTGTGCTGATGTTATCTGCCCTGAGACACTGGCAACTGTCCAGGGACTTGCCTACACTGATACTTAGGACTAACCTTAGGAGTCAGATTAGGTGATTGTGCCTCTGGCTATAATGGACCACAAATGTGAAGCTCATTTCTTTTTGAGATCAATCTTTCCTCCTTTCCATTTATTTTTTCCACTTAGGTTCTGTTATCATTTGCTCAGCCTGTGCAAAGGGGCCTTAAAGTGGATATAAATGAATTTTGCAAAACCCACACAGGACCCTTTAATACCACTGGAGTAATTGGGGCTTAATTGCAGTGAATCCTGAAGCACACTATCTAAATACAGGCATTCCCAAGCATTTCTACAGTCTCATAATTAACACTCCCACAAGCGAAATGAGACAAAAAATGTGCAATACGTGTTCTGCTGTAGAGGCCTCCGTCAGTTCCTGATCCTTCAGCGTTTTCCTTACACAGTTTCCATGGTCTCCTGATAACTAAATTGATGGCGCTCTCCTCAGCGCAGAGACCCCTTTTCCCTCTCCCTTGTGGTCCTCCAGTCTGGGACCCCTCAACACACCCCTCCCTCTCTCCCACCCCAGCCCAGTTCCCACGCGCACCCGGCCTCTTTCATTAGTAGGAAGGCTGCTACTATGGCTAGCGATGGAGACTGCATGCAGAGCGGCTCTTCTCCTCTCACCCAGGCCAGGGCAGTGAGATGCCCTCCCCGCAGGCATCACCCCTACTGCTGCGGCATGAGGGGGAGCAGGGTGGCAGGCAGCAGGGCAGAGGCACGGGCACTGCGCCACGGATGTTGGCAGGGCAGCAAACAAGCCAAACGAAAAATTTGTCAGTATTCCAGTATCTCGTCTCACATACATTTGTAGTCACAGTATTATGGATACCCCCTCCAAAGCACTAGAGAAGATTCACCCCCCTTACCAGAACAGCACGCACACAGCACCATCAGCAGCACGTGGTAGGATACGAGAGTCCCCACATATTCAAAGCCCAGCATATAGGCTTGGTTCATCCTAAATAGCTAGACAACAAGCCACTGAACCAGAGATCTGGCAATTTACATACTCTTTGCATAGATACAAATAAGCTCAGAAGGTTAAAGGCAACAGAAAAGACAGTCCTTTGAGTGCAGATCCTTTCATCTTCCACTTTGATAAGGACAGATGTAAAGGCAGTTTACGATCCAAGTTGTGCACATTCCTCCTTTGAAGCTCTACCCTTCTCCCAGCCCAAACTTTGCCATTTAACACTCTCATTACCTCATAAAGTCTGCTCCTCCCTTCAGCATTTAGTCCCTCTGCAGAGCAGCAAGCAGTTTCCCTCCCTTCCCAGGAATCTTAATTAACTTTTTTCTGTGTGTTTGTTTCCCCCCACACCCCTTCAGACATACCAATACCTTCAGTTAGGTTTGTTTCAATGCTTTCAAAGTTATCTTTAATTGCATTTTTATTTTGTATAGGTCACCAGCTGACCTTCGTACAAAACATAGTGCATATCAGAATTTGAGCATTCATATCGTCTGCGCAGCGTAACATGCAAGAGCTACACCTGTACTGTTATTTTTGACAGAGATGGCACCTGCTGTTTTGAACCATGCCAATTCTATACTTACAAAAGTCTAGCAATGACTTCTGTCCCTCTGTATGCATATGTATTTGCAAAATACATGCCAAATCTTCCTATCATCTTTCCAGCCCTAATACTTCACCGGCTAGGCCAAAAGGCTTCCCTGGTTCTTCACCGTTGTTTGATTTCCCCAAAGCCAACTGATTCACATCAACCAAAGAGATCACTTCACTAGGACTGCATCTCATAACTTAAACTTGTGGGGACCTCTTCCTGTTTGAGGTCCAGATAGGACTTGCAGGAGGATGGATGTACATGGGCTAAGCATGGTCCATGGCTCTGAATTTGAGCTTACTCGCTCAGCAGCTCAGAGAGCAGGCAGAACAAGTGCAGGACAGCCTGTACTCCTTCATGTAAACTTGCTTTTACACATATCTTACCACTCTCTTGTTTTTATGCATGTCTTCTTGATTTCCTCCCTTGACCTCAGGGGACCTTAGCAACCTTCCCCAGGACTTGCCCTGACGGGAGAAGAGAGTTGCCACCTCTGCCTCCGGGGCCCATGATATCACCCCTCTGATACCAACAATGGGGTGGAGAGTCTGGAAACTCATCCAGGAGGTGAATAAATAACCTGAAATCCCTCCTACCTGCACCTTCTGCTAGAAGCCTTAGCAACAGCTCTCCCTCCAGGACCCCAAAGACCCTTGAGTGGGGCTGCCCTCCCTCTGGGTCGTGCCCAGTCCTCCCATGCTGCAGTGGACAAACAAAGCCTTGACTCCCACTTCCCCTGTAAAATCAGCCAACAAAAAGAAGTAATTAGGGGTATATTCGCTCACAGAAAGCAGATTACAAATTACGCACATTCAGTGCTTGGAAACAAGACTATTTGTGACCTAACAGATTGCCACTGTTGTAATCCAGAGCCTGTAAACACTTGTTAGTTGTCCACAGGCAAATGCAAATCTGCGTCAGTGTGGCTGTTTTTAGATAGAGGTGATCACGAATTATCAGATGATAACATCTGAACCCTTTTCTG
>NW_008825109.1:12333771-12344140 GCF_000699105.1 Pygoscelis adeliae
TTCCCTACTAACCTTAATCTGAATGTTGCCTAGGGCATCTTCAACAGCCCTAGGACCGGGTCTTTGGAGAATTCTTTCATAAACCAAAATTAGGTGCTATAACAGTAAGCTGGAATTTTACAGGGAAAAATTAATTCTAAAATAAAACGAAGTAGCAGACCTGATTAACCTGGCCTTTGTTCCAAGAACCTGTTGACTGTATTATTAAATTATATTAAAAAAAAATCAAAGTTAGAAATCAACATTTTATGACTCGGTGACATCAGGCATCTTCAAACAGCTTTTCCAGCATCTCATTCCCAAATCAGGAAATTTCAAGGGCCAACTGGTTCCAGGGTGGCATCTCAGGATTGTGATAAATTGCAAAAAATCGCTCTTTAAGAGCAAATCTCTGCAGAGGGCCTAACTTCCCAAGTCATCATGTAAAGCTGAATGTGAAGCCAGAAGTCCCCGCAGGTGAAGTCTGGATGCACTGACACTGTGCCACTGGGATCTAAGCAACAGTTTTGGATTGGCAGCTGTGCAAACATAGATATTTTCCCTTAAAGAAGACTGGTGAGAGCCAAGGCAACAAAGGATTCTGTGAGGCAATGTGACAAAAACATGAAGTGGATAATCATATTTGTTCAGTAAAATAGATATTACTAGTTTATGAAAATAATGAGGTATGAATCAAAAGCTGCTTAGCCAAGGCTTTGGTACTCATTGTGAAAATAGCACAGCAACAACGCCGTTGAAGGCATTTTCTAGCAATCACTCCATGCCCTCACCCGCACACTGCCCATCTCTTGAGAAGAGAAGATTCCAACAAGCTGATAAATGAAGAGCTGGTTCCTGGTCACTTTACAGAGCCACGCTTGGGCCCGACGCTGTAAGTCTGAGAATGGTGGTGCTCACTTTCATTTTCATTATTTAGGCTTTGTGGAAAATTTTCCATGACACCCAGAGGATGTAGGAACATGAGAATTACGTTTTAAGTCATGATTTAATCACAGTGAAACACTCATGTGGCATATGCCTTTGCAGAAGTAATGGGCCATGAGAAAATGTCTCCTGTATAAGTCCCTAAAAGGCTGGATAAATTCTTTCAGTGTCAGAGGTTCTGACACAGAGTTATCTTCAGAAATGATGCGAGCAGAGTGATGGGCAGGAGGATCATAGACCTGTAACTCCAAAACAAGAGTAAAGGTCATGTTCTGCTGTAACAAGTGCTAGCTAGCAAGACAATGCGATACACTTACCCTCTTAAAAGAAATTTCTCATTTACTTGCTTGATACCAGTTTTATTAAGTTTGTAAACCTGAAGAAGCTGAAGTAACCCATTCTAGAGAACATTAAAATAATTTCATTGCTTGCAAGATTTTTGGATAATGCACATATATATCAGTGAATACTTTGGGTCTCATATCACCACTGGTTCAAGAACAGTTCAAAACTGATAAACGTATATTTCTTATTTTTCAGAGCATGCAATGCAACTGACCCCACCTGGAAGCATCTCAGCAAGGAATACATTTTTTAGCTACCTGAAGGTTTTCCTAACCCTGAGCTCATTCTTTCTTGGCCTTGTCCCTGGCATAGCAGATGCCAGGACCCTCACAGGGGCCAGCGCAGAGGGGTGCCGTGACACACAACCGCCCCTCTACGTGGCGGTAGCCGGGTCACCGTATCTGTGCGGCTGAGCCAGGGCAGGACCTTTCTGCTGCTGTCCAAGGATTCCCCTCTGCTGGGAGGTTTCTCCCAGGGCCAGGCTGGCTGGCAGCAGCAGGAAACAGTCCCAACGTGCTGTGAAACTAGGGCTGTAATATGTTAATGTGAAGACTTTTTCCAAGTAATCTTTACCATCTGTTGTCTCACACTGATGTTAGTATTAATAATTTATAGGCCTTCTCTTAAGGCTGAGGAGGAAGCAGAATGCTAAGCTCTAGCACAGAGACAGCATCAACTTTTTTTTTTTTTAATGAGATTGATGTTGCTCTATATTATAGCCTCGCACAGGGAATATATGGTGCTGTTCAGCTTTCCATTGATGTTACTTTTGTAAGCCCTTTACTGAAAATAGCTGTGGCAAGATATTTATTTTAGTCCAGTTCCTCTGTTGCACACAGCCTATCTGGTACCTCAGCAAAGTGCATGTAAAGGTCAGAGGCAAAGCATAAGCTAACAATATAAGTAGTATTATAGGATGCAGTTACCGCCAGGCAAGAACAGACAGGGTTCCTTCTTCTGCTATCCGAGGGACTGTTAGGCTGAAGGAGCATAGTTGTGCTACCAGTTTAAGCCAGCAGAATCTCCTTGCTATATTTAACCTTGATTTCCTCAGAGACCAAATACGCAAATGACAAAATGTGATGCACTGCAAACACTCCTTTCATAAGGGAGAGCTAAGTTATAGTCCCGAACAATCAAATCAGCCTTTCCGACTCACAGGGCTTCGCTTTAATCCCTTATTAACGGGATTAATAGCAGATTTACAGTTCATACCATCTTACTCCCCTTTTACACAAACCAATCCAGCCGCTTTCACAGAGGGACAGGTGGATTAATAGTCTTAGTCAAAAACTACGGTGATAATGCAGAAAATCAGCCGAAGGGAGGGATTCCAGGGTGAAAACGGACAGCTGGAAGATTGCTATCAAAACCACGCAGTGACTTCACCCGCAGATAGAAATGTGAAATGCGTGGGAGACCTTTCTGCTTCTAAATTGAAAAACAAAACAAAACCCCTGAAAGATAAACAAGTACAGTAAGGGAATAAGTCTCTCCATTAATGAATGCTTACCAGAGGATAAACGAGTAAAGGGATAAAGAACCTGTGAAGCTCAGAAACATGGAAGAATTTGATGAAACCTAACTTCACTAAGAAATGCAAAGCTCTGACAGGCTGTTATACAGTCTTTGATTTCTTTTAATAACAGTTGAAGGTCAGATGCCACAGCTCTTCCTGGAAATCCTAAAAGGACCGGGTGGCTCCCCAGGTCCGAAAGGAACCGCCACATCGTATATTGTGCAACGTACAGCTATTGACCAACGGACATTATATTACCTCCAGCAGCTGACTCAGACCCAGTTGTTACAAAAGGCTTTCGCACTCAGGCGAGCGGCACGTAGCAGCCATACGCAAACAGGCTCGGGGCGGCAGGACCCCGAGCGGGCTGGGGAAGGTCGGGGGGGTCAAGCCGATTACCTCCGCCAGCCAGCACCCCCCCCACCCCCGCGCAGGGCTCAGCCGGGTTACGCGAGTTCACACCGAGCTATTGACATTCAGCTGCATTGCTTACTCATTACCGGATCAGCAGGGGACCGTCTGGGTCTAAAAAGTTAACCCTTCCCACGCCCTCAGCGCTAGGGTGTTTTTTAAAGGCGTACGAACTCCGGGCTGACAGGCTTGCGGGCCGACCGGCCCGCCGGGCGGGCTTACCTGTTGGCATCCGGGGGCACGGCTGACAGGGGGGGAGAAACCGCCCGCCAGGCGGGCGGGGGGCAGAACGGGGTGTGTGTGGGGGTTGTGTGGGGGGAGAGGTAGGAGGAAGGAAAGGGCTGCGCCCCAGGTGAGAATTCGCTCTAAAAAGGCGGGAGGAATGACACCCGCGGCCAATTTTCACACAATCAATTCTTCACTCATCTCCTCCTGCTGTGTTAAGGTAGGCAGGGGTATGGGATGCACGTTGTAAGGTAAAGCAAATTTCTCACCATGACCCAGCCCAGGTGTCGCTCAGTTAAGACGCCTGTGCCCGTGCTATCTTTCGCTCTCAGTTTTGCAAGTGTTTGTAGAATTACTGCAAATCTCGTAATGGCATTTTTTTCTTAATGATTCAGACCTTGATTATGTGAAGACCTCAGTACATTTTTAGGATAACTTCCAGTGCCCGTGGCTTCACCCTTTAGGGTCCGTAATCCAGACGAAGTATAAAAAGACTCCAAAAGCTGGGGGGATTATTCTTAGTGCCTCGGGGTCCTGTTAAGGCAGTACTATGACTTCCTGGTAATGGCATACTAATTTATGCTTCTGAAGTTAGAAGTCCCCTAATATAGCATCGCAGCCCACTGAGATATATTAAGTTTATTTGTTTTATTTGGTTCTTAAAAATGTTTCTGTAGTATGTAATAAAAAAAGCTATTCTCCCTCTTCCATTAAGTCAAAGGCCCCTCTGTAAAGAGGAGCTGTATCGTTCTGTCACAGAGAAGAACAGATGGTGAATAGCAGGTATGCGAACTGTTCATACTACTCTTCTTTATTTCACCTTTCGCTGTAATTATATTGTGTGCCAGGCTCCAAATGAAGCATTGAATTCAGACACCAGAATTTGGTAGAAGTGAATTTTGCAAAGCTTTAAACGTTGGTTCAATTTCATGACACTTTGAGTATAATTTATATACATCTCAAAACGTGCCAAGTACTTAGAGGTGCATCAGAAGAGGCAAAGGTCTTATCACAGCTTATAATCACAAATGAAATTTTCAAATAAACAATGAAATATAAGTAAACAAGCGGTGAAGTTTGCTTGCATCTGGCTAATGCCTCCATTAATCTTTATTAGTAATTTCTAATATGGAGAGCGGGGAAGGTAGGATTTATAGCTCTTTTCAAAGAAGAGCCAACAAAAATTAGATGGATTGGGCCAGTGGATCGGTTCCAAGAACAGGGAAAGAAAAGACAGGATGCGATCTTTGAAAGTGGTGAAGTGTTTCTGCAGATGAAGTGTATTAGAAGGAGATATAGAAAGACACTATGATGTGCATGTCCAGGAAGGCAAGAGGGAAAGAAATTTAATAGGAAGGTCAGCAAAAGAACTTGAAGAAGAATGGGATGTGACCCAAGTGAAAGGTAAGATAGAAATGGGTTTAGGTAAAATATTGGGAGCCAAAAAAGAACGTATCGCTTATCTGTAACTTAAGAAGTGCTGGCACATTTATTTGTCAGCGATAGTGGAGAAAATACTATTGTGTGAATTTGAAGACTGAGTGATGGTGGAAAAAGTTGGGTAAGAAACTAAGTCAAAAATAGAGCATAAATTTTCAAGTTTAACAAGCATCAAGGAAGAGAAGGAACGTAATGAAAGTGCTTGAGTTTCGCAGTTTGTTGGCATGTGGTTTTCTTTCTGCAGAGGGATATTGAGGAAGTTCAGCTGGCGAGGTAAAGGCAAGCTGTTAGCAAAGCAGAGTGGAAATTAAGAAGTTAAATCGCTGAGTTTGTAAAGGGTAGTTGAAGATGTGGAAGTGTGTCATGGCATGGGAATGGAGGAAAACAAGAAGCATGTGGCGTTTCTGAAAGCTGGAGAACAGGTGGTTTTCAGGAAGGGAGGGTGTACAGTCACCCTAAAATGGAAGGGAGGAAGAGATCGCTGGTGACTTTGCTGGTAATGCCACAAGCCATTTCTATGGACGAGAGGGAACAGAAAGCAGATTTTACAGGGGGAGAAAATTGACTGAGTAGGGCCAGAAGAAGTGGGAATTTTTTTTTTTTTTTTTTAACATGTTCAAGACATATGGAGGCAAAGAAAGGAAGCATATGGAGTGGCACTTGAAAATGGGGCTGGGGTCAAGAGAGATGGTAGGGGAAACAATAACATGTTTCGGAAGCAGAGAAGAGTGGTTGAAGATGTCTCATTGTTTCTTCGTGCTCCTCCATCTGTCAATATCCATCTGTTGTTTTTTTGTTGTACGCTCAAATGTCAACTCCAATAACTGTTTAATGTAAAATGGATAATCAGGTCTCCCTTTCTCACCCATTTTTGGAAGGCTATAAAAAAACATATCTTCCATACAGCACTGGAAGGGTGGGGAGGACCCACTTGTTCTCTGTAGCCTAGAGCTTGGTGATTAAAAGATGCTGTTCTGGGAAGCGGGAAAGGTCAGATGTGAATCCATAAACCCGAGAAGGCCCCTGAACTTGTGAAGGGGGGACCCTGAAGCCCATCAAAGTGCTTAACTACTGCTCCGTTCTATAAAAGGCACTGATATCATCGCCAAATCCTAAAGGAAAGGTGTAACAGGAGAATGAACACCAGGGAAAATACTCACTACCTCCCTGCAGCCTGGTGCTTGGTGCCAAGGACGCCCAAGAGGTGAAGTGTTGAAGATACCTGCTCTTGGTGGCTCCCTGCAGTCTGCTCTCTCCTTGGTGCCCTAATTGCTTTGAACCAAACCCTGAGGCATCAAAGCACTTTGGTAGACGGAGGCTGATGAATCCAGCTGGGGAAACAGTATCACCACTGGCTGTCTATCTCGTGCCTCTGCTGTAGGTCACCTTTTGCATTGCAGAGGTGGCTGATGAAAGTGTGTGCTGGCTTTGCAGTCACCTGCTAGCTGAGGGGAAGGTGGACCTTCTTGTGCTGCCGGAGAGGTAGGGGAGCAGAGCACACGGGAAGATGGCGATGTGTAGCGTAACCCCAGCGTGATCCACAGGAACCACTTGCATCTCCCACGCACTGCCGGAGCAACGGAAGTACCCTGTCGCCGGTACCTTGGCTTTTGCTGTGGGAGGCAGGCACTTGTCCACCTTCAAGGATCACTCCACCACAGAAAGTAAAAGATGTGCCCCTCCATCACCATCAGCTGGCAACGACCCACAAGGAATATCCACCCCACCAGTCATTTTCCCTCCTGGCAAAATGCAGCGATTGTAGCCCGGCTGCTTTGCTGAGCAGCAGCATGGAGCTGAGTCAGCCCCTCCCAGGTCACCGGGAATTGGTCCGCGCCTGCTACATCCCTGATCTGCAGTGACGTATCTGTACTTATGATTTTCACTGTTATGTTTGTGATATTAGAATTTGTCTCGCTCTAGCCAAGACTCCTACTCTTTGTTCATGCATGAGCCTGTCATGCTATACAATTACAGTGGAGTCAGGGCCTGATCTGGACTATAATTATAACTGAGTCAGTTACAACAGACTTGTCTCCTGACCTGGTTCCAAAATAGCACTGTATTTTTTAAAGCAAAAGGGATTTGGGGTGTATTCTTCAACCGTGCTAATGCATTACACTCGTCTTGGATTTGAACCGGGTTCATTTCTGATAAAGCAACCCTTTTATTAGCATAAGCAGGAAACGGTCCAAACTGGCTGTTCGTTAACATTCACTAGGTCAGCTTCAAGCACCCTCTCTGAATGTCAGATATTTCCCACTTGCATTCCTTCCCCACTTTGTGTGTTTGCTACTTCCTGGCATCCTTATCATACAGTAATGAATCACGCTGGAGTTACGATGTCGCATTTAGGTACAGAGTGGGACTAGTTTGGCCAGTCCCGAGTAATCAGGCCTCTTAATAGGGAAATGCATTTAAATAGGTCAATGAATCTTACAAGTCTGTGCCTCAGGAATTATCAGCACTGCGGAACTTGCAGTCGGGGGAGAAATTCTCTTTCAAGCAAAAGTTCATTGGGGCCACTAGAGCAGCGAATAACATGGCATTTACATTTACCTTTAAAATGATGTTTTACCTTCATGGGTTGTTGGGGGTCTTTTAAACTGGACTAGAAGATTCTTTATTTTTTACTTTTTTCTTCATATACAAAAGAATATATTTGAAATTAACTGTACAATCCTGTTAGAGCTAAAAGGGTGCTTATCTAATCTCCCATCTCCCGAACTGCAGCTGTAGTTCTTAGTCCTTATTTTTGCCTCATGCCTTTTTCAGTGATGGAAATACTGTGAAACGTTGCATTACAAAGCTAATCGAATTGCGAATGGAAAGCTTTTTCCTTTGCTCTGTCCTTTTAGGTTTCCTGTAGGTTATGTCTGCTAAGGCAATTTCTGGAAGCCCTCTTAAAAGCAGAAACATCCGGCAGGAGATTCTCAACCCTGGAGGTTAACAGCCTGTATCTATAGGTACAGGAGTGAAGGGAAGGGACAACGTGGGGTGCGAGGGGTAGAGAGGCGCAGTGAAGTGTGATGGCAGAGGACCTGCCCACAGCAGGAGAGTGTCCCTCTGTGCTGCTGGGATGGATGCCTTGGCAGCACCTGCGGGTGGGGACGCATCCCATGCCGGTGAAAGGAGACCTCCTGGTGGCATAGCCACGCCATCTCCCTCAGTGACACTAGCGAAGGGGACAAATACACCCTTCCGTCGCCATCACTGTGCTCATGCTGTGGGGTTTGTGAGCATAGCTGGGGTGAACTGTTTCTGGTTTCTTGCCATTCTCAGTTGACAGGGCCATGGTAGGCTTTCGCAGCCAACACTTGCCTTTGCTCTGGAGTTCAGAAAATGGATCGGTGGCAGTTACAAAGATATATTTCTGACTTTCAGCCCAGTTTCCCAGCTGTTGGTCCACGATGCCATTATATGAGAGTATTTAAAATGGTCTATTTTGGATTGCTAGGCACTTAAGTATGATCATGAATGCACAAGTGTGGTGCACTTCCATCAGTTATACTTTTTGTCAACTCCACTTCTGCTGTATATTTCTTTTTGGGCAAGAGCTCTGAAATTGCCAACATTTGAAGGATAAAGTCAGGCTTTTTGCTGACAGTCCTTATTTTGCATTCAGTTCAATACAACTCTTGCAGAAGAGATTCAGGATAAGCCTTCAGGATAAGTCTACCTGAAGTCCAGTCCTGTATTCAAATTCTAATGGTCAAGTTTGCTGCAAAACATGTGCCACTTAACATATCTCTCTGACATTACTTAAATGTACCTTTCTAGGATAACATCTGTTTGAGGCCGCGTATATCTAAAAAAAAGTTTCCTGGAATAAGTAAGTGTTTAAAAAATGGACTAAGATAAGACTACTTCTATGAGATCACCAGTATAAGCAGAAGAGCTGTAATCTGTCCATGAAACTAGGTATGCATATGTTCAAATGTTTATAACATATACGTTATCAGAATTTAGATTATTTTCCATAGTGCTATATTCCATTCTTTAACATGCATGAGTGTATAAAACACTAGTTTTTAACTTTTGCTCCATTAACTGCTCTTGAATGGTGTGTGAAAATGAACTCAAAAAACAAGCCTATTTTCATTAGGCTCAAATCTGTTATTCGTTGTTTATGCCTCTCTGAGGAAATGTTTAAAGGCTCTGAAAAACAGAAAGGGCTGAAAACCTTCGGTTCGGAATGGTACTTCTGTTGAACCAAAAATAAGTGGCGGACTCTGATCTTGGAAAGATTATTGCTGTCAGTTGGCCAGTCTTACATCCTTCATTTACAGGATGCTCAACTTCCAAATAAGCATGTTAAAGCTTTGCACCCTGGGGCCCCTCACACCTGATGCACCAGGGTGCAGCTGCAGTCCTCTCCTCCAACCCGCCTTTAAGAGCTCTGGGGAAAACTGTCTGTGGGTACACAGGGGTGTCTGCTCATCCTCCTGATCTGTTGTTTTCTTGTAGTCCCCCCTCTGCCTGCCCCGGCTTCTCATGTCTCTGCTGGATAATTGGATAGTATTCACTTGTTTTTCTTGTGTATACAACATTTCGCATAATGGGATCCTGATCCATAAAAGGGATGGCAGTAAAGCAAATAATAACAACAACGCACACAAAAAAAATCCTTCAATGGTGAGTAGGCTTGTTGAAGTCAATATATGAGAGAAACACATTCATCAGTCTCTACAGAGCACCTTGGCATAGTGTGGAGCTACATGGTGCCGTGGGCTAACACAGGGAGCTTGTCATCTCCCTAAAGGTGATTTCTTCCCTCCTTAGCTTTGATCTAGTGTATTTCAAAGCAGCGCAGCCCCAAATCTAAGCTGGACAAAAACTTCCCCCTCGCCCCGGGTGCTGTGGTTCATGCGAGGCGCTTCCTGTGGCAGCCCTTTGGAAACCCTGTCGTTGCTGCTGACGTGGTTCCTCCCCCCCAGCCAGTCATGTCAGGACCACAGTAACGTTTCTCAGGCTCGCCCAGGGTACCTATTGAAATTATAGATCTGGAATGCTGCTGGCTCCCCTCCAAATCTCTGATCTAGTAGCTGTTTTTAATGATAAATTACATATGTTTAATAGCTCAGCTATTTTGTTTGGTTCCTTCAGAACTTTGAGATGAATAGGCTCCAGTCTCAGTGATTTATTGCAATTTAATTTGTCAAGTTGTTTCAGCACTTTTTCTTATGCTCCTCTGACAGCAGTTCACCTTCACGAACCAAAGACAGGTATTTCCCCATTCTCCTCGGAGTGAAGACCCACACGGAAACTATTTGGCAACCTCTGTGAGTTCTTTCTCCCCTTTGACCTTTTTTTCTCCTGCTCAGCTGATTAAATTTAGGGATTTTCCTGTGAGTGTCCTATGCTCAAATCCTTTATCACCACAACCATATCATACAATCCTTTTCATAAGCTGATTGATCACCAGTTTAATGGTAGGTACAATTTTTTCCTGTATTTTTCTAGAATCTCTCTGCTCTACATTTAATTTTTTTCTTTTGATTTCCA
>NW_008825109.1:12344178-12354304 GCF_000699105.1 Pygoscelis adeliae
CATCTGTTTCATCTGAAATAATCTTTCCTGAATGTGGATGGTCAGATGCCCAGAATTCCAAGTGAGGTTTTACATTCCTTTCTTTCTGGCTGCCCAGTCCAGTCTAGGATTGCATTTCTGTCTTTTGTGATTGTGTTATACAAGGGCTTTGTATTTATGCAGAAGAATAACTGTATCAAAGTCTGTAGGGTACTCGGCTGGTTTCCACTTGAAAGTTCCAAATTTATAAGAGATTTCTGCTACTTGTCCCTGAACATGTGACCTTGCAGTTGGTATAATTGAATTTAATCCAATTCCTATTACTCCATTTGTCGTTTATTTCTTTCCATGCGATATCGTAATAGTCCTCTATATTAACAGTACCTCAACATTAACATTGTGATCAGCAAATTTCATTTGTGGATTCGTACCTGTGTGCCAAGATCCTTAAAGAAAGATTGGTAGGTTTCAAGACCTTTCCTTGCACCATTGTCCTGCGTCCTCATACTTTCCATTTTGACACTCTTTAGAAAGGTCCTTAACTATAGCTACAATTTTCCTACTAACACGGGCTTTATTTAGATTAACTTCTTATGTGGCAACATATGAAATTCATTGTTAAAATCTAGATACATGAGTTCTACTGTATATTCCCTGTCTAAAATGTATACTTAATTTCTCAAAGAGAGATGCCAGAATTGCTTCTTGTGGTCCACATTTGGGACATCAGTTTTCCTCCTCTATTTGTAATTACTTTTACGCCCCTCTACTACCCAGCAAAAACCCCTTACAAATTATTGAGGTAATAGTAATGCATCTAATTCTACAGTACCACCAGCAACTTATTAGATTTATTTTTAAGAAGTCTTAAAGTAGATGGATTGCTCCATGTGCTTGATTTTTCTTCAGCATGTGGGCTTTTTCAGAATTATATATGTTTTTAAGGTAGCTTCTTGGTCTCTGCAGAGGCGTCCTGGCCAAAGGAACGCTGTGAGAGCTTTGTGTCACTTTGCAAAGAGCAAATGTGTACCCTGTTGTTTTAGGCTGTAGCAGTTTTCCCCTTCGTTTCCTAATTCTTCTGTTTTATTGGTCTGGGACATGCTGGCTTTGGTGTGACTGTAATTAAGTTTTCTTAAGCATCCTCCAGGTTTAATTCCCCTGCATGTTGATTCCTAAATTTCCCCGAAGAAAAAATTCATAGTATAAAACCCCCCAAGCCTAACGTCGTTTTTGGGAACACTTTCCCCAGAAGGCCATTAGGCTTGCCGACCACTGTCATTGGAAAGTCTCTGGGGGCCCTGCAGGAGAAATTGCACCTAGATCGTAAACAAAAGACACTCCCAACCCCCTGCAAGGTTGGCAGACTTTTAATTACAGCACTAAAGAGATGAATCAGTTGGGTGTCACTTGACTGGGGAACCTTCTGGGTGACTAAATCTGTGTCAGATGAGGTGACAACAGGTAATAGGTGTGAAATGCCCTGGCAGCTGGGAGACATTTCCTAAAGGAGTAGATTAGCAACTGAACAGTTAAATGGGTCACTGAATGAAGGGTGATGGACTGAAGGGGAAACAGAGGGCAAGGGATGGTCTGCAGACCTTTTCCTGAGAATGAGAGATGAACCGTGACAACTACATCACTGGTGCCTTGAAGTGTGATGCTCGCTTCCTGAATAAGCTTCCTGTATAACTTGTTTGCTTTTAACTGGAGATTGTAGAGATTTCTTAGCAAATGGTCTTCAAAAATGTTTCTTAGGAAGCCACGCCCATCTCTTTCATATTAAAGATTGAATTCTTTGCAACCTTTTTGGAAATATGTCTTTAAATCTTATTGTACATTCCAAGATTGTGGGTTGGTTTGTTTGTTTGTTTTTATTGAATAGAACCACAAGTTAGGTAATAGGAATTGAGAAACTTGAGGAGACATGCAAAAAGTTGATCTTTTGGTTAAAAAGCATTTATTAAAACAGTATAGAAAACTACCAATTGGGTCAATTTTGAACACTTGTTGTGCAAATAACTCTCTGAGGTCAAAGTATTTTGCAAAATAACTCCCTTCCCTTCATGTAATGATCATGGTCACAGTGCAAATGCCTGTCTTAGGTCTAGAAAACCATCATTCTTTCAGGCAAGCATCACTGCATGTCCTGCCTGTATGATGTGAGACTGGAAGTATGTTTTAATTTTCACATGTCTGAAGCCTTCAAGGGAAACTTCAGAAGGTATAAAGGTACCTTCAGAGGAAAGGAAGCACACACTGTGTTTTTCCCATCTATCAGGAACCAGGAGGCATCGCAGACGATCAAGCCTGAGATCCATTGCAAGTCAGGAGGTCCTCGTCCTTTCTCTTTTCCAGTTCTCTCCTACTTGTGACACCTCAGAGCTGCCTGTCAATGTCCAGATTTCTTTATTCCTTTCCCATGCTATGGCCCTTGTGAGCACGTATATCCTACCCTGGCCTGAGATGTGGATTTTTCCTATTGCCATGCTGGATTCTGAACTGAAACAGCAATGAGTGAGAAACAGATGAGAAAACATTTTGTTCATCTACCCATAATGGGTAGGTATGCCACAGTATACCGGAGACAAGGCATAAAATGTCACATTCCTGGTCACTCCACTGTGCCGTAACCTCTGTCCCGCTCCCTGACTGTCAGGCATGTGAGTAGATCTGGCCAGAAACTCCAAATATCTGAAGAACAGCCTCTGGCTCGTGAGGACCTGAAGCAATACAGGTGCCACGGTGCTGTGCCGTGGGAATGCGTCAAATACCCCCAGCTCACAGGAGGCTGGAGCCGGTTGTGTGAGTCCTGTTTAAAGACCAGGATGGGGCAGAAGATCATCTGCTCCAGGGGCTGGTGTGCTGGTGGCTCAGGGTGGCTGCAGTGGCTGCTCTGGCATGGGCAAGGGGGATCACTTGGGGTGCTGCCCCTTGTTCGTCTCCTCAGGGCACCGAGCTGGCCAGGAAAGGGAGAGGCAGAGTGTGGCGTGTGCTTGGCAACGCGGGAGCTGCTTCCCTGACTCCTATTGGGTTTGTGTCTTTATTTCGTGTATTAAAGTGCGTGTGCTCTCACTGGCCTCCAAATGGGGATGTCTCGCTTCAAACGGAGAGTTGCTCTTCCTTGCATCCGTGCAGAATTTGGGAAGGGAAAATCTCTTTGTTGCGTAAGTTGTTATCCGAACACCACAGGGGAGTTTTTCTAACTGGGAAAAGGAGGCGGAAGAAATGAGCCACCAATGACACCATAGTATAGACACCCGAGGCCATCTCTTACACAAACCACTCCATGACAAACCCTTTCTTACAACATTGCCGGACGGTGTTTATATTCCAGCCTTGGGAAATAAATCTTGTGCCACAAAATAGGAAATAGTTCAACACTTTACCAGTGCTATCATAATGAATTAATTTGATATTCATGGGAATACCACATGTGCTTTCCTAGGTGTTGTACTACCATTTCACTTTCACTAATGGGCACTTAAGTCATACTGATTTTTCCCCAAAGCCACATAATGATCTATAATATTCCTGAATAATTGCACTTTAAGTGGAAGCTAACAGGGTTGACTACTCCCAGAAATATGTCAAAATATTTTTACTATTTTAAGTAGGAATTTGAATATTAACAGGACCTGCCAATACATTTAAATATGCAGAAAAGTTTCACAAAAGAAAGTTCTGGAATATTTTTTGAAGGTTAAAAAGTCCTCAAATGTTTTTTCCTGAATAATTTTTATAGCCATCTGCAGAGTAGCAGAATTGCTAAATTGTGTTAAAGAGAAAAAAGGAAAGAGAAAACCAAGTACAAGCTCATGTGGTACAAAAAATGTAATTATTTAACAGTAGCTAAAATAGCTTCACAGTCTCATTTATGCCATTGCTTGAAAATACATCTTGGTTGCAGGTATTCTGAAAACAAGACGGTATGTGCAGCTTGTGGGGAAAAAGAAGTTAAAAATCAGTCTCCTTTCTGAATGGATAAATTTTGCTGCCTTGCTCATTAATAGGTATGCTGCATAGCTTTGTATCTACAGGTTAGTCCTATTTCAAGGCTTGAATGAGTGCCTCTTGCAAGGAGGTGTTATCGCCCAGGATGACTCCAGCTTGCTCTGCAAAGCCTGTAGGGAGGGAGCTTGGTGAGGTGGTGCAGTGCTCGGGGCGGGGGGGGGGGCCGGGCTTCCCGGGCGGCTGGGGCTGGACCCTGGCGCAGTGTGGGGCAGGCTTCCTCCCCAGAGCAGCCAGCGGGGGCTTGAGCCTCATCTCAGGACCACGTATGAAGCGTCGGCTGGGGAAACATCCGCTGCATCAGCTCTGCCCAGGATCTCATTAAAAACCCTGTTTGTTTGCATCTTTGGCTTGGCCGTGCATGAAAGCGGGCATACCTGGCGTGTGCAAGATGGGGGCCATGGGCACGTCTGGTGTGTAACACCTGCTTTTGGGAGCAGTAAAAGCAGGGAGCAGGGGTGAGAGGTGGATGGAAACGATCTGCTGTGAGGCAAATCACAGCAGGCGCGACGAACCCTCGGGGGCAGGAGCTCTGCTTCATCTATGCAGCTTTTGCATACTGGCCACCATGGTATCACCAGGGAGAGCGCAGAGAAGTTTCCGCAGCTGTGTCCTTGAGTGACCCCCAATTGTTAGGTCAGACTCTGAATGCGAATGAGCCAAGAGCCACCCTGTCATGCTCACGTTAATGAAAAGGGGGAGGTCCAGGAACAGAACTAGGTAGAAGAAGTGGAGCAGGACATCTGTGTTCTCAGGAGAATCCCGTGGTTCCAGAAGGAACCACTAAAGTACGTAAGACTCCTTTAATTAAAGGATTTACCTGTAGTCTCAGAATGGAAATTGCATGCTTTGTTGTGCCTGATTGGGTGGCTGCTCTCCGGAGTCACAGCACCTACTCCTGAATGTACAGTGAAATTTCTACACGCAAAACGCAACGCAAACCAAGCTGTTGTGGCAGTCCCATAGCAGAATATACATCAGTACCTAAGAAACATCTCATTTTTATCTGATTAAGAATTGTAAAAAATGAGGGCATAAGCCTTGCTCATGCATTATTGAAAGGACTGCAGTGGCGCTGGTGGGATGGCAAAGCGTGCCTGCTGATGCCGGAGGAACGGAGGCTTTTACGGTGAGACGTGGGAAGCCCGGGAGGCCGACAGGTGCTGGGAGGGGTGAGGAGGCTCTTCGTGCCGCTGAGCTTCCTCACAGGTGGAGGATGTGGAACAAAATGCACTGCATCCTGCAAGGGTTCGGCCTGATCAAAGGCAAACGCTGGAGGAGACCGACAGTTATTCTTGTGTTTCCCTCTGCTTTGGGTTAATGTTGAATTTGGGCGAGCAGCAGCTCTCTTCTGCTACAAGATCCTTCATGATATAAAACATTGCCTCCCTTCTGAATCACAGCAATTAAAAATCTATGCATCCAATCCACCCCATTTGACAAATTCATATCTCCTTCCTTTCCTAGAGCCCTCTCTACCTCAAAACACATTTACTCTTCCCTTTCCTGCTTGTAGCTCTGTTTGTTTTGGAGAAATCTCCAAATTTGAGGCATCAGTAGTTATCAGTGAAAAACATTTTCAGGTAGAAGTTCCCTACCAGCTCTAAAAGCCAACACTGGTAACAAACCTTTGCAGATGCTTTCAGAGGGAGTCCCATAAATAATTGGTGTAATGGTACAGTATAACAAACACATCCCTGAAAAGTTGGAAAGTTAAGACTCTGAGTTGGGATCCGTGCTGGATTTTGCTGGGGTCTCAGCTGGGTGCCCCACTCTCCCAGCAGAGGCCATGGGGCGGGCTGGGCGCAACGCAGTTTCTGCTGTGCAAATTAAAGTGTGGCAAATTAAAGTGACATAAGTGGCAATTTAAGTTAATATGCTGGGTTGTGAACTCTGATGGCGGAGGTGCCGGCGTGATGCCTGTTCTCCTGTGCTAACTAGCGACGGTGGCAGTAGCCTCTGGGGCAGGGTTAGGGCAGGCAGCTGGCAGCGATAACCTCTTCAGCCATCCCTGTTATGGCTGATGGGAATTGATAGTCCCAATCTTTTTTGCATCACTTGGTGAAATAAAACAAAATTGTTAACAGAACAACTGCCCTTTTGCAGTATCTCTACAAAATATCCTTGAGTGATGGTCCACCTTGAAGGAAGTTCTGTTAAACCAAATAAGTGAAATTCAACTCACGGCAATTAAGGAATCTGTTCTTGCATTTCTAAGGTTTCAGAAAAATTGTTAATGTTTTAGGCTGCACCTAGGCTGGTAAATTCTGTTCTTCTGCATACTGCTTGCACCTCTGAAGCAAAGTGTCACTGAAGGCTCTGTCTCTCTGGATCTGAAATATAGGTGTGAGATAAATTTTGTCTTTACAGGCTTACTAGATGAAGTACTGCTGTATTTAAGCAGCTTTTTAAAGCCCTATTTTTCCCCTCATTTACTTTTGGCACTACAGGACTGCAGTTGTATGACTGGGCAAACTAGTTTTTAACTGTAAGCTGGAGCCTTACTATTCTGTGGAGTAACGTTCAGTCCTCGGTGAAGCTATTTCGGTGACGAGCTACTCTTCCCATCTTGTGTTTTGCTGTTGTAACATAGTCGTAGTCATCAGGAGTAGACTACCGATCCTGCACTGTTAACAGCTGAATTGAGGAGCCTGGGAGCAATTCCCAGTGTATCTATCTGGTGCGTGTTCGGGTTAGGTCTGGGAACCCGCTCCCTGGTTTCCATGAGAAGGAGAATCCAGTTGTACGGGCTGCGTGGGAGCTGCTGTACCACACAGGCTCACAGTCTGGGCAGCCGGGGGACAGGAGCCCTGTGTGGAAATCAGAGTGCCCCTATGTCCTGGTGCCTTCCATCCCAGACCTATTTTTTATTGTAAATGGCCTTAACTCAATAGGTCCAAGCAATGCACTGCAGATCTATATTCCCTTATTCCTGTATGCATCAATTTAAATACTGAGTTTAAGCTGGAGGCATTAATGCTGTATAATCAGGGTTCTTAAAACCAAAAGAGCTCAAGACACATTGCAAATTTCAATTCAAGTGCACTTCTTTCAATTTTACAAACAAGCATATTTCACTATTTCACTGTTCACTATTTCATCTTTCACTACTACTTTAAATGACCCCCCCCCAATAATATTCTTTTATCAGTCAACTCTAAACATAGGACAAGATGTCTTAAATTACATATACAGAATATTAAGCAAATTTAAATGCAAGTCCAAGTAGAACATACGTAATTTCTATTTTAAATTAATAATAATGTTATACATTTTCCTATTAAGCTACATTTGCAAAGTTAGCCTGAAGAAATAGTAATAAGTATCTCCCCAGAGCAATTCAGTGCTCAGCTGACAAAACAAACAAATGTAGTACCTTCCGTTTAACAGCATCCATAAAAGAAATGACTAAATTCTTTGCCACTATGAATCAACAGTTTTATTTAGTAGAAATGTTCCAGTTTACACCAGTGCCTTGACTTTTGATATTTAAAGTAAAGAGAAATACCTGAAGTATGTCGACAATCAGAATTAACAATTGGGTGGAAATGCATCGTTGTATTTGCTTGTGTTTTTCTGAAGTCAGTAACTGAGAAATACTCAATGTGAGTTTGGAAAGAGGCACAGATGTCAGCGTGAGCTCTGAAACCTGGGTTTTCCGGTCTCTGCTCCGGTCCCTGGCACTTGTCAAAAAACCCAAAGGATTGCTTTACGTTATGTTCTCTTTAAATCGAGGAATTGCACCTCAGTCACAACTCTTTTTCTGAATCATTCCCCCCTCCTTGCCTGCAGACGTCTGAGCAGCAGCTGGGAATCCCCAAAGACGGGAGCATTCACAGGAGTCTGATTCTTTGACATTTAGGGTAGACAAACAGCTCCAAGGATCTGGGACAAATAGATCCAAAAGCTGGGGCTGGGCATAATACTGAGAAATTGCTTCACTTTGGGCTATTCTGCCTAGTTTTACATGTAGCATGGGAGTGAGAACTAGATTAGGAGGCCTGAGGGGTTGAATGGATTACAAACAAAAAGCATTAAGCTAATCATAGGAGTGATGTTCCTTAAGGGCAAGGGTGAACTAATGGCTGGATGTTCCTTCATCCCTGTATTACAACTGTGGAACGGTAAAACAGTCGAAACAGGAGCTGCTTCCAAGCCAGGTCTGCTACATTATTCATTTCTATAAGTTTTATAAATATAGGAGTTGCTTAACATGGATTGCTTGCACAATCTTTAGATCTACTCATAGGAAGGGAATTCAAGGTCAGCAGTCCCTGAAGGCTGTCAAACTATTTACAAGTTTGCTATTTATAAGGACTAGTCTGGGAGTCCTAGAAGCAGTAAGTTCTTAGGCAGGCGGTTTAATTTCTGCATGACACAGAAGAGGTGCTGTTTCTGTATCGGTGCCTAGATGCCATTGCAGTTCTCTTAAAGTATTTTTTGTTATCTAGATTCTAGTGGTTTCAGGCTCACCCCTAACCACTGCATATAACCTGAAGAACGAAGACAGCAACGAATATCACTACAGCAACTGTTCTGTGCAAGTTCTATAATGTTTTCAGGGATGACAAGAGTTAGTCAGAAGTTTAATGGTTAATATAGAATATTAATCGATTGACCTTGGCAGTATAGCGTGCTATAAAATAGCAGGCTGGAGGGTTCATTGCATTGCCACAGAACACTCTCTGAAGAAAAAAAATTCTTTTCTAAGGAAAGTGAAAAGTAGGGCATACTGGTGTCTGCAGACCAGAAAAAGCACACTGCTTGCTCTCGTATTAGGCTTCGGAACACTCAAGTGAAGTGAGGTGGAAAATGTAGAAAAAAATTTGTGACCTAACTGTAAACATCACAGACTCAAAAGAACTGGTATACTGAATTCAGATAAGCCTCCCATGAAGAGAGAGACTAGTTGTTCCTTCCTCAGTAATGTTCCCTACGAATATGTACATACTGTACATTTTGTTCTTTTGGGTAAGTGGATGGTACATCCTAGAGGGGCATCACTCATTCTAGGAAGCAAATCGTTAAAAGTCATCTCATCTGGCTCTAGTACCCGAATGAAAGCAGTGTTCAGCACTCTTGATCCAAGAGCATCCATTTTCTAGAGCCAGTGCGCTCTTCCCATATTTGTAAAACAAAAACAAAACCGTAAGCCCCACAATTCCCCCCTCAAAAAAAAAAAAAAAACCCTTGAAGAGGCATCGGGACTTGCAGATGACTTCATCTGTCTGTTAGAAGTTTCAGGAAGGGATATTTTCCTGAAGTGCTTCTGCAACGCTCTGTGCTTCTTTCAGGATGACAGTTTGCATCATGCTAAGGCAGCAGGGAGACGGTAAACAGAAAGGGAAATGTGATACAAATGCTGGCAAAAATCAGGGAAAGCAGGGTGGGAGCAATATCGCTCAAGCTGTCAGATCTGTGAGCAAGCCTCGTGAACAAGCTGAGTTATGGCAAACTCCTGCTAGGAGGGAATTGCAGTAACTGAGCCTTGCACTCGAACATTTATAAGCGTGTCCTGGGATAAATAAAGGCGCAGCCTCTGTAAACTCTGCAGCGAAAACAAACACCTTTGAACCAAACCCGTTACAAGGCTCTGTGAAGCATGGGCATAGCTGATGTTAATTATAAGATTTGTATCTTGGTCTTCTATCTTGAGAGCAACTGTCGGCGTCCTCTTGGCTGGCAAGGAGTTAAATGCAAGGCCCTGGCCCGGAGCTACTGCATAAGGCAGGGCTGGCGTTACTGCGGTATCCCTGTTGGCATACAGAGCGCTCTCAGTTCAGGGTCTCCACCAGAATATACAACAAAACAGTAAAACCTCTTCGATTCCTAGGCAAAGCCCCGGCCGTCTGGGGCCAGGCCTTCTTAAAATGGTGGTTGTATTTCGTCAGATAAAAGACATTCAGCTTATTTTAAGATCATACCTCATGCACTCAGACACAGCTATGTGTCACATTGAGCTTCGCTGAGAAGCCTGGTCTGGATTATAAAGGCATTTCGGAAATCATGTGCTTATCAGAAGTTTGAATCAGACTTGCTGTCTATAACCAAATTCAATAATCGGACTCTTGAACCATGTAATGGGTTAGCAAAAGAGCAGGGGACATGCAGGGAGACAATGATTTAGCAGAATTTCACT
>NW_008825109.1:12354335-12354875 GCF_000699105.1 Pygoscelis adeliae
GGATACATTATTAATTAGTTAATGTTTGCAAAGTATTTTGACTCTTGAAAGTGCCAAGTGTTCTTCTTCATTAATTTTCAGTAAATATATGACTAAGCAGTATATGTAATAAGGACACAAAATGTGGTAAGTAGACAAAAGACTTGAAAATACACAAAATATTTAAAAAAGAGAGATGCTATTAACAGGGAAAAGAAGTGTTCAAACCGGCGGAGTAAATATTGTGATGATGCAGCTAGTTATCTATTAACTCAGCACTAATGTAGGGACATGCCCGATGGCAATGACGATCAGTTGAGACAGCCAACGTCCTACAAGACCTGTAAAGCTGACCTCTATCACCTTTTCCCTTCCAGCGCTAAATTTGGCACAGCCCATACTCAGCAGACCTTCTCTTACCTTCTGGGGCTGCCTAACGCCTGCTTTCAGAGTTACATGTGCTTCTGCAGCTTTAATAATGTCTGGAAAACCACTTCTAGATGGCGGTCACAACCCCTGACTAGCTGCAGAGAGGTGCGCTGACACCGGGGCCCAGCAGCA
>NW_008825109.1:12354909-12361499 GCF_000699105.1 Pygoscelis adeliae
TCTCACATCCCCATCTGTTCCTTTCCAGTCTCTCAAGTGGGAAATAAACTGAGTTAGAGTCAAACTGTCAAACTCATAATATTAGAGTGGGTTGAATGTCACACCAGCAGAATTCATGCAATCCATATTTCATTCGGCGCAATAAATATGCAGTCTCGCACAGATCTTAGAAATCAATTATGTTTTTTCGGGAAGGCTTGGAGAAACAGTAGGGGCACTTCAGCAAAATGATTTCTTGCCTTCTTTTCCAATGAAGTAACTTTTTAGTATTATGATTGCAAGGTCTTGCTTCCTGAAAACAAGATCATAAGTGCGCAAGCCATCTGCTCCTGCCCTTAAGTCAAAGTCATGGTCCTCAGTTTACAACATCATACTTGGAAGTTTATGACGTTACAAATACAGGATTGTCACTTTTGTTGACAGCTAGCCAATAGGATCAAATGAATTAAGCAACAAGCCGTGTCCTTGAAATCTTTGGCTGTAAAGACAAAGGCCAAGTGGAAGCCTTTCTAACTGAAAGGAGTTAGCATTACCTTCACAGGTGGTTAGTGTATCAGAAATTTGCCATAAGCTCTGTAAAAATAACTAGGAACGACCTTGTGGCTTTCTAAACATACTTTTAATGTTTTTTTAAAACACATTTTCTCTTTACGTGTCAACTGTTCTGCACATGCTGACATGTACATGCATGATAGTTTTTGGCCTAGGCTAAGGGACCAAGCAATAGATCAACTTCTAGGGCCAGATATACAGCTGGTGCAAATTGACTTTGCATTAATGCAGTCCAGGGAGTTATGCCAAATTTCTACCAGCTAAGGCTATGGCCCACACAGTGTACTTCGCGTGCCGCAGGATTTTCTGTGGCTGCAAGTTTTGTCGTATGTGGAACTATTGAAATTGGTGGGAAAACACCTATTGATCCCATTGTGCAGAGTGTAGCCCTAGTGTCTATCAGTGGAAAACAGCATGACAGGTATTTAATGAGTAGTTTGACGCCCTTCAAAAATGTACAGAAAGTTCCTCAGGTGCAAGAAATCAGCAAAGCCTTGTTCATTTTCACTGGTTAAAGGTCTAGATATGGGCCTGGGTCCCAACGGTCTTACTCCATCCAAGCAAAATCATGCCCCTGAAGCTGTCCCCACTGGCATTTAAAAAGTACAGAATTTTTCACTGCATTTTAATGAACCAGCAGACAATTTGGAAAAACATAGCATGCAGCAACTCGAGGGTGTTATACAGATGCCAGGAGTCTCCCTGGGCAGCATCACCTACAGAACAGGGGGGCACCATACAGCAGCGAGTGCAAACCCAGCATCAGCTGGAGGCCAGTTTCAGGAACAGACCTTGAAAGGTTACAGGCTGGGAAGTAGGAGATTTTTATGAGGGATTTTAAGCAAGGATGCTGGATCATTCATTGTTTGAAACTGCTTTTAAGCCACTGTCAACATGTTTTCCCTTAAAGAGCTAGATGTGAGTATTAACAGGAAGTATTATCCTAATTTGACCTATAGGCCAAAAGCAAAAAGTTGTAAGGAAGAGAGCAATTTTATTTATCTTTCTAGAATGAATTAATCCACTCTGTTATTATTATTTTAAGGGACACAATTATTAGTTTTGTAGAAGAAAAATATCTTTTCAGAATAGATTTAATTGCCCAAATAACTTCATAGAAAAAGGAAACAACAGGCTTTAATTATGATCCCTATTTTAAAAGATAGAAAGTCTGCTTTGTTTTAGGAAGGACCTTTAATCAACCTTTTTTGTGGGTAACTTAGAAATAACATTTTATTTTGTTCAGAAAGAAATAGTCATTCAAACAAAAATTTAATGAGTCAAATGCCTATAGCTATTTCTAGCACAAACAGGTTTGCTTTTATGGAAAAAATGCAAAATGATGCTAAATGGTAGGTCACTGGTCCTATGCCATTTTTAAGTTTTATTTGATGGCTTTGATGTATAGTCAAGCTACGACGCTAGAGCTAGGGACCAGAGGAGGACGGGATTCTGGTTTTAAATTTAACTTTGGCTCCAGTAAAATTTAATTGTGATTCACTTACCAAAAAAGAAAAAAGGTCCTGTTGCAGGAGTGTAAGAGAGATTTTTCTTCTCTCCAGCCCTGATATAGCTATTGTTAGTGGGCAGGCACTGCACTGGGCTAACCAGCACAGAATTATTGCTGTTCTCTCTCTGTTCTGGAGTGACAGTAGTGGGTCTGTATGTGGCAGTGTGTTTTTTAAACAGAAGGGGTAGTATTTTGAAAAGTGAAATGGGAACCTAGTCCTCCTTGCAAAAAATGTCATAAGTTATTTGTTCCTTGAAATTCAGTTCTAATTCACTTTTGAAATTAAGGCTGTGAGTTCCTAAGTGACTGGGGGACTCTTAAATATTTGACCTAAGAAGTCCTGCTCCACTTGCATGCTCCTCTGTTTCCTTCAAAGCTGAATTCACATGGGTCTCTTGTGACAAACACCAGCTTTAAGCCTTGTTTAAAAATGGTTACATTTGAATGATGTATTTAGCAACCAATAGGCATTTCTGCAAACCCCCTAATGTCTCAGCCAATGTCATTGTCTCTATGATCTGCATGCGCGGCAGATGTGTTGAATGCATCAACATTTACAATGTTAGTCTCCTGTGGCCATGGGAGGTGGAGTGTGGGACGGGCTGTCCTCAGAGCTGGGGCTGACTTTGTTCTGTCTGCGCAATATCTAGCTCAGTGGGGCTCCTGAGCTGTGACTGGGCTCCAAAACCCTGCAAAATGGTAGAGCATTAAAATAACATTAGTGTTTCATGCACATGCTACAAAGAAGCATCTATTGCAAGCGTAGGAGAAAAAAAAGACTAGGAAGAAGGTAAAGGAAGCAGCAGGAGGCTCTTTTTCTCCATCACAAGCCACCCAGAGAATCTCTCTGTGTGTTTTCCTTGGTTATTTATTCTGCATTATGATATCTGACATATCAGAAAACATGAAAGGCATTTGCCAGCCTAAGACAAAAAGTAAAATGGTGCTTGAAAATTATTCTTTGTGAAGGCTTATTTTTATTTTGTTACATATGAGACTAGTCAAGCAGACAGGTTTATTTTAACTCTGTAACAAAATTTAGTGACTGGGGACAAACAATTGTCTGCTATTATCATTCCTGCCGCCAAAATTCATTAGGTTCAGGAACATCAACTAAATCATGTGCTAGAAGAGAATACACAGCTGCCTACACTACTGCTGGATAAATGACCCTATACTCGGCATAGTATCCACATGCATCCAAGAGACTATATGGCCTATTGAAAAGCAGAATATCTCAAACTGTAGTCTTCCTACAGTACGTTGTAGGCAGTCTCTTTCTGCGGCTGCACGTTTCTCTCTGCAGTGAAAGACCTTGCTGTCTGTCATGAACCTTGTATCCAGCTTAGCTTTTTAAGGTCTGTACTTCATCAAAAAGTAAATGCATTTGCTAATACGCTGGTGGTTGGTTGCCAGCCTGAGAGAAGCAGGAGGCTGTCTGGGAATGGGAATGGTGCTTGGAGTTAAAGGTGCCCTTTTAATGTGAGTTAAACTAATTTTTTTTCTTCTGAGGTCTCAGCGGTGGAGAAAGGAAGCTAGCTGGAAAAGTCAGCCTGGCCTCAGCCAAATAACCTGCTTTAGAAATGTAGGCCCAGATCCCTGGGATGTGTCTGAATCCTGAAATGGATTTGAGTAAAAGAAAGTTGCTTAACACCTTTGTCTTCTTCTGTTCTCCAAAGTAGTCAGGGTCTAGTTTGGCTAATGACAACTGAAAAACGCAGATAGCTCTGAACGGTATTGGTTCCTTATGTGGTTGGGTTTTTCCAGACGTTCAGTTACAGCAGCTTTCCATCATCTTTGCATCAGAGAGGTGCAAAGCAACAGTGGCATAATTTGTATCACAGAGTATGTCACAGATTAAAAAACACAGAGAGTAGGGGTGCGTCCATGTTTGTGGTGTCTGTGAATTCTGGGAAGCTGGTGGACTTGCTGAGCTGTAATCTACTGGAGTGGGGCATTCTGAAATCCGCTGAACTCTTTTTAATCCATGTAAAGTGACTATATAAAAGTAATCAGTTAAAAGGAGCTCTGTTTGTATGGTGGCTAAAGAATATAAAGGAGAAAGGTAATTTGGCACTAGGTTAGTGGTTCTGAAGAAAAGCTTAAAAGTTGGGTGATGTCAGCTCCTGCAAGCCCAGAGAGGAATCAAAAGGTGTGCCCAAAGGGTGATTCAGACTCCTTAAGGAATGGGGCCAAGTTGTGGATCCACCAGCTGCCTACAGAGATGTGCTGAAACCCTGGCTTGCCAATAAAAGTGGCAGTAATGCCTGCTGGAGCAAGCGATGAGCTGACGTCGCAGGTTATGATGGTGATGGTTGTGGACTGTGGGGTGATAGCCATGAGGCAACTGGAGACACTCATCAAGCTGGCACTGCACAGGGCAGTGTCTGACACTGAGTCCTATGCGAGATAACCTTCTGCTTGTATCCAAGCAGCTGTTGTGGAGGTCAAATGGACACAGAAAGGGAACCAGCAACTGGGGTAAATAGAGAGATGGAACATGGGAAAGCTATCTACAGGTTGGTCTCTGAAGCTAGGAAGCTAAGGAGTAATAAAAATGAAGAAATCAAAGGTAAACTTCTATGTCAGGAGATGTTGGCCAAAAAGCTGATTTACCCTAACAAAGCAAAATAATAACCTCCATAACAATATTGTGGCATGGTTGCACTTATTCCTTCATAGAGTCTTCAGTTTTGGTTATATGTATATATATGTATGTACGTACATACATACATGTAAAAGTATATATTTGTATTTAGGTTTGAATTGTACATGGGCCAAAGAGACATAATAATAATCAACCAATCAATTAATCAATAAGTAAATAAACTTTAAAAAAGGGCTTTCAGACTCTCACCAGTAATCTTGCAACCTCAAAGAATATGCAGGACACCAGACTTTAAGAACTACTTCTAGGAGTACATCTACACTGTGTGACTGATGCTTCGTACTTAGGGCTAAGAATAGTTTTTAAAAAATTAGTGTAAAAATTATACACCCATTTCCATCACTCTATAGATTACAACAAATACTTTGTATTTGCCAGCAACCGAGGCTCTGGAACAACTATTAGCAGATGCTGACTCTATAATGATGACCACTGTAAGTGGATGCTTATTTAAGGGACATTTTCAGGAAACGGCTTGCTCTCAGGAACAGTCTATAAGTGAAAATGCACTTTGCAAGATTTTTACGTCTTACTGGCTTGCCTTTTGCCATTTTACAGCAAAGGAAATGTTAATGTGTAATAGAATTAGCATTTAGGAGAAGGCTAGAATACTGTTCTTTATAATATAGCCCAGTACTTATTATTCAAGACAGGTCTTCTCATAGTGCAATTTAAGCCCCCCCAAAATTACCCGTCATTACACAGACAGTCCATTTAACATTCTGAAGCTAATCATACAACAACCTACCCTTTCAGAGGAGATACAAAACCTCACTTGGGTTTTAAGTTCTGACTACAAGACGAGGTTCCAATTGAGAATTTCAGCTATAAACCAAATGACCTTCAATGACCATAGACTGGAAAACCTGGTGACTAATCTAAATAGATTTCCAGGCAGGGGGAAAAAAACACCACCCAGCTCTTGTTTCTAGTCCTCTGCATTATTAGGGGAATGACAAAGACAAGCAGAATGTGAAAAAAATCATGACTCCAGTGACCTTCATGTCTTTGTCCCAGAAAGGTCAAGAGTAATCAGCAAAACTTTAACTAGAGTTCAAATTCAGCTTTGTTGTCCTTAGAGGCTGGTAAAATTAAATATTCTGTTCTTGTGCTCTGTAAACAGCCACAGTAATTGGTGATGCTTTCCAGCATTGGCTATGAAGATGTATTGACATGAGCTGACATTCATAGAGAGACAGTATTTTACATGGTATGCAGCAGCCTACAACCAAGTCCTGATTTCAGGTTATAAAGCTGGAAAGTCACAATCACATTCCTTAAAAGAGATCATACCAGGATATGAGCACATACCAGAATATCTAGTATGCGACTTTACAGTTTGTCATGCTCGCCATCTCAGGCAAAACACCTATTGTCAGTATCTGAAAAAATTCCTATGAGACTGAAAGGCATCAGACAGTCAAAGTCTGCAAGAATAAGTCATGTGAAAAAAAAAAAAAAATACAGCGGATAGTTGAGAATAGATCTCATAGGGGCTTTCTGACCTCGGCCTGGAGTGCTTTGTCCCTGTCCTCCTTTTGCACGTCACAAGGAATTTTATTTCTTTATTGAATATCCATTCTCAGTAGAGATGTAGGAATCACCATGTTGGATCAGACCCCAGTAGTCCATGTTTTCCATCATCATACCATTAGTGAGCAGAAGCTTAGAGAAAGTGCAAGGAACTAAAGAAGGAATAAACATATATTCTCAGGAAAAATTTCCTCCTTGCTCTTGACGATCAGGAACCGCCTTATGCCTTACAACATAGGAAGGTATATCCTCTCCAATAGGGCTTTAAGAAAAGTTTAAGAAAACTTGTTTTTATACCTTGAGAGTTTGCTGTTGTCCACGTCAATA
>NW_008825109.1:12361544-12405588 GCF_000699105.1 Pygoscelis adeliae
TGAATGGCTGACGTAAATTATGGCCTCAGGAAACAAGGTCAACAGACTAATTTTGAGTGCAATGAACACGTGCATATTTTTCTACATATTTTTATTTTGTTTAGCATTTTGTATACTTACCCCACCCCCCCGTTCTGATTCAAAGGCTTCTATATAGCATCCTGTATTTTGTATACTGTCTTCTTTTCAGTCTGTCTTCATGAAAAGGGTCCAAGTCTCTGGCAGTTCTGCATTTGTGAACCTCCTCTAACTACTGTGGGCTTTTGGGGAGGGGGAAGCCAGAAGCGTATAAGTTTGAAAGTCTGTAATTGATTTATATATCAGCGTGTACTGTTTTCCACAGTCTTCTTGTATTTTGTAGGAAACATTAAAAATGAAAAGCAAGTTTTAAAATTAGGTACTTTTAATTAAGTAAAGGAGCATTAAATGCTCTCTCCTCCAACAACCTAAAAATAATGTCACTTACCTTGAACTTTGAAAGGCTGCTTCCTTCTTATGCATTCAGATACTGGAATTTCCTATGTCTTGAAACATAGTAAGACTGGACATCCTGTGCTGCATAGCATCAGTAAAATTGCAGCTGTCAATACAGGACACCTGCAACATCCAGTTTTAGAGTTGTTAAAACAGTGACCAGCATTCTGAAAAATGTAAAATTTGGGAGGAGTAGGGGATTCTGGTCCAGGATTTGAAATCAATATCTGCATACTCTGCTTCAAGTCCTGCTGACTTCAGTGAGTACATATGAAGTAAAATGCCATTTATCATGAATAAAGGTGGCGGGGCACGCTCTAATGCTGTTAGTGTCTGCACATGCTGCAGGCACATTTCGTAGCGGGGACTTCCCAAGCAGAATGTTTTTATGTTTGAAAATGGGAAAAGAGTTTCAGCTTTTCCTTGCCTGTATCTCCCTCGGAGGAGACAGGGTGAGGACATCTCAAATACAGCAGGATAAATGTGTGAGTAACCAGCAAGGGGCAGGGACAAAAATACCTCCCTTTAGTCTTCCCACTGTCACTCCATCTTTGCTCCCTGTAGGTGATGCAAGCAGTGTCGGATCGATGGTATGTTGGCCATGTTGCTCCAGAGGCGGCCATTGTGATACAAATACAACATTGCTCCAACACATTTTCCAAAATGACTTTGGGAAAGTGATTGGGTTCTAACTAGTACGTACTGTGATATAAAGATAATAAGCTCTGTGCAACTTCACTGCAGCTGTAAGTATCAGTATAGTATAAACTGTAAAAAAAATAAAATGAGATACGCAGTTTCATTAACACTTCCTACAGTGCCACATGTAAACAAATCATAAGGTCTATAATAACAAAAATAAAAATAACAGTAAGAAAAAGTATAAGATTAATTATTACTTAAAATGGTATTTCCTTTAAAATGCCAGAATTAAGTTGTTAATGTCTTACAAAGGAGAGACAGGAATGTTTCTAGGAATGAGATCACAAATTTTATCTGTCCTCTTTTGCTTCCTCAATTTAGGAAGAAATTTAATATTATTTTGCATCTACAATTGCATGCAGTCTTTGCCCAATGCATTATCCTATGCTGAAAATAGGTTTGTGATAAAGTTAAAATATTCACAGAGAAATAAAAGATGCTCATATCCTTACGGTGGCTTTAATTCTAAGGAGACTAACCATGCATTTCTTACGGTTGTTAATGAGAGTTATCAATGCTAAATAATTTTGTAGTCACTGAAGATCATGCTCTCTAGTATTGTCTAGGAAAAAAAAAGAAAGGTAGTCTCACCAGATTTAAGTATATTTAGTGAAAATCAGGATATAATTACATTACATTATTAAATGGTTTAAAACCCACTTTAGGACAGAAACTTCAGTGCTGGATAATGGCTCGATCCCAGTATTTTATCCTTCTCCTGTCTCCAGGCATAAGCCACTGCAGAAACTAGAAACCATTACAACAGGACAAAAGATCACCATTAAAAAGTTTTAAGAAGGGGCAGGAACATCAGGAACATACTGGTGTTCTGTTTTTAAAAACAGATGACCCATTAATTCACAAAAACAACCCCATTACTGCAGTAACAAACTTAGTTTAAGCAAATGTCCTTATCAACATTATTCAAGCTCAAATTTGATTTAGTTTGGAAAAGGGATGAATAAAGCTCAGGGTAATGGCAACCTATTAGACCAGGCAGACCTTACTAATACGTTTGAGAAAGTGTGCTGAGAGAGTGACATGAACATCAACAGAGAAACCAAGAGCATGAGCTGCAGAATAACGGAGAATTTGTATCTGAAATCATACCGGAGAAGGCAGAAGGAGAAACACAGACAAGAGGAGCATGTACCTAACTATAAGTCAGAGAGAATAATCATATTAATGACTGTTTCACCTACATAGTTTCAGTTTGTTTCTTTATTCTGTTTTTACTGAATCTGATTTCTATTCAGGTGCAATTAATAATAATGAGCCTGAAATTAATTTGCATTATCATTTACAATGAATGCTTTGATCATGTATGTAGTTGGAACTATAATGCATACATTACCATATTATGCAAATTGCATTTTCAGCATCAGCTACATCTGTATATCATTTCTCCATGCCACCGGTTTATCTGTTCTGTGCATTGCTTCTTTGTGTACAGTCCTGCAGACTGCCGGAAGCTGGGAGAATTGGGGGAGACACTACCAGGGGACATGCTGCTACAGGTGCGCCCTTTTCTTATGTTCTCTCTAAGCACCCAGTGTTGGCATCAGATGAGGAAGAACTTTATTTTGACACAGATGGCTCGTTTTGTGTCCTTTATGACTCTGCTGTTATCTCAGCTAAACTACTCTATTGCATTGACCACATGCAGCAATGAGCTTTGTCTGGCACCCTTCCTTTTTGGACTGACCTCAAAGCAGGCAACTAAACACGCACAAAAAGCCCAAGTACTACTTTGGGGTTTTTTGTGCTTACCACAAGTGTATCTCCTGTAGAACTTCTAACTGTTTGCAGCATAAATCAGATGAGAATCTGACCTAAAAAGGAAGCAGAGCCAGTACCACGATGTACATAAGGATCTGATTTTTAAGTCAAACTTAGGCATTCATGACACTAAACGTGCTGGGAGAAATGTTGCACATAGGTGGTTAACAGAACCACTCAACACTGTCTCAGTTGACTGTACTTTTTGCCACTGGCCAAATTTTGTATTGCAGTGAGCAGGCTCAAAAGTATTAGTAGTTTACATTTTTATAGAGCCTTTCATCTCGTGAAATACTGCCTTGCTTTACAAGCTGATACAGAAACCTTATAATGATCGTTTAATCTACTACAGCGCTGAAGCTTTGTGGTGAAACACAGGAAGAATTTAGCGGCCTACAACAACATAGCTGTTTTGGAGAGGAAATGAAGAGTATCGTATCCATTTGAAACAAAGTGGGAATGTTGGAAGGGAGAGTATAATTTTTAGACTTGGCATTTGGCCAGGTCATCAGAGTTAACACACTTTACAGATATAATTACGGTAGTGGGATCTTTAATGACCACAAGTGGTCAGAACTTTGCTTTTACATGTCATCCAAAAGATGCACTTGGGTCACACCTTGCCTATTCTCATCATGCTGGCTCGTGGGCTGACAAACAGATGAGGAGACCCTCTTCACTCATTTCCTTATCTCCCTTTTAGTTAGAGCCCTAGGTACCTCTCAAAAATGAACCAAACAGCCAAACACTATCAAAATAAAATTTTAAGCACGGTTTCCAATTTCATGAAAACTTTGCATGAAAACCTATCCCTCCAGCCAAGCTAAGGATCATATAACTTCAGATCCCTCCTCCCACAGCTAAATTACTTCGGAGTCTCCCTATGGGCTTGATGCTGCCTTGCAAAGAGGTGATGATGAAATTCCTCTGGAGAGGTCACTAGGTCCTCAGAAGATGATTCACTCTGCCGTTTTACTTCGCTTAATGTGTTTGACAGGAGATCAGAGCAGTGCCTGAGGAAAGGGAAGGGGGGGAGTGGCACCGCCCTTTTTTGTTGCCAGAGAGCTGCTAGGTTGGATCATCCTGTCTTTTGAAACCTCCTCCCTAAGAACTGGGTCTGTTTTCACTATTACTTACCTTCCCAGGATATACTGGGATGTGACACATCCAGTATCTTTCAGGTGAAGGAATTTAGCTTGGTGCTATCTGGTGAATGACCAGCACTAGGTATTGCCAGAATGAGGTATTCTTAGGAGTCTTCAGCGAAGCGTTAACCTGATTAAACTCCTAAAAATTGATAGACATAAAACACAAGAACATATTCATGTTGTCAACAAAATGCAGTTCTTAGTCACTCAAACTCAAATGTCAGATATTTGTTGCTCAGTATGCAATTAAATATGATCTGATCACCCTCCAAGCAGAGAAATGACAAAAAATGGAGTGAGGAAACATTTTTGTTTTATCCTCTGCATATATGCAGATGCTGATACTGATAAGAGTGAAGACTCATTTTAGTTCTGCATAGATAAAGAGATTGCTCTTGGCAGAATAGATTAATATACCTGTCTGTACAAGCATAGAGGAAGAAGTAAGAAGAGAAGTAGATTAGTATTCTCCTGCACATGAGACAATCAAATATGATTTTTGGATTGGCAACTGGACTAATAATAATCACTGTAATAAACCAGGGGCTTTATATCTCTGATATGCAGCACTAGCTAAAAGATAGCTGCTTCTTAGGAATAATGAGCTGGATTCTTCATCACTCATCACCTTGTGTAATTATTGTGATGAGTTCAAAGTAAATCCATTATGCTACCAAATCAGATTTTTTTCCTTCCATGTTGTGTTTGTCTTGGATTGGGCATAATGACTACTCCCAGTGTAGACAACGAAGAATCAGGCTTAGTATACTTATTTTCTATGTGAGAATAGGGAAAATGTAAGAGATCTAATGGACGAGCACAATAACTTGCACATGATTTGTTATTTAAAGGTTAGGTACTTAAATGTTGCTGTAGCCAACCCTGTGGTTAATAAACCAAATGATGACAGAGGAATGGATTAAAAAAAGCAATCTGGCTTAACACCAAATAATATTTTTTCTTCTTTCATAATGATTTATTAGCAGTTGTGTTAGTAAAAGCAGGCACAGCAGTACTGAATAATATTATGACAAGTAACCTACAACTAACTTAGTAATTTAAAACTCAAAACATCTGCTCAAGAAGCATCTCAAATCTGAGAATTTTTTGTATTGGCCAATTTGTTTTTAGTTTAATTTTTTTCTATAGTACTGTGACTCTTCATAGCTGAAGTGAAGATAATCAAGGTAAATTATGAAAATAACCTAGTTATGTGGTAAAGGTCAATAGAAAGTCTTGTTAAGGTCTGGTTCTTATGAAGGTATCCTGTCTGTATTGTCAAAATGGATTAACATTATAACACGATATAGCCTGTCACTTGGAAGAAAAATAGATGTTAACACAAAGATACTTGCCATAATTAAAATCAGGTTTTGGCTTAGACTGTGAAAGCAAGAAAATATCACAACACCATTAGTTCTCCTCTTTATTTATATTTTTCTAGCAAAGGTCACAAGAAGGTGCTGGTCTACACAGATGTATAAATTTTTTTTGTTAGCATATGAGCCAGATTTTCACTCTTGAGAATAACAATTGGTAGATTTATAACTCTAATTCTTTTAAGAGAAATGTGAATAGCAGAAAAGCAGTATTCCTTTCTAATTCTTGTCATATGAACTACATTCAGCTTTTGAGGTAATGTGGCTTCCAGCACCATACACACTAGCACTGAACTGGGAATGGAGGGTGAAGGAATCGCCTATATGCTTCTGTAACCATCTGTTTTCCAGGATTACTGACTGTGTAAATGAAATAAGTTACTCTAAAAACATGGACAGTCTTGGGCTCACTTGTTTGTCTTCCAGCCCAAAACTGTACAAAGTGAACCTCCTCTCAGGGAAGTAACAATAAAGATGTAGTTATTTCCCACAACGTCTCATATGTTGAGCATCAAATATATGAAGAATGGCTGAGTTAGAGTCTGACAATTTCCAGGGAGCTCCACTGTTATTGTGTCATCAGCAGAACAAGTAAAGCCAGGGCAGAGACCTTGGTCTTAAAAATCTTTGTAAATATTCTTACATGGTCAAGTCCCACCAGTAGTTAGGCCAACAGTTACCAATGACGTACCAAAGACACTTGATCCAGGAATAAAAAAACCCCCTTGCATTTCAAAATACACACAGGCCCTTGAATTGAACAAAATCGAAGCTGGGAAAGAATGCTAGGCCAACTTACGGCCACGCCATGAAGGACTTCAGCGTCCTCATGTTTGTGAGGGCTTTTACCTTCAGTGATTTCAATCCTTGAAAAGACATACCTGTGACTGAAGTGATCCGAGACATAAATCTGGCAGGACAAAATACGGGATGTAGTATAACCCTCAATACCCTCTACATAAATTAGAAACTAGAAGTTATCTGAGCCACCGGGTTTAAAATACTTCCCATGTGTTTTCAGCTGTCACTGCTTGCAAACGATTTGCTGTTGGAAATACCAAGTATGGTAGTTTTCTGTACTCAATAGCCACTTCTTTCTGGGTGACTACCTGAAATTGTAACAGTCTCAAAAGCATGCTAAATGCATCTTCGTACTATGCCAAAAGGTTAACCAAAAAATCAACTTTTCATCCTGTCTCAATCCAGGAAGAAGCCAGTGCAAATTGTAGTGATGATGCCTAAGCCAGTGAGAAGCCTGATCAGTGTGTCAAGTGGGGTTTAATGTTAATGAGGACTGTCAGAGTGCAAAATGCAGCCTCACTTTTCTGACCACTTAACTGAAAAAATGGCAAAAACTTTTAGATGTCTGAATTGCAAGAGGTAGCAGTTCTGTAATTTTCCAGTGATACATTTGCAGCTTCAGTAATTAGTAGGCATAGCCATTTCTTGCCAGTTCTACAGGCCATATCCTGAGCTGGTGTAAATCAATGACACTCCGGCACTGGAACTGTATTACTTTACACACCTTGAAATAGTTATGCATACTAATTATCGCCTTACTCATTACTGCTGTTGTCAATTCAGACACCTGATTTACACCAGATGAGTTCGTTCCATATATTTAGAAGTTTCTGCACATTCCTCAAAGGATCTGTAGTGGTGAATAAACTTTCCAATAAGCCAGGCACATGCTCGCCGTTATCTATCAAATCAATGTTCAATAAAGTGACACCATTATACATAAATCATGACTGCAATTATTACATCAAGCTGAGTTTGTATCGCTTTTCTTTCACTGTTGGGTAGAATTAACCACGCCAGCACATGAGAACAGGCATGCCACAATCGTTGGAGCTGGAAGAAGGAGTTAAAAGCCCCACCCAAGCTCTCACAACCTAACCTTTGGAGCATGCAGCTGATAATACGAAACAGAACATAATGCCCCGGAGGAGATACATCTGGAGGTCAGCTCAGTCAGATACCGTGGAACCGTTCCAACAAAGCAATCAAATATCTAGCAAAACCTATAAAAAAAAAAAATCACATCTTTGGTATATAGACATCCAGCCTAAGCTAGATAAGGGTAGAGAAGCCTGATTTCATTTTTGTACCCCTGTCAGGCAACCCAAGTGCTGAGTTTTCCCTCCACAAACACAAAGTGAGGTTTTTAACTGAAGCTTATTAAGGCTTAGTTTGTCTAACCCAAGCGTAATAAATTCATGTGTCAAGATCGCAGTTGATTGTTCATCAGAGAAAAATGAGACAAGATAATCCACTTTGCTGAAAACGTAATGCTTTAGGAATGTTACAAACTACTGCAAATGTTTAACTCCCCATGCCTCATCAGTGGTTATATAACAAAACACCCATTCAGGGGCTGATTCTTATCTCTCGCTTGCATAAGGCCATGTCTAGACGAGGATTTGAAGGTGTGTTGTTTGAAACTGTTAGCAGAGTGGTGTAGGTCGCAGATCAGGAAGCCCTCCCCCTGCCCCCTCCCCTCCCCCCAAGACTTTCACGTATGTGGAAAGGGTGAAGCATGGGTCCCTCTCCTTCAATTTTTGGCTCAACTAATTTAGTGGCTGAGGGTGATTTGTCCACACTGGAGTTAGAACGTGACTTCAGAGGGGTGAGGGAGGAAAGGCCCATCTCTCAGCCCAGTCCTAGTCTAGAGCTTTCAAAGGGTCTAAGGCTTTGCACGTCAAGGGCTTTTCAGCATTATATCTAGTATAACCACCTGCATGCCACATACACGATATACATAGGTATCTCACATAAGATTGGACGGTACTCTGCCTTTGTGAGGCCTTTAGTAGAGAGATAGGGGACGACCTTCCAGTGATGGTCAACCCCTTGACAGCATCTCCTTTACAGGAATACGGTTCCAATCTTGATTTCCTATTCTACCTTACCTACCTGGATATAATATTTTTACCTCTTTATTACCCCCACTTCCAACCAACTTGACCCAGCCACCCACTTCTACCACACATACACCTCCAGTTGTTGGCAGAAGCATTCAGTGGAAGGGCAGGAAGATTTACACAGGGAAGAGCTCTCTAACATGCCAACTGGATGTTAAAAAGCCATCCCACTCATTTTCTTTTAAAGCATTGCCTTGAATTTACCACCTTTGGCGCCTCCATCTCTGATTTGCCCCTTTACATTTCAGCAGCAGCAGCAGCACATGGCAGTAGCGCTAATCCTTACGAAGACCCACCACGTGCCCTTTGGTGTCTTAGTCCATGCAATGTTGTTACTCTCACTAGCAAGTTCTAAGATCAACAACATTTTTAACACTTACATGTGTTACATGTTTTCCCTTTTCTTTGGGTTTTTTTTTCCTAAGCAGGTGTAACTATTTCAAAATTACTGTTGTAGATTATTTGATTGTCACTTTAAGTTCAACGTATACCTCTAAGGATTAATGCGAAAGAACTATTTTAGTTATAGCTAATATTCTAATGTGTTTTTAAAACTCTTAAAGACACATTTCCAGCAGATGAAAGGAAGAAATTGTGCCTTTGTAAATATGCAGTTTTTCTTTTTATAATCACAGTTGGTTGCACTTTCATTTTTATAAAACAAGAAGTAGGGAAGAAAAGGAACTGGGTAAAGTTTAAACCACATTTTGATGGAAATCAGGTAAGCAATCAAACTGCTGAGAAATGTGAGGAGAAATCCTGTCCTACTGAAATCCGTGGGAAGGTAATTACTCATTTAACTGGTGCCAGGATTTTACCCCCTGTGTTTTATAAATTAAATACGTACAGGTACGTATTTATATGCACATATATTTGCTTTTCTTCTATAATAAAGCAAGAGTTGTGAGGCCAGTTGCGATAGCTGTTTTTGTAATGGAGCTTTCATTCTATATATACAGGCTTTAAATCTGGTATGATAACCAGTGGTTTATAGTGTCATTAGGAAGGTTGAGATTGTGAAGTAGCTATTAAGAAATACAGTCCACTGTCGTATCTGGAACATATCAGCCATTGGTAGAAATATATTTTTAATAAAGAGAGGTCCGTTTGAGGTTTCTATCTTGATATAGGCCTAAGTTCAGCAAGTTCAATCACAGATCTGACTTCTAACCCTCCAGTACACAATAGGGTTTTGATGTTTAAAGTTAGGTGCATGTTTAAGTATGTTACTGAATAGGAGCCAGAGTGAAAACAACTTTCATTTAAGATGAAAATTCCTGCTTTAAGTTTTCTTCCTTGAACTCTGGCTCTAATTTGTGAATGCAGTGGGGATGTTCAGGTTTCTGCATGGAGCCCCAGCTGGAACGTCAGCAGTTCTGCTCCACTGCCGAGTATCAATAGTGCTCGGAGATCAGAGCTCAGAGCGAACACTTAGGAGGGGCAACCTTGTCAGTCAGCACTTGAGTACTTTGCTCTGTTCTTGACCAGCCCATGCAATTCTCATTGCCCTCAAGGTAAGATGAGTGGGTGGATCATGGAAGTGTACAAACAGCCTTCAGGATAATAATTCAACTCCTCTCCTTTTGCCTTGAAGCAGTATATTTCCACACACAATCAAGGTGCATAAGACAATGTTCAATTTAAAGAGGTGTTCAGAATAGGATGGGCTGTATTTAAAAAGAAGAGAGCAGTATGCCTTTTATAAATAATGCAGTGGCTTCCCATCATAAGACAAGCACTGGATTTAAAGACAAATGAGGCAGAATTCCTGGCCTCTCTGCGGGTTACTCTGTGCGTAAAAGCACATGAACTGACTGAGCAGACGGAGAGGTAGGCACCGCTGCTAAGGTCGTACTCTCCCCGAGTACAAGGGCTGCTTCTGGCTCACACCACAAGCCTTGCCAAAGTGGTGGTGGTAGACTGGGAGTGGGCTGCAGCAGAGGCTCTTCTGTCTTTGCATTAGCCCGTGGAAAGAGCTGGGCTTCCAGGGGAGGCGGCACTGTGCTCTGGGCAGGTATGCCAGAGGGCATACCCTGCTTCCCCCGTGAGGGACCTGTCTTCAAGGCACGATACAGCCCTTCCTCTGAACTGGAATTTCAAACTTTCTGACCTTCAGTACGAGGAAAGTCAGCGGATAACAAAAACATATTAGGTGACCTATACATTGAAGATTTCTCATCTCTCTAACTTATGGAAATACTTAAAGGAAAAATATCACAGCTTGTCACAACTTTTGTGTCCTCTTTCATTTACAGTGGCTGACAAACATTTAAAAGCTAAAAGTGAGTAACTACTTCAATGCAGTGTAACACTCTTTACAGAAGGATCACCTCAAGTCTGATTCTGCCTGTTGCAGTTATCAGTTATGCTGCACATTTCATACTGGCCATTTGTCTTTAATGTCCGTGTCCCTGATCTGTCTATTGACATGTTGACAGGTAGGACAGATGGAAAATATGTACAAAAAAAGTCTTACTACAAATAACAACTCAGTCCATTATGTTACTGCTAAAATATTTATAAGAGAAGTTTAATGTGCTTTTTTAAAATAATATTAAAGAATTCATGTGTAATTAAATGTGATATATAAATCATGCTGTTTGCTAGAGCTATTGACTGCACTGTTCTCATTCTGCCAAACTTAACATAAAATTAATTGTTAATTTTCAAGCCAATAGCATTTTCACCAGTGCATATGCTGATTGTTTAGGTCTGAGTCAGTGAGATATCAATACCACAATATAGATTTCTTCTTATATTGTCATAAAGATGTTCTACTCAAAATGTGACCCCTTTTAAATAAAATTACCTGTATTTTTGAGCTCTGTCATGGACAAAGTTGAATACTCAGAAGTTTTTTACCAGTCTTGCAGTCGAAATGAATTGTTTATTTTCATTACACTTACTTGTCTTAGCTAACAGCGGGCCCAGATCCTCAGCAGGCACAGCCAGAGCTCACACAGCTGTACCACTTGCATCTGCGGTAGATGTAGCCCCTGTCTATATATTTCCTCCTTGAATAAGCTGTTGTGCATTGAGAACACTAAACATAATCCAAGTTATTCTGGGGACTAGTACTCACACAAGGTTTATCTAGTATTAACAGTTATTTGACCTTCCTGGGCAGAGCAAGAAGAAAATGCTCTTCTACATACTCTTATGCAAACATCTTAAATATTAAATGAACTGCGCACAAAACTTTTCTTGTGTGAAGGACCGATAATAGTTTGGACCTCACTTGAAATCTAGGTCACTTTGACCTTGTGTAAATGAAATCTTGCATTTCACCAATTTTTCACATGCTTGTTCCGTCTTGAACAAAACCTCAGAATCAAATAAGTACCAGCTTCAATGTAGAGGATGATTAACTTAGGGAGTTCTTGGCTTCTTCTTCAAGAAGGTTAACGTGACCTTGAATGGCAGGAGAATATTATGGATTTGTATTGTTGAATCTTATGCGGAGTGTTGTTATAAGAAGTTCACTTGAAAACGTTATTTTAAAGCCTTAACAAATAGGCATTTCTCTTTCACTGCTTTCTTGGGGTTATTAGTCCATCTACAACCTGAAAATAATCAGTCGGTTGGCTCTCTTCTACCATACCGATACTCAGCCAAATTCATGCACATACTTCCCATTTGCTTCAGTAAGACTTTTATCGATGGCAGTGCTATAAATTCTACCTCTACCTTCTCTCTAATTGGCACCAACATCAAATGCTAAAGGATGTCCTTGGAAAATCAAGAGGCCAGGAAGCAAAAATACACAGCTAAACGCAGTTCTCCATTGTACATATGGCTATCTATTAATTTCTGTGAGCTTATTCCACATCAGGACTTTGTTCTTCCCTTGTTAAAGTCAACAGTAAAAATCATGTTAACACAAATGCGGCAAAATTAGGCATATAAGTGAAAGTGCAGTCAAGTCTTGTCTGAAGAATTCCCACATAGGACTTACAGCCTGACACAGTGGTCACTGAAGCATTTCTAAAGGTCATTGTCTGATATGATCTTTTCATAATTGTTAGTGGAATGAAGGCATCTTTATTCTGCTCTGCTTACTAGCAATGCTTATATAAAAAGTGGATTATTCACAGCTCCTTTCCTTTTGAAAATGGGCATTATTCTTTTAGGGAGAAATAAAGCACACCCAGTGTGAATAAAACTGAAAACAATCAGTTGAGGTTTGTATGCTAGCCAAACAGTGCCACTTGTGTTTTCCAGTTGTAATTTGTATAGAAGGTCTGTCTATTTTGAAGAGCAGTGCCATCAGTTTAGGAAAAAAAGTCTCAGAAGTTAAATTCTATTGATAATGGAAGAGTAGGAGTGATTCCAAATCATGGTAATGCCCTTAATTATGTGTCAATTGCCATTCTAGTCATACGTTGTATATTTGCAGCCCTTCGTTGAGGAAAGATATTCTCATTGTATTGCTGCTCCAGGACAACATGCTTCTTGATATAGCTGCATGTAAGTGTGATGTTCTTTCAGTTGAAAGGTGGAAAAGCAGTCAGATTTTTTAGTCCACACTTATTTTTCTAAATTTCTGATAAGAACCTTCTTCACATTTTTCCTAACCTCATTTGTGCACTGCTGAATTCCTCATTAGAGTGAAAATGAAAATACACTTTCTCAAGCTGACATTAAGAAAACAACCTCTTTGACTTGGATATATCAGAGTGTTTGACACTGTTAATAGTCTGTCAACATTGTTATGGATGTTGTTGAATGTATTTATGTTGTGATAGTATTGATGAGCACTGGCTATAGCTGAGAGCCCCATTGTGCACGAAAAAGCTATCTCAGATAGTCGAAGTCCTCTATTAGAACCTGCTATGGAGCGTAAAAACTTCTCCTAAGAAGGTAAATACTTATACTAAGGAGAAAAGACGAGGTAGAAAAGGGACAAATTAAATAAAGGATTAGAAGGAAGAGATGACAGATACTGCAGTAGAGAGAGAAAAAACTTAAGCCTAAATAAGATTAATCCAATTGCTCTATAGGGAAGCAGGGAAGAGAAACAAAACCTCAGTAGTTTGTTTATTCAGACTGGCTAAGTTTCAAGCCAGTGAATAGTTCCAATGAAGTCACTAACACAGCTCACATCCTCATAGTTATGCATTTACATAAGTCCATTGCAGGACTGATTAATCTTGCACATTTCAGGAGGTGTTCTAGTGCTCTCAAGACGAATCATTTGAAAATAAAACAGATGGGTAAGTAGACCAGAGGTAGAGGGCTATATGCAGTTTTGTGTGTCTTATAATAATTTTGATGTAATCAAGCTGACTTTTCAAGTGAAATTTGTTCAAATGTTCATACATGTATTCCACGTAAAGAATGCATTTACAGTTTCCACGTGGTGGTTCTTCTCATAAGAGGGTATTTGATTAAAATGTGCCTGTTGAGAGGGAAGATGCTACTAGAATCACTGTCTGAAAATTGTTAATTTATGTCTACTTGCAGATGTGATATATCAGGTCAATTCTCAGGAGCAAAGTAACAGTTTTCAGAAGTAGATGGACTGTTTTCAACAAATTTGCTTGAAACTCTTAAGAAAATAAACATTTTGGATCTGAAAGCATGTTAGCATGACTGCAATTTTGAATAGTTTTAGGAAACTTTACCCATGTTAGCACACTCATCTCACTATCGCAAGCCTAGTTTCTTCTCAGCCAAAAATGAAAAGAGTTCGGAGGCTGTAATTTGAAATTTAGCACCTGTAACAGTACGTGTTGGAGGCAGCAGATCTTGATTCCTTCCATGTAATAGGAACACCTAACTTTTCTGTAACCAATATTCATTTCATTTGCCTGCAAACAGTATAAAGATGAATCATTTATGAACATTCCTGCATTGAAGCACCTGCTAGCAGCTTTCAGATTTGAAAGCAGAAGGCTTTTTTTAAAAAAGAGTATGTGTTCTTATATGGTGCTGGACCCATAAAGATCTTCTGGATCCTTTAGGTGAGTAATTCACATAGTTAGGCTGGTTAGCAGCTGCTTTCTTCACAGCCAGTAGCTAAGGCAGCAAAACTGTCTCCATCTTTTTTTGTCTGCCACCGAAGTGATGAAATAAGGCACTGTACATGCATGTGCTCACATGCAGCTGCCTAGGGATGCTTCTGTTGGCCTTCACGGAATGAAATACCGAAAGTATAAGTGGATGTGGGACTGGGGCCTAAAGGATTTCTGGGAGCTCTCAGTTGAATGGAAAGTAACATGTCTTACACAACTTCTCTCTTTTCTCAGAAGTAGCAGGTTTAGACCAGAGCTGCAGAGTAAAGAGCAACATAAACTTCATAGACTACCACCATAGCTACGACAGCTCTGTTAATCATATGTAAAATGGTGACATTCACATCTGCTAAACAGGAAGCTCGTACATCTGATGTCCAGTAGTGGTACTTTTTCCCATCCTTCCGGAAGCCTACACTCCCTTCCCTTGCTACCCTACTGAAGGAAGCACCAAATAGCAGCAAATATACAAGGTCCAACAACTATTGCCTTAGCTGTTGCTGAGGAGAAGAGTCCACAGGGGGACAGTGAGCAGGAGGCAGCAGTGGATGTGGCTGGGAAGAGCCCAAGAAAGGGGGCACACAAGCACCAAGCTCCGGAGACTTGAGCTCTGGGTCCACTCCAGGGACACAGATGCAAATGTGATCATTGCCATATCACCTCTGGCAGTCCAATCCTGGTGATCTGGGCAGTCAGACTTCTGCAATGAAAAGGCCTCTCTAACGGTATTGATTTCTCTAAGAGGGACGGGAAGTCCCCTCTGTGAACATCATTTATTCTAGCTGTAACATGCCGCCTCCACCTGCTTTAACACCCTTGCTTTTGATTACTGGGGAGGCTGTAATCCAGAGTCACACAGCTGAGCACAGAACAACTTTTTCCAGAAGTAAGTTGGCTTGTTTAAAAGAAACAGAAGAAGAAGCAAAGACATGGTGCATTAATGAACAGTACAATAGGCCACTGATACTGCCCTACTGAAACAAAGGGCTCTTTGCAAGAATTCTCTCCTTTAGCATGTGATAGACCTTATGCCCCAGGATCACAATGGCTCACAGATAGAAACAAGAAAGGAAGCAAGAAATCTTGTAATTTCTTTTCCCCTTGGGATAAACAACATTTTATTCTACCTTTAACCCTGGAGGGAGACACCGCCACTTAGCAAACAAATCTATATTAAGTGCACTTGCTGGAATTATTTACAGTATCATTTGTTCCAGAAAATGACACTAATAATGTATTGCTGAATCCAGAAAATGGAATTTGACGTGGATAAAGGACTTCTGAGGAGTAAAAAGCATCCTCCTTCATCAGCATGCCTTATTAAAGAATTCCCTGTTTTCCTGTTCCAAAAGAGAAGGAAAATACCATTGTTGTCCCACAATACTCTTTTGCAACTCACAGACAAGCCACTTTTGGCACCCCGGCTTTAACAATAGATGACTCCACAGCAAGCCAGAACAATTCTCCTGCACCTTAGCAATATATTTCTGAGACAAGCAAAAGCTCCACCTCACTGTTCAGAGATCAATTTGTCTGCAGAAATAAGGACTCATATGCATGTCTTTCACCACTGTAGACAGCTGTATAGTTGTTTACTTCTCATATCAAATAATATTACTTGTTAACCAGTGAAAAGGGAGATTGTCACATCAAAAATTCAGAAAAAATGTGTTTTTTTCAGACTATCCTAAGAATTGATTTCTTTTGGTTGCTTCTTCTTCCAGTTTCCAGATATGCCTTTCATGTAATGTGTCAGGAGTTTATTCAGGAAATGGAGATGTCCTGCTGACCAAATCTGTTTTTGTAATGGTAACCCTGCAGGCTGTATGCTACTACCACAGTTTTTATGCCAAGAAGTTCCTGTATTAAACAGGGGAGGTTAAAAGTCAATCCTGCCTTGCAGCTGCTTTTAGTGAGCTTTGGCAAAGGTTCACCAGTCTGTCCATAAATGTACGGTGTCATTGCTATACAGGAACATTAATCAATGTTATCTGCCTCATGATGACCGCAGAATTGTCTTGCATTGTGATTTTGATGGGAACTGCAGACAAGATTACATGTTCCGATTATTTCTTATATTTTTAGTAGAGCAGCTGTAAACATCAGTTAGCTTTAGGTTTATTTCAGGAGTTAATTTCAACAGGGAGAGTTCTTTCAGCAGAGAGTAAGAAAATGACCTACTGATAATACTTCATCTCCAGAAACTCTTTTTATAAATAGTACAAGGTGATACCAATTATTTCTCTCTGTTTTGGAAGATTTGGAGTTTTTGTTATTTAAATAATGTCTAGCCACAGTAAGGGTTCCTTAAAATGTACAATTAAAAGGAAGTAAAATATACACCAGTGCATATTTTTTTGTGCATGGTAGTTATATAGAAGACTCTCTGCTTTCCCACTGCAAAATGCAGATAGAGATCACAAAATATACACTAGATTTTTTTACAGTGAAAGAAAGTCAGTGGTGATTTTCAGGACTATGCAGTTGGACTAGATCATTGTAGGTCCCTTTCTATTCTATTCTATTCTATTCTATTCTATTCTATTCTATTCTATTCCATTCCATTCCATTCCATTCCATTCCATTCCATTCCACTGTATGAGAAATATTCTCACTGTGTACTGTCTAACTTAAATGCTTGGATGTACTTCAGGAAAACTCCAGTTACCTTCATTGATTATACAGGAAGCCAGGGGTCCTGATACAGATAGTCTGAGCAGCACCTTACTGTGATATCTAAAGCAGGCCATGTGAAAGCACGTACCCAGCTGTCACTTTTTTGTAAGCAAGAGGAAAAATTTAATCAGCAGTTATCTTATTATCACCTCATGTTTCTAAGAAAGCTATAGTAGACTGTCAGGGTCAGCAGGTGGCAGTGATATATTCTGAGTATAAATGGACGTGGTTTTCAGAATACAGGTAGCTGAAATCCTGTGTCCATTGCAAGACATAACATTGCTGAAATACAGAAATGATAAAGAACATACTGGTATGGAGATGGAGAAACTAGACAATCTGCTTATGTCTTTAAAGCAGAGACATACTTTTGTGCCATGATCTGAACTCCCAGGTTCCACAAAAGCCATTTTTCTCCTTTTATGACAGATACAATATTGTTTTGAAGCTTTCTGCACATCATAGCACTTGTGTGCTTGACACATATATAGAACTTATGTGTTTCTTTTCAAACATTAAAAAACCCCAGTGCTTTCAACACCTGTTTTATTATTATTGTTGTTGTTATATTATTATTATTATTATTACTATTATTAATATTTGTGTCCAAAGAAGAGCAACAAAGCTGACGAAGGGTTTAGAGCACAAGTCTTATGAGAAGCGGCTGAGGGAACTGGGGTTATTTAGCCTGGAGAAAAGGAGGCTGAGGGGAGACCTTATCGCGCTCTACAGCTACCTGAAAGGAGGTTGTAGCAAGGCTGCCAAGTAACTAGCGATAGGATGAGAGGAAATGGCCTCAAGTTGAGCAAGGGCAGGTTTAGATTGGGTATTAGGAAAAATTTCTTCACCTAAAGGGTTGTCAAACACTGGAACAGGTTGCCCAGGGAAGTGGTTGAGTCCCCATCCCTAGAGGTATTTAAAAGATGTGCAGACATGGTGCTTAGGGACATGGTTTAGTGGTGGACTTAGCAGTGCTAGGTTAATGGTTGGACTCGATGATCTTAGAGGTCTTTCCCAACCTAAATGATTCTATGATTCTATGATCATTACTATTATTATCAAAGATGGCATCTTGGCATCTCATAAACTGGTTCTTCACTAACCTCGGTGATGCACAAACTGATAGTCCCTGACACTAGTGACTTATACTCTAATTAGATTGTTCCTGTCTGCTATGTGAAAAAATGATATTTATGCTCCAACATCACCATCTTACTTTTAGCTCATGAGTAACATCCTATTAAGGACACTCCAAAATGATTTTCAAATAATGCTGAATCAGCCAACCCTCTTTAACAGCCAGTCTTTCAGCAGAGCACACTTGCAACCTGCCCTTCTTCCCCCAGTATTTGAAAGAAGGTCGCACAGTTTAGGCCAAACCCTGCTCCCTTTACAGAAGGTGGAAACAAACAAAAACCCATTCAGCACCAAAGTGAGAGCAGAGAAATCCAAGCAAGGAGGGGTTAAGTGATGGGAGACCTGGCTGCAGCTGGTGCTCACTGAAACATTTGCTTGAAGAAGGAAAAAGAGTGGGGTAGGTGAAATAACAATACAGAAGAAGTTCAGCTTGTACCTTAATCCAGTGAAAACAGTATTTGGCCTTTATGAACGCAGAAGGGACAGGTTCTTTTATTCTGGAGACCTTTCATAAAGAAACTTATGCCCTTGAAAATAAAGTGGAACTTGCATCTGTGTCCTTCGATATCGACCTCTTTCCATTGCGGATGACAGCGAGCCCTACCTGTTTTGTGTTCTGTAACAGAACTCAATTACATGTAAGGAAAATAGGTCTGTTTTCAAAATTAAATGTATTACCTGGAATAAGAAGCTTTCTGTTCTTTGAGTAGAGAAAGATAATAGACTCTTCTAACGTCCTGTCCCTTGTTGAGGCTACAGTTTAGTAGTGCTGTCTGGTTGGGGCTGAACAAAAGGTTAAGCCTCCCTCAGTGTCTCACTGTTCTTGCAAAGAGTACAAGAATCGGTCCTGCTTTTGGATGAGAAGGTTGCAAACGAGGTGTTACCACAGAATGGATCTTAAGCCTAAACTCTAGAATGGAGGATCTGCTGGCCTGTTTTGCCTCCTGATAACCTGTTTTATTATCTTCTTATAATAAGAATTTATTTTTGAAAGGTTTTTCTGACTGCATTGTCATACTGTTTGTTCCTAATTCATCATACTATTTGTTCCTAATTAGCTTCATCAACCTTACCATGAATCAGCAATTACTGTTGCATCAGTTTGTGTGGTCCTAATCATAAAGACAGGACTGTGATTAAGTATTTGTCCCTGCAATATGTATAATGCTGTATTAAGTATCTCAGAGAAATAGATTAATCTTAACTGATTGAAATGACGTCTCAGCTACCTTGGTCTATCAATGCAACTTTGTTACAATTTTAAATAAAAAAGGATAGCTGCTCTTAGCAGTCCTTTTGTTAGCCATGCAATCATGATGCTAATTTAAAGCTGGTTAAAAATTGTTATTTCCTTAACAGAAGCTGAACTTTGCTGACCAAAAAAGGGCATGTTTTTACCTGTAGGGCTGAACCAGTTAAGAAAAGAAATAAATGGGAAGATGGATTTAGTGCAAACATTTGTTATATCCTCAGATCATGCCTTGACTTTTCCTATACCAAAAGTTTCCTAACCTTCATATATACCAGTGTTTAGCAAATTAAATATTTAATCTTTCAATTGTGGAAGAACATGGGCATAGCGAGTACAACTCATTCCACTCATACCTACTGAAAGTTATCTGCTGCGAAGGATTAGCTGCTGTATTCAACAATAACGAAGCTCTTGTTTTCAAATAAAGAGGTTAATTGGCTTTGTACAAAATATGGATATATAGCACGTACAACTAATATTGGTTTTGTGAAGGCTCATTGCAAAGGAATCTAAAATTGTCTTTTATTACCATTTTTACAATAATCTGTCCTTGACCAATAATTATACTTACAGAGCCTATGTTAGCATGTCATTACAACTGCTTAACAAGTCATCTGCACCTTCAGTGATTCTGTTGTTACGCTACAAATGTGTAGCTTCTTTCTTTTCTGTTTTTTGTCATTGGTGTCATGGCAGAACTGATGACCTTCCACTTGCTTAGACTGTAAGCACAAGTGGCTGTGAACCAGGTTCTAATCCTCACTAGTATCTAAAGTTTTGGCATCAGTTTAAGAAAGTGCAGGGGGGTCATTATGTATCTATGTAAAATCTAAATAAAGACACGCATTATATATCTGCTTTACAACTGAGAAAGATGCACTTGCAACCTCTATTTAATATTACATGGTGATATGTATGTGTTATTATCCTTACGGCAAAGATTTTAACAGTTTTTACACTGAGATGGTGGTCTCTGCCTGTGTGTTATCTTTCTATCATAGATCTGGAGGCACATAAAAGCTTGGTTTGACAGAGAGTTGGCTGGCACTGTTCTATATTTGTCTGAAAAGACATCCTAGAATTTGTCCGTAGCCAAAAAAACCAACTGTATTTACAAAAATACATCTCTCATGCAAATTCCATCAGTGATCATGGATTTTTCTGATTCTAAATACTTCAGTTATATCCTCATTTCTTAGATCTGTTCCCAGTGTTGGTAACTCAAAGTTTTTGAGAAGTCCTAGTGTAAAAGAAATTTTCTGTCTCTTATTTCTCTATTTTTATTCCTAATTTTCATCATAATTGTGGTGGGTTTTAGGCTTACCTAATTGACGTACTGTTATGTCTCATCCAACTACTTTGCTAGATCTGTGTCTTGGAGGAATACTTAGTGAGTAGATTAGTGATGCTTTTTTTCTATTTTATTGTTTTTAATTCATTTCAAATAATGTTAGTTTGCTGATGGTAAATAATGTATATTTTCTCAAGTTTGTCTCCAGTGCCATATGATGAATAGTAATGAAGTGTTAATTTTATTTTCTCTGTACATAACAGTATTATTGGAAAAATCTCAAAAAAGTAAAAACTCGTTTAGACAGTTGAAGAATGAGCCATGTCAGAGTCCTCCAAGCATTAGATTTGTCACTGGTGATAACCATTCCTTTCTTTCATAGCCTATGAAAATTTCAGAGCAACCTCCACATATATCATATAGAAGTCACATGCATTTGTGGAGATTTTGTCATCAGCAAACAATGGGCCAGATCCTCGGTAGATGTAGATTTGTCATAGCTCCATTTATGCTAATGAAGCTTTACAGCTTAAAACAGCCAAAGGTCTGGCCCATTGCTTCCAAGATGATGATATTTCACAGTTATTCTATTTTATAGAATTAGTTATTCTAATTTTAATTTGTTGTGTACCTAGATCCATCCCGCTAACAAATAGGAAGAAAAGAAGAGATTAAAAATGTTTAAGATTTAAGTAGTGAATGCTGCAGGGCAGGCAATAATGTTTAATAGTAACTATGTCCTGCTGGTTCCACCCCAGTTTATTAATGAAATGTGGATATACATGTTGTTGAAAACATCTGTATGAACAGCTCGCTCTCTGACTTGGCATGTGGTTGTATTTAAAGGACAACTTAGACTGTATAAACTGAGAGAGAGGGTAGCCAAAACCATTTTCTTCAGTCAGACACAGTGTGCATGGACCATGCCTATGGTTTAGGCACCCTAGTTCTTCCTTCTGGCAAAACTCCAATTAGCTAGACCTCTCTGCTCTGTTTACCTACAGTCACGATCCACGCTGGCTGATTGAAGTGAAAGATTTCTGTCTCATATAAGGCCAGAATTATTTTCACAGCATGAATTTGCTTTTAAAACCGTCTTAAAAAAAAAAGAGAACTAGATCCAAGTTTTTTCTCTAAATGTATCCTCCTTACAAAGACCCTGCAGCTCAATGGTACAGGGACTGAAAGGCACTAGGTCAATAAAAAATATATTAGCAAGCAGCTTAACAAGCTTAGTCTATCCTTTAAAAAAAATCTTTGCTCTTAGTAAGAAGCACATTATTTCTAAATAAATTAGAACCAGAACACAAAAGGATATTTACTGCTACATAAAAGGAGGAAATGAACTGAAAGGGCAATACGCTGCACTAAGACTATTTGAATATATGCATTTTTAATGACAGTTCTAAACCAGCAACTGTTCAATTAAATACAATCTGTCATGGGGAGGGGGGGGAAGGAGTCAATCATGCTAAAGAAAGAAATTTCACTGTGAATGGTAACTTATCACTGGCTTAAAATGTGTGTGTGTGGTGTTTAAATAACATTAGACAATTACAGAAATTTAAAAATTATGAGCTTGTAAGTGGATTTTCTTTCTATTATTCATTCCTTTTTAGGCAGTTTCAGCAGTACAGAACACACATTTTCCTTTATTTGCCCTTTTATTTCTTGAAGAATATTTGTCGTTGTGGAAGTTTAGCAATAAAGTTCTATTTGCTTACAGTTCACCAATAATTCTCAAGAAAACAGCTGAGAGCAACTCCTAAGCTATCCCAACTCAATGCTATTCAGATATTTAGGACATAATGTTTTTTTGCCTATTCAAAACTCCAGCTGCACTGCACACTTGTACAGTATTATACTACATAGTGTGGTACATTTTGTTTTCAGTTGGTACCCACTGTATAAACAGTGTTGTTCCACACGAAGTCGTCATAGGCATTTCACAAATGCATACCGATCTAAAAATCAACAAGCAAAGTTTAAAAAAAAGGTAGCAGAGGAGTCTAGGGGTAAAAATAAAAGATCGTGGTGTTCCTGAGAGCTAAGGGCATCATGTATCTCAAGGAGGATTGTATTATAGGCGCCAAAAGTTATAAACGATTGACATTTAATAGAAAAAGGAAGCAGGGAATAGAAACCTTTTTGGGGCATATTCTTATAAATACACAACAGTAAAAACCCATTATATCTACTTATCATTTTTCTGCAATTTGGAGTGTGTCTATCATTAGCAAAAACAGCCAGCTTAATCACATTAGACCAAAGCTTTGGGGGGACATTTAAGTCTTCATATCTCTCAAGTGTCCTGATTTGATTGGGACATCCCGAACTTTCATAGCAAATCAGAGTTCCAGCTGTGCCCAAACCAGCAGGCAAATTCTCACTGTCCCTTATTCTCCCCTTGTGCTGGCACTTTCCAGAGGGTAAATAGAGGTCTGATAGCACATGGACACAGAAATGTCAGATGCCACTCTATTTAAATACAAAGGCATTTTAAGGTTGGCTACTTGGGCAGAACTGCTTGTGCATATAAATTGCCATTTCCAATGGATTAAAAGCAAGAAAAATACTGTTTGTATTAAGATACATGCCATTCAATTACACTTTCACTTTAAAACAACTCCAGGAGCTTCTGTTTTCCATGCTTTGCGCTTGGAAACAACGCTGATTTAACATGCCAAGTCCATTTACTTTTTGTCTCATTTTGGTGATTATTTGTATGAAACTTACTGAGATTTTTTGTCTGACTTTTTTCATTAGAAAGTGCCTAGTCATAGATATTTGTGCCAAGAAGTATCTGTTTCAATGACAGTTTCTCCAGGAAACATTTCTCAGTTTACGGTGGGGAAGAATATCTGGTCAAGAGTAGAAATTGAGCTTAGAGTAACCAAAAGCACACCAGAAAGCAAGGCCTTAGCACTCCAAGGGTTCAGTTCTAAGTTTTCTTATATTTTAAAAAAGGACCTCCAAACTACTGGCAGTTTTGAGTCATTTTTCTATGGAATATCATCGGAATACAAAGTCTTAAAAAACACACACACATATATATAGATTCATAATTTCAAACATTTTCAGGAATAGAAATCCTTTTTACATGCAGCTATAGTTCTGACATGGCTTCTGAAGATTTTTAGCTGTAAGATTGGCGTGAGTGTTCAGTGGAAGCTCCTAGGGTCAAGTACTGTCACCTTCTTTTACTATATGCCTCTTGGCAAAAAGCACTTACAAACCTGGAGCATGGAGATATAACTTCAGTATAACACAAGCAGTAGAAGATACGAAGTACGAAGTCAAATAGCAACAAATAGAAATAAATACAGATATTTATTATGGAAACCTAGCCAAGGGGTTTCATCCACTGTTAAGTCAATGAAGATTCATCCTCTGTGAATGTTCCTGTGACTGATCATATTTCTTTTCCTTTCTGTTACGTTATACCACGTGTGGTCATTTTCAACTGCACAAAGAATCAGAGCATCTTTACTTTTTGCTCTCTGCAAATAGGAAGAGCTACTGAAGCTCTGAGAGTGGTGAATCAAGTCACAGATGTTTGGGAGGTGCCCACCCAGCTCAGTTTGGCTGCACTATTTGTACAGTGGTTCACAGGCTGACGTAGTTTGCCGGCTGCAGAGGTGTCACCCAGTAGCTGCTGCTTCTTTCTCTCCAGCTGCGGCAGTAAAAACATGTACATTTTCAGAAGAGGTGGAGTTGCTGCCTACAGAGGATCATGCCTCTTTGTAGCCACCTGCATAGCAGGATGAGGCGACAGCATAGTCACTAACCCTGGAGGAAGGAGCCTGCCCTTGTCACAATTTCCAGCTGCGAGGTCCAGTGCACTCAAAGGATGGGACAGATGAAACAGGGCAGGGATGAAAGGAGGACACATTTTTACAGTCAAATCCACCAGTGCAGTAGTTTTAGATGTAGTACTGAAATCTTGACAGCAGCTTTTTGACAGCACCAACTGAATATTTACTGCTTATCTAGGGGTAATTCTCACGCTGAGAATGCTGATCACCATCGGGAGAGCAATGGTTGGGACTCTAAAAATCCCACCCTGAACATGTTGGTCTCATTTGTAAGGCCTAAAACTCTTTTGCTTAGTTTAAAATATACAGTTTCTGTCTCTCAGGAAATAATTCTTCAGTGGATAAATTATTAAAGTAGCTCAGTTTAGGTGGGGATGTAGGAGGCCTTCTCTAGGGGATGAAGAGTCTCCTCTTGAGCTGTCTGTAGCTCCACCTGTGGAATTGCTTTCTCTTGTTTTTTTAAGGCTATTCTTCTTCTGCCACTTTTCCTCTTTTGCTTGTACTTGGCCATTTATGTTCCTCATAAAGCATTTTAGATTTTTCAGTTCAGGATGTAATGTTAGATCATTCCTTGTGATTTTTTTACCTTCAGTGATCAACCAGGCAAGTGTAATATTTGTTGTAGATTATATTGCGTATTCTCTTGCTTATCGTTCTTTCTGTAGTAAATATTCAATGTAATGATGCATTCTAGTAATTAGCTTAAAGATAGCACAGGTATTTACCTATGTTGTATCCATTATTTATGTCTCATTGTGTGATATAACAGTAGAAAGCTTGTATCTTTCCTGATGTCTTTTACTGCTTTTTGTATTGCTGCGAAGTTTGACCCCAAATTGGTTATCCTTTTGTTAACCTAAATAACAGTATTTATTTATCTTCCCTGTTAGGATCTAGCTAATTTCATTCTTTCTGCACTTTGCCCTTTTAGCTTTCCCACTTTATTTTTCAGAGTTTTAAAGTTAAATAATACAAGAAATCCTAGTAGCAAAAATGGTAATTGATATATTTGATCATGCTGTAGGAAAGCATTGAATATAGGGTTGCATTTTCACTGGGAAGTCAAAAAAAAAAACCTACATAAAAAGCTTAGTTCTTAATTTGAATCACATTTTCTTAGATTTCAGCAGCTGGCCAGGAATATTTCCGAACTGGAGAGGGTACATGTTCAAGATAATGCAGCACATCCCTGACCATATAGGTTATATTGTAAGGCTCCACTTGCAGAGATAAGACTGTGCCACCTGGCTCTCAACTACACAAAATATGGTCTATATTCATACAGAAATTCAATAGAATAGAAGTTGAGGATGTACACTTTATGTACAAACCTTGAACTTACTGTTGAATTTAAACGTTTAGATTCACTGAGAATCATTATAGGCAGCTACATCATCACCCATCGAATCTTACTAAGAAAGCTGAACCAGGCCCTAATGATTTCCTTCAGATCAATGACTCTCCTTCAAATGCAGTGGATATTAGTAGGTATTTGTCTGTCTTTAAAGAAATCGCCTTTGGTAAAGCTCCTGGATGGATTTCCGTGGAAGCCTTAAACTAAAAAATTGTGTGATCGTGGCGGTTCTTCACTCCCTGAATATGATGGTGCCAGCTGGCTCTATGAAGCTCCATGTGCCTCAGTGAATCCTGCCACCCCTCAGAGAGGGATACTCGTATGCCTTTCAGTGGCTTAATTAGCTTCACATCATCTCAGTAAATGAGATGTTTTGCAGGATGCAGTAACATCAGTCCTCTTAATGACAAGTGCAGGGTAGGGAGTATGGAATGTTTCAGCCAGAAATCCATGATGTTGGTACAGAGGTGTTTTTCTTCTTTGTTGCACTCAAATCGTATCCTCAAACCATAGCTGGAATGGATTATTCCTAACCTTTCTTAAAAGCTTGATTGATTTTTCTTTATATCAGCATCATCAGGAAAGTGTGTATAGCAAGAAATGGTTATTGCTACAACCTAGTTCCAAAACTGTGCTTTGAGATCAATTAGTAGGTCATGAAGAGTTTCTGGAAGGATATGGCTCAGCACAGCTTCAGAGTAAAGCATACTGTATGTATTCCTAAAGTGTGAGTGCCCTTCTGCTCCCTAGCAATAAAATATCCCCTTCACCACGCCTATGTCAAATAGCTGTTTATGACAGTGGTGCTTTCCTTTACTAAACCTGAAACAATCAAGCTTTTTGGATTTAAAAGCCGCCTTCTTTGATTATCATTGGCGTAAATCTATCTAGAGGAAATGTGGAATCTTTCTTGCTCGTTAGTCTTTTATGACGTTCCCAATGTAAACCAACAAACAGCAAATATCCTGCAACTTCTTAGTGCTGTTTGCTTGAGAACACAGGACCTGTCCCTGACCAACACAGTAAGATCAGACTTTGAAAATGGATAGAAGGGGATATTACATTCCAAATTTCCTCTGCTCTTTGAAAGAAAAAAGAACGAGTATGGGGTTTTTTTTCCCGCCAATCCAAGATTATTTGTACAACAACGCTGAAAAACATAATTCAGGCAAGTTACATTATTCACAAGATAGAAGTGATACTTTTCCTGAGTACCGTGGGAAGAGCAGGCTTTCATCTGCAGCCTGCTATTTATTTCTACAATCCACACAAGAAACAGCCATCACCAAGCTCTGTGAAGAGTGCCTCGGCATTGTGTACAAGACACACTGAAGGAGAAGCAATTGCTACTGCTTACCCAGGGAATATGCCACCCTTTACGGGATAAAATCATGTGATATGATAATGATACAGATTATGCGAGACTAACTTTGATGGATTCTATTAATCTCTTTGGGGTGCTAATCTTTAAATCTAATGGTGACAGTCAAGTTTAGGCATGTTCTACAGCAAGGCTTTATTCAGCATCCCCCTACCTGAACACATACAAGCGAGACAGATGCACCATGGACTTGCTAGAGCTTCTCAACTTCTCTGTCCCTACCCCCAACTGCAAACCTTGGTTCCACCCTTCTACTGCAAAGCCCTCAGCAAGAAGGAATGCCCTGTGGCCCGACAGTAAAATAGCTGTCAGGAAGCACAGTCCTTTTGAAAGGATTTTAAGAATTTGGAATTTGCTGCCAAATCTTGGTTTGAATCTACCACCATTAATACATACATGCATTGAAAACCAGAATGGTGATCTAAATGTGGTCATGCACATGGGTACAAACAGCTATTAGTAGACACCAACCAGAGAGCAGTAAGGACATGCTTCTGTTTTTTGTTTTTTCTCTCCATGATATTCTTCAAGCCATACCTGCTGGCAGTGTAATTTCATATAGCATCATCAATGTAAATGTATCTGTACTGAGCTGCACAGAGAATTATGTTTTATTTCAGTAGTTTATAGGGACTAAGAGATGGATTGTCTTCATCTTTTGAACAGAAGTTTATTAGAAACCTGCAACAACAGGCCTTTTAGTAAATGTTATTTGGCTCTATGATACAATGTTTCCATGTCTCACAATGCTTCCATGTTAAATTAACCTGGATATCGAAAGTTTTAATTGCTTCTGATAAGTTACTGTAACTGTCATTAGGCCTTATTTTGCCTGCTTTACTTGTGTAGAGCAGTATGTCACTCCAAGAATGCCTGAAGTAATTTGAAAGGGTTTGCTGATGATTCTGTATCACATTTGAAAAGTCATGCTACTGAGTATCCCTGTGCCTACGTAGTGAACTGTTAAGACCTTTTAAAAAAACAGCTGAAAACAAACAAACAGATGGACAGACAGACAAACAAACCCATCACATGTATACCAGATCTGGGTCTTGCTCCCCTTCTGCATTCTTCAAAGTGAAGTGATTGGGTAAACTGAGTGCAAAATGAATGAACTATATTTTTGCTTTGCTCTCACCTTAATTGGCTTTGTCTGTGTGCAAGATGACAGAGAAGGTTTGAGTCATTCAGAATTGTCACTTCTATAATTAAAAAGAATTGTTACCAGAAGAGTAGATTCATTGTTCAGGCTGGGATTGAATTACAGAGCATGTTTAATTACCAGCCCTTCTTTCTAGTTATTTTAATGTATTATTAATTCAGTTTCTCAAAATATCCTTTTCATTTACAGCCGTTGATGGAATAAAATGTGACACAATTTGTTTTCTTTTCTCCTAAGTAGATGATGTACTCTTAACAAGAGCAGGTCGACATGACCTTAGCTGTAGTTATATCACATGATAACTACAATAGGGCCTTATCAGAATCTCCTACTCTTTTATGTGTTTGAAAATTCCAAAAAAGAAATTAATATGTCTGAGTAGAACTTAACCCTTGAGAGCGAAACAATAAAAGTATAAATGTAGTTATGAATTGCTAGATAATATCTGTCTGGGATTCTTCCTAGCTGAAGTTGCACATAGGAGAAAAAAAAAAACTGTCTTCAGTAAAAGGAAGATGAGAAATAAATGCAAGCTGGCAGTTGTTTGAGTAATCATATGACTTTCAAACTACGTAGACGTTAGTATGTGATTATCTTATTGCCATTCAACCTTTTCTGTTTTTTTCTTTGGTTTTTTTCTTTGTTTTTTCTTCTTTTTTATGACAATGTGCTTTGAGCAGTCTTTTGAACTGTGATCAATTTCCAGTCCTTGCTGGTTTTTTGAACTTTAATATTTAGAATTGCCACAGGCAATCTTAACATATAACTTGACTAAAATCTTATCTGGTGTAAATCAGTAGGACTGTCTTACCATGAAACCCAATTTTTTATTCCATCCAAAGGGTCTCAAAATAGAGATGGACACACCTAATTTGGAAATGGTTTCCTGGCACCAGCCACACAGATAAAATTGCTATCTTTAGATCCAGGGACTGACTATTTTTTTATACCCTCTGATGCAATGGAAGGCTGCACCTTACGGACATGTCAACGACCATGAGTAATACCTGCTCTGAATGCAGCATTTAGGGAATTACTCATTGTTGGTTAAGCACTGACAATCTTTTCTGTGCCATTGATAAAGATATAGCAAAATAGTCTGCACCCCAAAGATTTTGCACTCGGATGGATAATTCAACTGTCCTTGAAGACCTAGAGAATTATCTCAGCTTAGGAGCTAACCCCCTGCCCCCCCTCCACTGACTGCTGTTGATATTAGCCATCTCACTGAAAAAGAGTCGTATACACCCAATGCACCCATAGGTCTCCTTTCTTTCTAATTCTGGTGGAATAGTTGAACACCTACATATCTAATCACTCACCCTTGCTTACTCACAGGGCTAAAAAAGCGTTCTGCTGATTTAGGAATGGAAAGAATAGGGTCCAGATTTATAAAGATGCAGAGATAACTCTGCAGTAGCCACACAAACAAGCACCTTGGTAGATCAGATGTAAGCCTATAAATCTCAGGTGAAAGATGCTGGTGTTAGATGGCACGGTGTGCATAGGTTCATAGTATTTCCTAAGAGTCTATGAAACTGGTAGCATTTTGTTGGTACTTGAAACAACCTAAACCTATGCATGGCTTTTTAGTATAGCCACAGGCAATGCTCTTTGGAACCACACATGACAGCAAGTATCTGCCATTTTCAAGTATCCAAGCAACAAAGCTGCTGCAATGTGAAATGTCTTGTTTTGTCATTCTCCTTCATGCGGATCAGCACATATTCAGAGAGACCATTGACCTGAGTGAGAACTACTTGGCATCAAAGTTCAACAATCTATCTCAAAATGAGTATGTCCTGGACATAGCCAATTTTGTAGAGCAATATTACTACTCGTTCCTAATGTGTTTTCCAAAATGAGTCTTACTGTGGTATTTACAGGCCTCATCTGTGATCAGAACTCCATCCAGGTTCTTGCTGCCTGAACACTGAGGATTAAATTTAAACTTGTAGCACCACTTGAGATACCCAAAGATATCCAAGACTTCCTTGCAGGACTGGCAGATATGAGAGAGGACCTACAGGAGACTTGCGTCTTTCTGGAGTGGCAGCTGGGAGCCAGGAAGGGTAACTTCAGGCAACCCGAGGAAATATTAGAGCGCAGTGGATTCTAATTTTCGTTTGAGACTGCAATTTGTTATTAATCTTGTCTTTGACTCAACACATTTCAGGAATACCAAGAATTTGAGGTATCTGATTTTGCTTTCTTGGCTGTGAAGAAAATACTGCAATAGGTTCTTTTGTAAAGCTGCTGCTAGACTCTTTTCCTAATACAGAGTCTAAGAATATTTTTTTAATATGCCATGTTTTGTCTTGAAGAACTTTAAATATGGTGCTCATGACAAGGAAAAAGAGAAGCTAGAAAAACAGATAAGTGTTATTATGAGAATTAGTGAGGATTTTTCTCTTTCTTCTACCTTCTAGAGAATGTACTCACAAGATTTTGCCCTGTTCCAACTGATGACCTGACACATAGGCTTTCAGGTATATGGCGGTACAACGGAACATGAAAAAGAATGGGAGAGAATTGCTTAGGTATAAAATTTCAATCACACCTAGTCAGTGAATACCAAAACCTACAACAACTGTCCAATGAAGCCTTACAATTTCAGGAGTCCCATGGCCAGAAAGATTACTTCTATTCTAGTTTCCTGGCACGGAGGCTAACTAGCACAGAGTGGCCTGTCCATATTACTATACTCTCATAGTCTTCAAAGCAGGATGGCTGCATTTATACTGGTCAGTGAGATATGGCAGTCCGTAATACAAACTGTCCCACACTAACCCTCAGAATCTGCCTGGGAATAGTCTGGGACAGTGTAAGCTGGCCCAGAACAAAACAAGTCACATTCAAACTATTTAACTTTATAGGCAATTGAGTTTCAGTGCCCAGGCACTACTTAAATTACTAATCTAGATGTAGTCAAAGAGAATCATTGAATCAAGTTATGTGCAGGGTTTTTTGCCTGTGTTTTTAAAAAATTCAAGAATTTTTAATCCACAACACAGTACTGGTATAACTTCTCAGTAGAATACAAACCAAATTGGTCATGCTTTGCGATTTTCATGCATTGAAATCCAGTACTTTTTTTGCTATAGAAATAAAAAGTAGAAAAAAGAATCCAGTAAAACTGTCTGTATTTCAGCAAGTGCATATGCTTTACACATATATCTACAAAGCAAAGCTGTCATTTCCTAATGTAAAATCTCTTTATTTTTTCATTATGCACCACTGAGCCCTCATTCATTGTATAGCAAGTAAAAGATCACCCTTAAGCCTAGGATAGGAAAGTATTTAAGATCTGAGAAGTCTTACAGATGGTCTTGAAGACTCAGATACTTCCTTTGCATCTATTAGAATGGAGAGATACTCTGCATTGCTAGGTTATTGTTGAGCTGAGCTGATGTTAATGATTTACGCTGCCCCTGACACCGTGTAAGCTACTAAACAGTTTAAACAAAAAAAAATGGAGCAGTGCCTTAATGCTTAAATATTTTTTGCATTGAATCCACCTTTCAATTAGGAAGGGCTGAAATGAGAATAAGAAAGAAAAAAATAACTCTTGTGAAGTCCAGAAAATTTTGAATTAGAGATTCTCTTTGGGAATAAAATCTGAGATTAGTATTTCAATGCTAAGAGCTGTGTCCTTTCAAACACTCAGTTTTGCTTCCGGTCTTAAGCAACTGCTCTAATCAGACATACCACTATATCCACTGAGTTCATTCGGGCAACAATTCTTGCTTCCTTCCAGTTTCTCTGACTGTGCCTGTTGTTCTCATGCTGCCATTTGACTGTCTTTTCTTCGTCCTCCCTAGTTAACTGAAGACTGTCGATATTTTAAATAAATGTTGATTCTCTATAATTGCTACTTTATATTAAGCCCAGCAACTGTCTCAGTGCCCAGAGAAGGTCCAGAGACAGCCCCACCCTCAACGTGCCAGCTTATTTTCTCCATTTGTTATGTTGAAGGAAGTAGACAGTCTTCCTTCTCTGTTTTGCAGATACAGAACTGCAGAAAATACGTAGACAAAAGCTCACTTTACCAGCTTAATTCCTTTCCTAGCTGTCCATTTCTCTGTGTGCATCAAAGCTATCAGACACAATGACGTGATGGACATTTCAGTAGAACTTGTTTCCCCCATACACAACTCAGCTAGCTTACATGTAACACTGGCAAAGTGATGGCTGCCTTCCTAAGCTGGCTGAGGTGGAGGCATGATAGGACTTTCACTTATGTCAAAGGAAAAGAGGAAAATATCTCCATTGACAGTGCTTTGGTTGTTAAAAAGATACGGAAGCTGTGAGCGTGCCTGTGCCACTGAGACCCCAGGGCAGTGTACCCACTGCAATATAAAGTCTGGGGAAAAGTACAGGAGGACTGTTTGGAGATGCTGATGAATGTTATGGCGTGGAAATTCAGTCATAAGAACTAATGACTGTCTCACTGACAGTAAAATTCTGAAATTTAAGGGCATTATTTCAAGTTTATTACAGAAAATCCAAACAATAAATTATTACCCCTAGTTTTTAGAATGAACATCTCTCTTCCTGATAAATGAATAGCTCTTTGAGGTTTATGCACCTTTTCATACTTATCATTATAGCAGGGGTCATAAAAAGGGATTGCAGTGGCGGTGTACTTTAGATGTTAAATATTTATGAAAAAAATGCATCGTACAATTCTGTGTGCACTCACCTTTTAGGGGAAAAAATGTGATTCTTATATACAGCTTCACTGCCTATGTAAACTATGGATCACCTACTCTTCCAGTTCATGTGAGCCTAGTTTCCCCGATATGAACGAAACAATTCTAACCTATGGCAGCCGAGGATCTGGCCTAGTCCATTTGATCCATGAAGTAATGAATTTCTTATTGTTCAGGGGCTGTATTTGTTTCTGGTTTTGCATCACAGTCTTTGGAACCCTCCGTGTTTACCACCGGCCTCTCTTTTGTCTTCCCTTTAGTCTCTGGCCTTTCAATTCTGTTTCCTGTACTAATACAAGTCTTTATGTCATTGAAAATTAACAATACCAAAGCAGTGCCCTGCCAGAGCAGAGCAGATCAATGACCCAGGAGCAGCATGTTCCAGCTCAATGGTGCACAAGTCATTTTAACTTCCACTCTCCAGTGCTCAGCCTCCAAAGGAGCAACCCTTTTGCCCGGTATATTAACTTCTGGAAACTCCTTGTTAATCACTGTGGCTGCAGTTGCTGCTCTGAATTTTCTCCTAAGACCTGATTGCAGCTTCTCATCAAGCTAAACCACTTTTCTTTTGCCTTTCTTTCCATCTCGCTGTGTGTTGTCAGTCAGATTAGCAGCACAGCTGCGGTGTTCTATACAGCGGTGCTGTGATGTAGTGCTGACTGTTAGGTTTACCTTACAAAAACCAAACTAACTATTGGAAAATAAGAAGTCTTATGGTGTAAAGAGACACTGCTTCACTAACAGGACAAATCTTATATTAAAAAAAAAAAAAAAAAAAAAAAAGGCATATATACAGTAGTCTCCAAAACATGGAGAAAAATAGTATCATCAGAGAGAATAGTATCGTCAAACTTTTTCTTTGCTGGCCTTCCTAGAATGTATATAGTCTTCAAATATAATATTAGAAGGATGGCATATCTAAAGGCAGTAATTAAAATTCTGCATGCAGACCTGCACTAGAGTTTATTGATGGGGCTAAGATCAGAGTGATCCCTGGACTTAGAGGGTGCAGGATCTTCCCATGACTTTGGAATTACCACATAGCAGTTTGGCCCACGGGTTCAGGGGACACTTGGTTTGGAGCTGCGCCTTCCTTTGCAGTCATCCCTGAAGTCTGCCTCCTTTCATCAGGGAATTCATGGAGATGTGGGGTGTGAATGCAGAAGCACTTTAACCACTGAAGCAGGAACTTTTCAGCTCAGACATTTCAAACTGTATTTTTGCCTACAAAAAAGGAAGTTGTTACGGATTTGGTCTAGGGAGACGTTTCAACCTTTTTCTCAACAAAAAATTTCTTTTTATGATACTGGTGGGATTTATCATCGCAAGAAGTAACAACTGGGGCTCTAGAGAAAGACATAATGCTGTTTCATGGAGGATTTGGATATTTTGAAATTTGATCTTGCTCCAAGTCAGAAGGAAACCAAGAGTATTTAAGTTTTCATGAAAGAAAAGGGAAACCTAACGCCAGGAGAGTCTGTTAAAGCTCTGGCATCCTCCTTCTGAAGCTGACTCTCAGGAAATGGGATGGCTTTCCACCGTGTCTTTGCAGAGCTGGAATATTTGTCTCAAGCATTAACAAAATAACAAGATAAGAGAATTCCAAGGGGAAAGGTTGTCTATAGAAATTTATTGACCACAGTGCGAACACAGCTTTTCACTGAAATCACAAGACACTAACTCTTTTCCTCAAGGGAAATTAGAGCTTTTCACACATTCTTCACTGGGGTGCTGAAAGAGGCAGGAGAAACAGAGGACTATCACATTTATAAATAGCTGAATTGAAAAAAACAACACACAACACCACATAGTTAGAGACATGCTATCTTTCTTCCACTTTAGTGGCCTCATTTCCAGCCACGGACGCTCGGTCTGAATGGCCAGGCGGCACAGGCGTAGCATGTGGCATGAGGCCGTGGTTGTCGCCCTGGTCCTCACCAGCCTCCCTGTCCCAGGAAAACTCAGTCAAATTTATTGTCAGAGTATAAAGCTGAAATATTGTTTCACCAGGATGTGGATCTTTTACAATAGATTTCTGTCAGGATCTCTTTCCATTTGGAAACAGCAAAGATCCAGTGTGGAGGGTGCTGTGGGGCTGCAGGGCGGAGCGGTGCCCTCCCTCCCCTACCAGCCCTGTCCCGCAGCCCCTAGCGAGGGAAGCTGGGCCGGGCCAGGGACTGTGACCGAGGCTGGCCACAGCCCCGCCATCCCCTGGCGTGGGGAAAGGGCTGCAGCAGGGCCGGGCCCGAGGGCGAGGCCCCGGGGCTGGCGGCAGCCCCCAAGGAGGCCTCTCCCCAGCTACTCCCTCGCAGCTGCCGGGGCCATCGCTGAGCCCTGCGCCCGCCACTGCAGGGCTGTCTCCCTGGGCACCGCGGAGCGAAGGGCCTGGACAAAGGCAAAGGCGTTGTTGCAGTGTTTCTCCTTTCAGCTGCCAGACCGGCTCTAACGGGGGTCTTAAATCCCCGGGTGATGATCAACAGGACAGAGCGGGGATGTTTCCCTTCACCAAGGCTGTATCACTGACAGAGCCAGGCTGGTTTCACAGTGGCGGTGGTTCAGGGTAGCTTTCGCTAACATGGTGCACGCCGAGCTCCCTGAAGCAGGCTGGGATGGCAGCCCTGTCCCCAGCTGGGCAGCAGCGAGCTGGTGGGAGTGGGGGCGGTTTGGGCACCCTGGGGTTGGCCCGCTGGCAGGAGCAGGGTGCGTGCGGTGCGGCACCCAGCCCCTTTTCCCCGGCGGCACCTCCCCTCACAGCTGGGGAAAGGGGCCGGGTTCGCTCTGCCCTGGGGATAGTCTTCCAATGCCCCCGGAAATGCCGCGGCCCATGGCGGTTCCTGTGGAGAAACCACAAAACCGACCGAGGACAAAGAAATCCATCATTAGCTTCAGACTGAGAATAAATAATACTAATAATATGTAAAGAGCATCAGCTGGATGTGGAAACGAACTGTCACTTCACTATGAAGGATGCTCTTGCATATACAAGAACATAATTCACAACAATATCCTTAAAAAGATAGCAAGAATTTAAATGCATGTGTATGCTTGGGTATTTAATGCACCATGCAGGCATCATATTTCTTTCATATTTTAAACACAAATCATAGCATCTTCTTTAATGAGCAGAGATCCATGGCAATGATGAATTTTTATGGCAAATAGCACTACTGTGCCATGCTTCTTCATTAAAGCCCTGATTCAGCAAAGCATTTAAGCATATGCTTAACTTTAAGCATCTGAGTAATCCCCAAAATTTCTGGTGCCACGCACATGCTTAATTTTCGCTAGGTCCATAAGGAATTTGCTGTAATTGGGTCATATATACCAAATATAACAACCCTGTATATACAGGATATCCTGCCTAAAACAACTGGTTAAAATGTTAGATGCTTCATTAGCTCTGCATTAGTAATTTTAATTTTTGCTGCCTCTTTGATTTGTGAAGAATGAATGTGTATGCACACATGAAATCAAGACCTGAAAAAATGATGAAGGTAAAAAAAATAAAGGCACGTTGTGGGTTCAGGACATCTATAATAAACCTGAGCTTCATCAGCATTTCTAAATTTTTTAACCAAGAAATATTGATTCATGTTTGTTATATTTTATGGCACTTTACAACAATTTATAACACTTACATTAAGGAATAGATGGGCCGGGATAAAAGCCAATATGGGTATGAAAAAGATGAAGTGCTGTCAGGAATAGCAACTTTCAAGTATCAGGTACAGCCCTTGTTTTTACACTTTATCTCGCCCATTTAATATATGATGGAAGGGTTTCATGATTAATTTTAAAATACAAATTCTAGAAAAAGACATGCTGTAGAATGGCCACCTGAAGAACATCTTAGCAATGATATTGTTTCAATATAAAGCCAAATGTAAAATGTCCTCAAGTAATCTGTAACTAAAGAACGAAGCTGTAATAATCATTGCACAGAACCAGTGTTGAAAATGTTGAAGAAACAATGAGCTTAGGTTTCAAAGGTGAACTAACCACTTAAAAATTTTTTTTCCACCAGAGCTGGTCATCTTAGCAATCAAGAGAAATTAGTTAGAAAACCAGTTTTGTGCACAAAGTCCCTTGTTGCTATGTTACCATAGATATTTATACGAGAGAGTGTCTCCCAGCGTGAGCCAAAATCTGTTCATGTAAATATTCATAAGCCAGGTAAAACAAAGAAGTAACTAGGAATATGTGGAGTCTTCACCAGGTTTCCTTCACTCTCTACAGTTATCTAGTCCAGCTGCTCTAGGACCAGCAGTCAGACCCGTTCATTTCTGAGCTAAATGATGGGGATTTCTTCTTCTACCATCCCAGCTGGCAGGCATGGTCCAGGTTCTCAGCAGTTCTGGAAGTGCTGAAGGATCCTGTGAAACTGAAACACTGACTGAGGCTGCTTTGTAAGCCTGCCCATAGCACAACAAATTGAAGAAATTGCAAGGTACAGGCAACGCTTTAAAAATGCATGCAGTATATCCCTGTCTGATTTTGTGTGCTTCTGCTATCCCCCGTTCTTAAACAGAAAATTCACTCTCTGTGAGAGAGGCACTGTGATAATCCCAAGGTAATTAGACAGCAAAGAAATGTATTTGCTGCTGCAGTTTGGAATAGTCGATTGGTTACTGCAGATGTTAGAAAAAGCTTGTAAATGGTGAGAGCCCCAATCTGTAGTATATGATATCTGTCCCTCATTTCCCAAGATTGCTAAATTAATTCTTTGACATTCCTTGATTTGCTGTCTCTAGGGACACTGGATTTTTCCTTTGAGCTTTGCCCATCTATTTGTCCCTTTCCTGTGGCCACCTTGTGCTCTTTCTTCATCCTTGCACACCTTTCTGGAGACCCATAGGGAAAAAGATATGAATGTCAGGCATTTTCCAATTTGGAAAATGCTAAATAAACTGGAGCCTTATAGGCTTGTTACCCTATGAAGACAGCCTATGCTTTACGTATGTAAATGTACAACGAAATGATAAAGAAATTGTGTACATTTGGCTCACGTGCTTCATTAGTTTGGCGGCATATATTCTGGGAGCATGCTATATTTTCAGTGTCATCAGACATGAAACGACAGCGTGCTTTGAACTAATGCATTTGATTGGTATAGTGATAGAAAATCAGCTGAACACGACAAATGTAAAATAGAAGACAGGAGGTCTAGTAAAAGAGAAGACGTGAGATCCACTAACAGCCATCTGACACGGGGAGCCACGTGGATTGTCTTTTGATGGAAACTGAACAGTGTCCTTTGTGTTGCTACAGTGCCCGGCTCTCTGTTCCCTCACCTTTCTGTCGTCCTTCTAGTCATCACCGCAATAAGTTTAGCTAGGGTGGGTATTTCATATCTTCTTCTTAGTTGTGATGATGGCTGGGACCTAGTGTTTAGCAAGGTGTAGGAGCAAACATCTATCACACAGTCTATAACAGCACAAAGTGTATCTTAAGCAGAGACACCTCGTACATTTTACACGATAAATCAGCAGCATATAAATACCAGCATATAAATTCTAGCATATATACTTGAATGTATTGCCAAAAGCTGGCTTTAAAATTATTATTATTATAATGCAAGTTTGGGTCCTAGTCCTACAGCCTGATCATGGTACCCAGGAGTCTTGCATCTGTTCACGGTTGTATTCTTTTTCCTCAGTCACAGCAGTTCAGTGGTCCACCTACACGGAGCAGAATTTAAGACTGGGGCCCACATTTATGCACCATCTGCCCTTGGTCATGCATGCCAACTTTTATAAAAATTAATCACTTTATCTCTCTGAAGAGCTCCCACATGAAAAATGCCCCCATGTAAGTTTGGAACTTACAATGCCACTTTATTTTTTTTAAATGATCTGTTTTTACTGGGATTTTTTTTTTCTTGTACTAATGTTCAGTATGACATTATTTTAGGTGGAAGATGGCAACTCAGCCTGAGGCATGACAAAATAGCCAGAAACGCACCACCTGCTGTGCCCCATTGCTTTAATATTGTACTGTTTAATAAGAAAATGACCCCAAGTGCTTGGATGACAACTCCAAAATGGACCATAAATATTCTGTACATAAGGAAAAGCTGAAAGCTAAAGTACACTGCATAATATTGCTGTGGTGCAAAAGGGAATAGGAATACATTCAATTTGCCTAAGTATCTAGTAGTGACAGCCACTAACATTTGTTTAGGAGAAACACCAAGTGGATGTCTGTTTGTTAATAAATGAATGAAAAGAAATATGGATTACTGTGCAAATGGACATTAGAGGAGCACAGATTTTGGTTGGATGTGTAAGTCACATAAAGAACCCAATTCTGGGCACTGCTAAGTGATTCTTGCAAAATGCTGAGCCCCGGCTAATTTCAGTAGGAGTTGAGCAAACTCAGCACCTGGCAAGGATGGGTCTATCTATATTTAAATATGGAATGAACACTCATCCAAGTGGATTCACTTATGATAAACTGATGCAGCCTAGAAATTACATGTTTGGTTAAATTGGGGAAATCGCAAAGAGGGAGACGCTCAGATAAGCAGTGATAATGGGTACAACAATGTCTGTTTCCTCCTTCTGATCTTGGGTCCTCCCTGAGGATTCTCTCCTATCCTGCATTAATTAAGAGAAAGCATGTGACATTTCTTGCAGCCTTTGACACCAGGATGACCTTTCCCTAGGTTGCTCATGAACTCCTGCTGACATCAAACATGCTTTTTACTGTACAGGACCCTTTATCCACCAGACGTTCATAAACAATACTGAGTAATATTCCTGACCAATTATTAAAATGCACAAAGAAAAGTTATGCCGTTATGACAGATGACTGAATAGTTCATAGGGAATAATTTGTTTGACGAACAGGAGCTTTTATTTCAGTGATCCAAACACTGTTTAAAAATGTATTCCTCACTTGATCGTGTTCAGTTGCTGCAAATAAGTATTGGTTGTTAGATTGTTTTCACGACTTCTGTCATGAGCGTGTGGCATTTAAACCCGCTGGACAGAAGGGCCAGGGGTCCTGGGTTTGCTTCCTGAGTGGATATGTGTAACTCTTTTGAATCTAGCTCATTGTGTAAAAGTAGGTTCACTTTACTGTTCCTTCATACTTTCTAAAATTTTTGCGAAAACTTTAAAAATAGTAATTTCAGGTTCTGCTAAGCTGTTAGGGAACTTGTCTCCTAGAACATTAAGGGAAATTAAATACAGAAAGAGCACACAGATGTGGTCAAGACAGATGGAACATTTATCTTTTTTCCCAAGTATCTACAGAGCAGTTTCTGACGTGTTCACCTCTGTTTAATCAGTCACGTTCTCAACATTTTATTACTCCGAGAGTTTGAAACAGCATGGTGTTGCACATTAGGAGATATTCCCAGAAGTTTAAACTCCCACCAAAATTACAAGTGGAATTTCCATTATTTGACAAAAAAAAGCCCCCAGCAGCTGAACAAAAGCAAATATGTATGTAACTGCATACCTAAGTACTCCCTCAGAGTATGTGTATAGCCAGCAAACACAAGGCACTGGCATCTGCTGTGGGAACGTGAGGCCTTAGTGTGGGCAAATTGGAACGGGCCATGTGAGGCTGAAGTTCATGTTGCTTGTGCTGATGACTCTCTGTGAGACACCTTGACTCCAGGTTATCTCTGAAAGGTACACGTGCTGTTGGGCACACATTCCCAGTATGCCAGAGATTAAAAAATAAAGTGTGGTGAGAGATGCATGAGAGAGGCAGCATTAAGCTACACTCAAGTATATCCTCTTTGCAAATATATGTCTTCTGGCTCTATGTAGAAAATGTCCTGCCTGGTAATGGGTGGCATCACAGAGAGAAGCAACACTAAATACCTGTTGATAAAACAGGAATAAAAGCAGTCAGTTAAGACATTGCCACTTGTGCTTGACTTTGCTTTTAATTCTGTTCATGCTGGCCCCTGCAACAAACGGCTTCCCATAAACTTTAGTTTATCCTGATCAAACTCCTCCCTTACAGTGGTTTGCAGTGCATTTACGGCGCAATTATCCTTCCCTGTCATTCTTGTTTGTGTTAGCTGAGTGTGTCAAGTCAGTTTTAAGTAAAGTCAGAGAGGAACATGGATAAAGGTGGGGTCAGTTCCAGTTCCCACGGATCTTTCCCATATTCTCTGAGCTCTGTCTTGGAGCCATACTCAGTGTGGTTCCTGTAACACTGTGGCACAGAGCCTCATTGTAAGAGAACTCCATGCCATGCCATTGCAGGGAGGAGTAGGTACATTACAACTTTGCACAAATATGCAAGTGTAGGAACGTCCCGCTGTCAAAGGACAGAGGGCCCAACTGCAACATGAGGTAGCTCTGGGTCACAGTCTGGACTCTTGCCCTCGCAAGTAGTGCTGCTGAGGAAGGCGCGTGAGTCTGTGTGGCTGTGGGGCCCCAGTTAGAGCAACAGCGTCAAGAGAAAATATCCCCTGCAATCATTTCTTTGTGTGTTTGCTTGGTTTTTGTTCCATGCCAGTATCTTTTCTAAAATCGTTTCCCTATCACATTTTCTGACATTCGATTTTACATTGCTGGTACTGTAAATACTTTCTGGTGTATCAGTTAGGCTGTTTGGGTGAGTCACTGTAACAAAACGGCTATGTCATAGGGAACTGATATCCCTCTTGCAGTGTATTGCTGTTCCAGTGAATGCACCAGCAGAAGAAATTTGTGTGGGTGGTATCCACATCGCCCTTTTACCTCTGTTTTCTCCTCTGTGGGCTTTGCTCCTGACCCACGGCATTCCAGCTGTGGGCATCATTCTTCCTCGTTGCACGCCTGCTTGATTGAAGGTAGCTGCTTTATTTTAGCATCATTTGTATGCACTCTCACTTGCTCCCCATTCAGCTTGCCTTCAACAACTCCAGTACATGCAGACTCTTCTGTGTCGGTGCCTTTCATCCCAAACAAGTCCACCTTCTTGGTTGTTGCTTTGGTTTTGGTTTTTTTTTTTCTCTCTTAGTATGACATGGCAGTTCACTTGTGTTAGGAGAGAACTCCTCTACTTCCATTACTACACGGTATAAAGCCTGTTCAACAAGCCCTTTCTAGATTCGAACATAGATAGCTGGTATCTCCATCTTTGCTGGAAATCAGCTGACACAAATTCTCAAAGGAAGATGTTAATGAGATTTCAGCTGAAAGGCTCTTCTTTGGACCTATGCATGTTTGTCGGTACGTATTGTCACAAAAGCTGTATGGTCACAAAGAGCCATTGATGAGCCTGGTACAGCCATTTGATCACCTATTTTACTATTATCTTCATTCTCAGTGTTTAAAAAAAACATTGTCTTGGCCATTTTAAAATTGCGCAAGTACAAAAAAGTATATGCTGAGTGGTTTAAAAGCATTCTTTTTAAATCATATATAAATTAAAAGCTGCTTAATTTAAAAATGTATCTTTGGCTGAGGTACTTAATGTTGGAAAGTGGTTACTCAGCATGTAAAGTACCATAAGTACTCTTCATAAGAATTTTTATGACTTAACAAATTTTTAAAAATGGTTATTTACACAATAGTTCCTGATGGCTTGCCATTATAGTTTACCAGATCAATAATCAATGTTCTTAAAAGTCACTTAATTCAAATTTATAGAATCCACATTATAAAAAAGCTCAGGTAATGTATATTTACATCAGAAAGCTTAATAGCTCCTTTAAAACTGTTAAGGTGCTCTTGCAGTGTTGAGCACTTCTATGAAGGATTTTTCCATTATTTAGATCCCTTAAAACCCAAAGAAATTAATGCCACCAAACTTCCCTGAGGTGGTGACAAGTCATGTCTGATGATAAGGACTTTTGACAAGTTTTTGAATGGCGGGAAGTGGCAGGGTGTGACACAACTTTACCTTTAAGAATATGTCAGATTGAAAGATGTGGCTTGATAGCTTTTTTGGTTTCCTACAAATCCTCTGTACTGGAGTGCTGGGTCACAATTGCTGGGTTTTCAGTTGTATGGTTTCATGGACTGTGCTTTGTTCGTCAACCGTATTTTAATTAATAGCAAGAATGCCTACTGCCCAACTAGGTATTCTTTGAAGTTTTAAATTAAAATACCTTAGATATTTGGCTTAATAACAGTTTAGTGCCTTAAAATTACAGACTTCATGTTTATACTACAAGCTCTGTCATGCTACAATTGAATATGCCCATTAGCATGAGTGGAGCAGGATCTTACTTCGAGAGAGATTCTTTTCCCACTAAGGGCTTTATCCTGACATCTGCAGTCATGAGAGAGCAATCCCATTCGATTTTAGTGGGTTTGAGTAGGTGCCTAGTGATACTTGTGGGGACACTGGAGGGTCAGGTCTTGTTTTGGTTGCTGTTTAAATGTCAGCACTTGTCAACAGTTATCACAGCAGTATTAGGGACCTGTACTTCTTTTTCCCTACCTACAATAAGGATACCATATATTACACATGATGATGGTTAGCAAATGTTGACTTCTGCTCTATTCTTTGAAATGTTTATTGAAGTCTGAGACTGTAGGCACCTAACAGTTCATTTAAATGTGCAGCAGTCACAGCTGTGCCAATTTGATGTTTGCTAACATCATGCTGTTGAATTTTCAAATGTACAAAAATGAGGGAAAACCAGAAAAAAAGCATCCCCCCCCAATAGCAACTGTAATTGCCACTGTGGATAAGTCTATAGCGAAGATGTTCAGGCATATACTGAGAAGCAGATCTTATACAGTCTTGGCATGGTTTTCTGTTCAATTTAAGCTGAGGCCAGCCATGCAGAAAGAGGAAGAGTTGCCTTGTCTCAGCCGAGGCCCCGTGTCCCCACAGTTCACGTGGCTCTAGGAATGCTTTGGCCACAAAATGAGTTTGGTCAGCTG
>NW_008825109.1:12405616-12432897 GCF_000699105.1 Pygoscelis adeliae
AGATGTGTGCAAATGGCGAGAGAAGACAAAAGTGGGAAATGCTTTTGTAACAGAGATGCCCTTTTTGGGGACTGCTGAGAAAATGGAAGCAAGTTGTAAAAGCAGAGAGGGTAGAAGAAAAAGAGAAGGGAACAGACACTGCTTGATCTGTAGGGGAAGCCGAGTGTAAGAAAGAGACCTTAACTTGCTGTTGATTCAGATTCAAGGATTACTTCAGGAGGGTCAGGAGATTTAATCGATAATGTGCGCAAGTGCCATATTTTTATGTGTTTCTGTGTTTCTTGAGTCAATTAAGGCAAACTGATGTAAGATACAATTGGAGCTTAGAACCCTTCAAAGGTCATATTTCTGTTTGTTTCTGTTGCCACATGTCCCAGAAGAATGGACTATAATCCTAGTTTACCTTGGGTAAATACAGTTGTGGAGCCTAAAAATACATAAGCCCTGTAGTCCAGTTCTTCTGCAGGTGCTATAGGTCCATACTAAGAATCACACCAATGAAGTGAGGGTGAAAGAGAGTGAGGATGTAAAAAGAGAGTGAAAGAGTGATGCCACCAAGTCAGGTTAAGTCTAGAGAGCATCTGAATCCCTTGCTTTGAGAGTACAGGTGGGGTGTACCCCCTGGTGGAAATCTTCCCAGGGAAGTGACTGGAGCTTTAAGAGGCAAAAAGAAAAAAAAAAAGAACAAATCCCTGGCTTCAGGAAAGCTGTCTCCAAGTAGCGTTCAACACTGCTTAGATCCCACACTCTATACAGAGCAACTGTTTCCCCCATAGTCATTTATGTAATTACAACCTTGCTTCTCCTTTCACCTTCAGAGTGGGAGGTTTTGTAATTCTTGCTAATTTCAGACAGATCTCCCACTGTTTCCTGAGGAACACTTTATATAAGACAAGTATTTCTGCGTGGCTAATGTTTTTAAAGCTGTGTTTGAATTTTTCATGGATGACAGGTTATTTTCTTTCCTTCAGTAGTTGAAATTAAACCAAAGATTTTGTGCTGCTCACAGTTTAAAAATTTGTCCATTTCAGGCAGCAGATGTGACAGGGCCTGGGCCTCGTGGGAGCTTTACCGGTGGCTTTGTTTAAGTTGACATTGGCTGGGTGGTCAGTGCTTGAACCAGTGAATTATTAAGCAGACCTCAGTTCCAGCAAAGATAGTGGGACCTGAGACAGTCACAGTGTGTGCAGTGGTATGCAGCAGTTTAGTATAGAGATATCCAGGCTAGTTCAGATACCAGGGAAGTACATGTGAATCAGCATGCTCTCCTGATGTTTCTGGGATAATGCTCAGCTAAGAAGCATGCGGTGTCCACAGTAACTCAGGTATCTCTACATACTGCATCGTATAAACTTACCCTCAGGTTCAAGCAGGACATGCTCAGCGAAGTCAGGTTATATGTGTGTATGTATGCTTTCACTGTAAAAACAAAGCATAAGTGCTGAAAGTTGTCCAGTTTCACTTCTTCATTACAACCAGGCTGTGGTTTCTTGTCTAGTTCCTTCCTTCTCCAGCAATGCTGTAAATGTTTTGTTTGTCTTCCCTGCTTTGGCTGCACTTTATCAGTGTTTGAATGAAGATGACATCCAGGAAATCCTTCTCTTGTGCTGCCAGTTTGCCAGGAGCTGAAACCAGCTTTCTGGTATGATATCAATAAAACCTGTAATTGGAGACAAGGTACTGAAAATGACATTTTTACACTTTGTGAACAAAAAAAAGATAGGAAGATGTAGGCAGAAAACAGTCGAGTGCACTATGAATCACTGCAGGGGTGCAAACAAAATTCCTTAATGACAGAGTTCTTACTGACAAATTCTGTTTGGTTTTGCCTCTAGAGTTGTCTGTGCTAATGAAAAGCAACTCTGCTTGGAACTTATTTGCATAAAGTATTATACAGTGCACACTGTGTATTAGTGGATGAGAGAAAGAAAGCGAGGCCACCCTGAGACTGTATCCCCATGACAACCCCATTTAATGAGTTACTAAGAACCAAGAGAATATTGAACTAAAAGTCTCTTCCAGTACAGCTAGTGGAGCAGCAGTGTGGACGTTGTCACGTGGCACTATTATGGTCAGCAGGGAAGAAAGATTTGAAGACAGACCCATGGATGGGATTAGTCTGATTAAATGTAGATATCTACCTCCGAATTAATCAACTTTGGCTCCACTTAGCAGTGGGAAAAACATGAGTCTTCGTTTGGCCAGATGAATTTCCCATGAAAGAAAATTATAAGGGGAGCCTTTAGTGATTGGTTCAGATTTAAACATTTACACTAGAGATACCTAAAGTAAGGTGAGATAAATACCATCTTAGTCCCCACTGTATATTCTCCGCTATATTGGAAAATAACTACCCAAAAATTCAGAGACAAAAAGCTGTTTTGAACAAAAACGGGCACCAAAAAAGTGTGATATCATGTCAGTGGAATTGCTACACTAAGTCAGATCCTCCTTTCCCTCAGACTGCTGAAAAACTAAGCGAGAAAAGTTCCACCACTGTAAAATTTCCACCACTGTAAAACAATGCACGTGAAGGCCCAGAAAATGAGAATGTCTATTTCTTTTTGATTAATTGGCCTGTCACTGATTCACAACCAGCTGTGAATTGAGATATATTTATTTTATGGCTTAATCATTTTAATCATTAATTTTACTTTAGATTGGAAATCCAATTCAATGTCCATGTTACACTTCAAACTCAGAAGTAACTGGTTGCAAGGTTTTGTTCTAACACTTGGCAGGTCAGATTCCCCAAGATATTTGTACAAGTAGCTCTGTTGAGGCAGGTGGGACTGCTGAAAATATTAGAAGCAAAGCTGGGCTTGGTATGTAGTTATTTAAATGACACTCAGTTGCTTAATGGATTGATAGGCTCTGTCTAAACTGTGGGACGTGGAGCTGGTATCTTAGAATCATAGAATCACAGAATCATTAAGGTTGGAAAAGACCTCTAAGATCATCAAGTCCAACCGTTGACCCAACACCACCATGTCCACTAAACCATGTCCCAAGCGCCGCATCTACACATCTTTTAAATACTTCCAGGGATGGTGACTCAACCACTTCCCTGGGCAGCCTCTTCCAATGTTTAACCACTCTTTCAGTAAAGAAATCTTGCTGTGTCTGGACTCTACATCAGGATGAAAACCAGGCATTCACCTTTCTGCCTTGGTCTGAACGGCACCCTGGTGTCTGTTGGAAGAGGAGAGGGGAAGGCGGAAGCTGCAATACTCTCTGACAGGTCCTCGGTGTAAATGGCTTGGGGATGTGGACAGAAAGATGCATCATCTTGCAGGTTTCATAGGGTCGTAGGAATCATGCCTGTTGTGTTCAGTCTCCATTCATGGTCATGTGGTAACAATTAAGTTGTTTTCATTTGATATCTGAATATGTAAAACTGGTTAGATTTAAAGTTTATTTTTTCTCAGGTAGGCTAATATCTGTAGCACATACATACACAAACAAATCACTGCAGCAACAGCGTCTGAGAAGAGATGCGGGTATTTCATGAGTCATGAGTATTAACTTCTCCCATAGACATGCCCTGTTTGGTCTGGGGAAGGCTTGGAGTGCAGGAGGGGAGAAACTAAAGAAAAGTTTGTGCTGCTTGTGGGTTGCATGGTTAAAGGAAGCATCTTAGTATTCAGGACTCTTGGGCAGCCAGTTTCCTTAAATGCTAAGTTAATAAGAAAAGGTTTTGACTTTCTTTTCTTAAAGAGTAATATAAGCCAGTAAATCCCGGGGCAATAATTGGTCCATAATCAGCAGGATTTTTCAGTTGTACTAAATCTCTATCAGCATAAATCAAAACAAGTAACCATAAGCGTAATGCAAAGATTCCCCAACCTGGAGTTCATCCAGCACCTGCAAATGGAGTTCTGCATTTCCAGACTCCTTCTTCTTTCAGTTCATCCAGTACCCCATCTTACAAGAGAGCTTCTCCCCTAAGCACCCATGCTGAGAGAGGGGAAAATGAAACTGATATTAACCCCTGATATTCAGGGGATTAGGCAGTTTGTTCCTGTGCAACTAGTCTGGAAGCTATCACGCTGAAATACAGTTTATGAACTCTAAAGGAACTTATTTCAGTTGGATAATGGTTAATTTACAGCCAGAGCTTAAAAGGGTAGAAAAAGATAGCAGCACAATTGGGTCCAGTGCATGATGGGGAAAAATAAATATCTCACAGAAAGAGATATCTGAAATTCAGATCACATTGAGATGCAAAGAAAGCTGTGAAAAGCAGTAGGAGGGTGATTGTATTCCAATTAGATTTCTTCTGCTCATATAAAACAGTCTTGGACTGAAAGTTAATCATCTGATTTATGGATCTTGGGAGGAGTGAAACCCTATGAGCTCCTGAACAATGAGAGGCAAATGAGACAGAGGGGGAGAAAAACAGAATATTTCTGAGACTGTGCTTCTGGGGAAAAACAAAGACAATAAAGTCTAAACATGCTCTTGGTTTAAAAATTTACCTTAGTGCTATCCTCTTAAACGCATGTTCTTGCCATACAAACAAGTTGTCTTTCTTGGCCAAAGCAGTCAAAAGCAACTCATGATTTCATGTGTCACAATCTTTTGGGCACTTGATAAATATATTTCCACAAGGTTTCTGCAAGACCTTCCGGAGTTATGTTGCCGTGGTGGGTTAGTTCATTTATATGATTGGTCATAAGCAATCTGACATCTGATCTGGGCTTGAGTCATACGTAAAAGTGTATCTATTCCTTAGCTGAATCCTTTTAAAAGCATTCCATGTGCGAGTTATATGAAAATTGCTGTCAGCCAAAGGGGAACGGCAGAATTCATTTAACAGCCCTGTTCAGTGACAGGGTTTGGAGCACTGTCAGGTCAGGGACAGGAGGATTGCCTGGCACCAGCTAGGACCCACTTATATACTCTTATTTTTCCTTCAATTAATCCATCAGTAGCTATAATGCAATACCAGGGGCATTTGTGAAATGAGCAACAGAATAGATGTAATGTATCATAGATGCCATTTCTTTCTGCCATTCTTGGGTTTCAGCCTTCTGCCCAGACCTGCTGCTGGGACTGATGCAGCAAAGCTGAGTGCAAGCAGGACAAAGATGATATCGGTAGACAGAGGACAGTACTCTCAAAAATTTTCTTTTAGGTGAAGACATATACCCACGACTGCTAAGTCATATCCATAGTTAGGCCGCTTATGTAGAAGTATCTATAGGTAGCATTTTCTACCAAGATAGGTAAAATAGTTTTCTTCATCAGATTATACTAACTCTTCTATTTCAACCCAAAGCCAGGCTAGATTTTATATCTCTAATCTAAACCTAAAGTCCCCTTTCCACCGCACTGCAGTCCCGTAAGTGTCAGCCTGAATATGTAATGTTTTTTTCAGCTGGGTTACAACTGAGGATGGATGTCTGGCCTGAAGGCCCAGGTGTCCAGGTCAAACCTCAAAGTTTGCAAGTTGATGTCTGGGCGTCAGTTATTAATACCTTTTACACCTTTAGCAGACATGTTCCAACACAAAGTTCTTTACAGACTCCAGGTGGTGGGGAATGCTCTCTCTTTAACAACGAAGGCTGTTACTAGGACTTTTCCCCTAGTTTCTGCATTAGTTTGCACAGAGTGCTGAGACAAGGTCAAAATCTTAATCCTGATTTTCAATACATTGCCTGGTCTGCATACCAAGTACCTAAAACCTTTTCTAAAGAGCTGTTGACAGTCTTCCATCTTAACCTTCAGACCCAGTGCAGCTTCCCACCTTTCAGTGGGAAAGGGCCTGCTATCTCTTTCCCAGCCAGAAACACACACTGACATATGTGTTAACGTTTTCTTCTGCTGCTCTGCTCCTGTGCAACAGGAAGCAGAGCTTAGTCCCTAATTGATTATTTCTATATTCTTAATAGGGACTATTTATAGTCAAAAATTGTCTTTAACAGCCATCTGTTCCTTATGCTGCTCCATACATGCCCTCATCCCTGACCTGAAGTAACCATCCTTTTTTCAAGGAAAGGAGGTTTAAATATTCATGCTGGCTAGGCCTTGAATAAACTCTTAATTGGTATCACAATCTCCCACACAGAAGTGGTTTGTTCCTCCTTTAGACTTTCAGCATTTGAAATATTTACTATAGTCATTGAGGGCACGTCTCACCTCGCAGGAGATAAAATCTACTTCTTGAAAAAAATTTCATGTGTTCAGGCTTGCATTTCTGAAGAACACTGAAACTTCCACCATTTGAAATGCAAAAAGTGACTTAGCCAAGAAAGCACTGTTAGCATGTTAGACTAATATTGTATTTCTTGTAACTGTGACTGTTGCCATTGTGGTCACAACGGAGAAGGTTTAGAAATCTTGGTGATGGGAAAGCTACAGTCACTCCTGTTTGGAATTTCTAAGGTTACTTAGTCATCCATTCTTTCAGATGACTGAGAACTGAGGACTTGAATCAGTAGCTCATGCACTGGCATCCATTTGAGACGCCCTAAGGTAGGTATCCAGCCTGGGACTCCACTGCCACTCCATAAGACCACAAGTCTTTGTCCATACCTGCAGCCTTACAAAGATGCTCCCAGCACCCGAACCGAACTGAACCGTGAACCCTGAACCCTCTTCCCCCAGCTGCACCACCTCATCTCCCGCTCCTGAAATGGAGCAACAGACACAAAGAGCTAAAATGTTGGTGCAATTCATGAGCTTCCTTCTTCAAAAGAAATTGTACACCCCACCACCTAGTCATAGCAATCTGCTGAACAAGCACCTAGTGTAGACCAATAAACGAAAGGAAACTGAGAGGTCAGTACAGGTCATTATTTTCACATACCTTTGAATAATGAGGGCATCACATGTCAGCCAGAGGAGAACAAAATGTCACATTCTCTAGCTAAAGGTCATCATCGGTCATAGGTCATGGAAGGGAGGCCAGGAAATAACCTATGAGGTTAGGATGAGTGCACAAAGAAAGGGCAACAAATGTCAATGAAAGCATGCAGCTGTTGTGAGATGAAACAACTGAGGCACCCTTTTGTGCTGACACAGGCTTAAAAAATGTCTTTGCTGACATTATTTTTTAGCTGGCACTTTTATAGGACATTGACATTAATGTACCCAACCCTGAATTAGCCTTTTCTGAAAGCAACAGTTTGGAAGTTAAGTGCAGCATTTTCCAAAGAATCATAAGTATGACATTTTTATTTCAAGTGATTGATGTAACAGTGGACTTCTAGCACCAAATTCAAGTTTCATTCTCAATCATTGCATCTGTGCAGTGTGATAGCAATCAGAAACAAATGGAGGTGGCAGTCTGCATTGCAGTAAGGTCTTTTGGAAATTCTTTTTGCCTTTACCGACAGTCAGATGTGTCATTTCATGTTTAATACATAGCACTGCATTTATCTGATTGTTTGTTTTAATTCATGGATTTCAGAAAGGTTGATTTCAGGGTTGCCCCTACAGTGATGACAAGCACTTGCAGGGCAATCATACAGTAAAATGATAATGAACAGTTTAGGAATATGTGGAAATATATCCAAACTGAGAGACACCTGCAATTTCTGATGAGTGAGCTGCGTACTTGACTCATCTGTCTTTTGCTTTCTCCCCCGAACAGCAGCACAATACCATTTTCTCTTGTCATTGTGGGTATAAACCTGACAGTCTTACTTCATGAAATAACGTGATGATGCCAGGAATGCACATTAGATGAAGGACTGCTACATCTCCCACACTTATCTTACTGGACGACACATGCAAAGAGACTGTCAAAAAAAAACCCAAAAAGCCTTGCACTGATATCTCCATTGTGGTTGGGCAACTTTGCAGGATGAATGCTATCAAAAGTGGCTTAACTCATGATGAAACGCCCATTGTGAAAGTATTGTATATTTACATTACATTACAGAAAACAGAAAGAGTGCGATCCAGAGATAGAAGAATGGTAAACTGGAATACAGGATTGTTGCCTCTTATTTTGAACTCTTCCAGTTGGTTATCATATACTGATACGACTAACATACGACTGAGATAAAGACCCTCTCTGTGCTTCAGTTCTGCTTCCTGAACAAAGAACACTGACATCTGGTATGGTCTGTTTGGAAATTCTCAGGTGATACTAACTTCCAAATTATTCCTGTTGCTGACTTGGCAGTCAAGTTTTTTTTCAGAGGTGATACCTGAATAATCAGTTTCCCAGTCCACTTTATGTTTAAGAAATGGGTTAGAAATAAAACAAGAAAACACCCAAACTCGAGGGTTACAAGAAAGAACTAATTTTGTTTTTACTTGTCATTGGCTGCACATTTCTAATCTGAACTGCACCTCCCACACTCCTTTTTTTCTGATAACTTTCCAAAAACTGTGGGGTTTTGTTGTTTTTCTTATGAGGTCAGCTTTAGTTTTGCAAAGGTGCAAACACCTGCTCAGATTTGCACACCACTAATAGTCCTAGTGAAACCATAGATCTAAATTGATGCACTCTCTCCAAAATCCCGAGGTCAATTCTTTTGTCTCTGTCTGTAATAGGACAGGATTTTTCCCTGTAAATTTCAGCAGAAGTAGGGTGCATAAGAACTAAGCATCTATGTAAATCGTAACATGGGGCACAGGCTGCATAATCATTTCATCAGACTGTATTCTGACCGGGCTTATTTACAAGCAGTATTTATTTTAATTATGTTTTCTATCTATTCACTCTTCCTTATTTTGGGTGTGTAATTGGCCACCTGAGAAACATGCCATTCTTTCGTCTGCCAGGTTGACTGTCTGATTTATAAGCAGAGAAAACACTTCTCAGGCAGGTTTGAATGAAGTGTGTTTGCAAGAGTATTTGAGTTTAGAATACCCTTTCTCCAACATTCCTTCAAACAAAAGCCACTCTGATTAATGTTAGCGGAAAAGAGGCTGAAACATGTTCGAATGTTGCTGAATTGGAGTTTCAGAGTTTGCAAACACTCCCACAAAGCTTTTACCCATTACTCCTTCCATCTATGTGTAATTCTACTCTCAGTAAACTCAAAGGTTCTAGGGATTTTTTTATTCTGAATATGTGCAAAGCAATGTCCAAGAAATTTCCTTTCCCGTCACAGTTCTGTGTTTTTCCTACTCTGTTTAAACAGGTCAGTTAAATTACAAGCAAAATGAACTGGCTTTAGGGTTTCTGAAGTTAACAGTCTATGCTTCAGAGGTTTACATTTTTTTATTACTTAAGCCCAAAATACATTAATTTTAGTTAGAAATGTTTTAGAAAAATACTCTCCAAATCCCAGAGAGTTCTTAATTCCTTTTTTTTTGGAGAACAGGCTTTGCCAAGCCTAATTCCGATTCAGCAGATTCAATACATAAATAAGACTGTCTTTAAGTTGCAGAAAACTGTGGTCAGTATGCTGCTGTGACCCATCGAACAACCAAAGGGCACTGGCCAATTCAGTCCCATTTCATTGTCATTACTGGTATTATGGTGACTCTGGGCTACACCCAAAGAAGGTGAGTCAGAACTCTACAATAAATATTGTAGATCAAATGCTGAAGAGGCTTTGCCCTTACAAGTACATTATACAATACTAAATATATATACGCAAGTGCTGAGTTAAAAAGAAGTCAGTGACTTTAACATGTCATATCTATATGGAGGTCATTGAACCTTCTTTGAAAAGTCATTTTTTTCTAATGCCATCTGCTTTTCTCATGATTTTTGCCCCTCTCAACCCATATAAAATGGATGTGTATTCAATCTTGAACTAAGCATGCTTGCAATGATTGAGAAATGTCTAAGGTCAGAGCTTACAAAAAATTCATAAGGGAAGCAGCAGGCATAAAAGAGAGGGTTTTTTTTAAAAAGGGTTCATGGGCCTCTGTATGAATTGGGCACGACATATTCATGTTACTGACTTCATTTATTTAATGTGGCTCCGAATAATTGATACCAGTACAGTGATAAAAGTACAGAGACTTCGCTGCTAGAATTGCGATAATGAAGAGCCTCCCTGCTGATTTCATTCATGGGGCTGTTAGTCTGCTGGGAAAGACCTCTGATGAAAACTGGGCTGCAGCAAATGCCATAAAATAATCAAAGGCACAAAGACCTTTACCTGAGGGGAGCTTGGTCAGGGAGTGATTCAGGGCGGCAGAGGGAAAAGAGGGAAAATTGCATTAGCCGACAAACCAGACACAGCTTTTAAAAAAGTCTGATCCAAATTGTGAGGACTGCGTTATATACAGAAATCTGCCGCAACTTTGGAACAGATTCTAATTGTGTGGCTCCAACAGCTAGTTAACTGGTATATCAACAGAGCTTCTTACCTTGCTGAATGTAGTTCAAACTTACTTTATCCTCATCTACCAGCCGTTTGTTCTCTCTGCCTTAGATTGTGAGCTCTCAGAAACAGCAGCTGTCTTTTTATTATATGCTTAGCACAATGGGCTCCCTGTTTGGGCTATAGAAAATAATCATGTAGGCTCAAGACGGCCATAGAAGTGCCGAAACACAGTTGATGTCAAGAGTCCTAGAGAGGAACTGAATATTAATATGCATCTAAAATCCTTTCTAAGCAAAAATCTCATTTGTCAACTCTGCTCATTTGTTTCACTTCATGTAAGTGTGTCAATGGTTGATTAAAATTCATAAATGTGCAGCAGAGTTACTGGATAAACGTTGAGTTATTGTTTACATATCAGAGTGCACTGAAGGCAGGAGCCTAGATGTGGAAAATTGTGTCAAGAGGAAAGGACCATGATATGAGTCACTGCCAGGACAGACTCACCAAACAATCCACAATGTCCCTGTGTAAACTCTGCTAGTGATTAATCATCTGTTACAATGCAATAAAATAAATAAAATAAAACGCCTCTTACTTACAGCCCATGTTTACCTAGCTTCAGCTTCCAGTGACTGCATGTCTTGATGATCTTTTTTCTACCGGATAAAAGAGCTTCTGCTATCAGAAATCTCTTCCTCGTGCGGGTGATTGTGAATTATGATCAAATCGCTTTAATTCCCCTTGCTGTGCCTTCTCTTCATTACACCTATGTTACCAAGCAGTCTTTATTGCATTGGTACTTCAGATTCAAAATCTGGGTCATAGTACTTTGCGTCCTTCTTCCAGTCTTGAAGTTACTATGAAGTGTTTAAGGATAACTCCATCCTGTGTCTTCAGCTACTCTTCCAAAGCTGCTGCGTCAGCCGCTCTAGTCAAAACTTGTTATGAATAACGCCTTATTCATCTTAAAACAAAATGCATTTCAGGTGAGTTCACAGGCACCTACAACTCCTTCTTCCGCCAACGGATTTTTAGGATGTGCCTGCAGAAGGCAAGGTTGCAGCCGTAGTGTACAGTTATGGGTCACACATGTTGAAGTGGATGAAGAATTAGAAAAGGCATTCTGCTAGTGGTGTTTAACTGGATTTTTTAATCAGGTACATTTGGTATGTAGCATTCTTTAAATTGGACAGATGAGCAATTGCTGAATAGCGCTATATCTATGCTTGCAACAGAGTCTGAAAATGGTGTGAAAAGGAGTAGCTGCTGGGATGAAAAAGATGGAGCTATTGCAAATGTGGCTCAGAAATGCCACTGTTCTTTGAGAAAAGGGTGCAGAAAGAGCTGTTTACAGCGCTGAACACAACAAAATCTCAGTGTGGGACAGAAGTGCAGCAAACGTGGAGACACCTTCCCACGGCTGAGTGAGAAGAAAAACATCAACACAAATAGACAACAGTGAACATTGTGTGCCAAACAAATATTGCCACTAACACTGTGCTGGCTGCCTTTCTTTTGACAGAGCTTTCTAACACAGACGAAGCAAATTCGGGGAATAAAGGCACAGTGTGATGTGCATGTAGTGACACAGCTGCCCTCATCTCTATTCTTTAAGAGAAAAGGAAGAAATTTAGACACTTCTTCTCACTAATTAAACCGTCACACTTCCTAAGACCTGGGCCTTGCCCAGATTACAGGACTTACACTGCTGAGTAAAAGAGGGCCAGGGAGCACCTAACCACTAGCCTCCAGACTGGTGACACTGCCGAACGTAGTTAACATCTGGCTCTGTCTGGGACCTCTCCAACAGAGCTCTGCCTGAGGGACAGTTTGGATTTGCTTTGGGAGGTAGCTCACACCAGCGATCTCGGCTAACAGACAGCAAGGACCACTCTGCACTCAGTTTGACTTCTTCCATCCTACACAGTCCTCTTTTGGACTTTTACACACTCCCATACGACAACGATGTGGCATGCAAAGCACCCTCCCAGCTCCGAGCTAAAGGTGCTAAAGCACTCTGGTAGTCTGCAGCACTATTTAATATGCTTTGAACTAGTGTCCGCAATCCCAAATAGAAATAGGCATGAGAAGCACCCCACAGGGCAGGAGGCAGAGGACCGAGCCCTGTGTAGTGACGGAACAGCCAGTCTGCTCTGGTGGGCAAACAGCCCTAGTGAGTTCAGGAGCGAGCCAGTCGGTGCCACTCAACCTTTGGTGCCAGGTATTGTCCCCTGGCTCTCCTTTACTTGGGTGTGCAGAAGCATCCAAACTGTTTGAGGGCCAAACTCAAAAGTCCACTGCTATTCAGTGAGACCACCTGTGTTAAATGAGTACATCTGGGGTTAGGCACTCGCCTGATGGCAAGAATATTTTTAAAGAGAAGAACATAATAGTCGTGTTATAATAGTTATACCTGTTCCTAAGCCAGCCAGTAGAGCTGTAATGGTTAATTTACAGTGATGCTAGAGTAGGTTGAAAGTTTTCATTAAAGATAGTTTATGTTGGCAAATTTCATTATGACAAATGATTTGAATAAATAATAAAAAATAAATGATGCTATTCGAATAAATAACAATAATATAATGGTAACAATAACAACTGAAAAGAAACAAAACACCATAACAAAGCAATGCTTTGTTTTTGACATATTATGCACAAAAAGTTTTGCCTTATTTAAAAATCAGCTGCTATTTGAAATAGAAAATAAAAGGATCCAAGGAAGGATCCAAATGTCAACAACATATTTGGATTTAAACGTTTTGGGCAAACTAATTATTTTCAGAATTTAATTTTGTACAACGTTTGGATTATTTTTTGGGTTTGTCCCCACTTAATTTAATATGAATATTTAATATGAACTTTCATATGTCAAAATTTTTCAATCCTGACATTTTTAATGGAATGGAAAATCCATTTGACAATTGACTTTAATTTGTATGCTTTTGAATTGTTGTATCAGCTTTTGGCTTCTTGTTCATAATGTCACTTAGCGGTGGCACTCTTCGTTCTTGAAAGAACAACTGCTACAAATACACAATACTTTTAAAATACCAAAGGGTAGATAAGCACGGTCGGCGTTGCCTTACAAAAACCATCTGCAGAATAGGATATGGGGAAAAAGCAAAACACCAACTAGAAGGCTTCTCCATGGCAAGCTCTTGTCCATTTGCACTTGCTCTGCTCAGTTCTTGAGTAGTATCAGTCGCCAGAAGTCGGCCTCCCAGGAAATTGCTATGGGTGTCAGACTGGCTAACATCAAACCAGTACAATACAGATTAAGAGCTTGATGCAATTTCATCTTGAAAATGACTAAGTCAGGACTTGGAGTGATTGCTCTGGAAAGCAGAGGTTCAGCTAAAACTAGCTACAGTTGCCAGTAATGTATTGATTTAGTATGCCAGCTATAGAATCGATTATCTTCTGTCTGATTTAGCCCTCTGATTTCTATCTACTGGAAGTGCAGAAAAGTCTCTCTCATGAAAAATACTTTGGCTCTTCTGCATCCTCCCACCAAATAAGCCTCCTACAAGTTTAAGGAATGCTTCACCATAGTCAGAGCCACTTCAAACAACCAGAGCTTAATGTTTCTGAAATAAGGTTTCCAGCAAGGGTTGCACATATTAATAAGGTCAATTGAGGGCACACCTGCAAATGCAAGGGTATTGACTACAGGCAAGTTAACCTCTCTGGGCATGATCTAACCCATCTAATCCACTGCCCTTTCCCCCCTTGGTAATAAGGCAGCTGGACTCCTAAAGGAATTTGTTTTAATTTCTTTTGCATTATGGACTTTTACCTCCTGATGTTACTATATGTTAGATTTGCTAAACATGAGCATAGTAGTTAGATCATTTTTAAAAGCTAATTGTATTTCTTCTGCTAATGAATTATTCATAGTATAATCATATAAATCCACTCTCCACACTGATGTTTTATTTTGCATACTAATCTGAACATTTTGCATTTTCCAGGTTTTGATCTACAGATGATCTTTGATATTGACCTATTCACAAATATAGGGTTTACGTTGCCCTCAGTCTTCTGTTTTTTTTTTTTTTAAATGCAGGCAAATAGCGCATACATTTCATTAATGTAGAAGAGACAGGCTTTGTTTCATGACTACTTCTTCTCTAACAAACCCTCCAGTTGTTATTTATCAAGGGCCTCAAGGAGGTTTTCTAAGAACTGGTGTAGATATCTCTGTAGGCTAGCTATGATACCCGTGTACCCAGATTTCATGACCTAAGTACTCCTCTGCAGTTTTCTCTACTAATTTCAGTTGCTCTTTTTGCTTCAAGAGCCAGAGCAATGCATCCAGAAGTCCCAGGAAAGTAATAGGAAGGGAAGGATGTTACTTTGACCTAAAGAACAAAGTATTGGCAGTTGTATAATGCTAGGGGCATACTGAACATCATCATACTATTGAGGCAATGCATGTAATCATTATGTCCAAGATCTGGTCCCTCCTTTGCCAGAAATAGTTTATGTTTTCAAGGTTCTCATCAGCTTCAATCAGCAATGGTTTAAAATTAAAATAATGAAAAAAAGCTGGTTTAATGTTTTTAATTTATTTTTTTCTGAGGATTTAATACTGTATGAGAGAGAGTGTGTGGTTAAAGTTGTGTTGAGAGCGAAAGAGGGAAGCAATTCTGTAGAAATCTGACAAGCCATTTTTAAGATGCAACAATTTTGTTATTTGCAAACCTTAGTCACAGCAAGCTTTGTTCACATCCGTGAGGATTCCTACTGGAACAACTTAATCTTATCAAGCTGATGGTTAAAAGGTATTCAGAAAATTGCACCATAGCTTATACATTTGCATCATGATCTCATACCTTGTTGAAAGAAGAGTATTTCTCAGTAATACTGGGATAAGTTTTTTGTAATAAGAAAAATTAACCTTGAAGAATATTGAGACTACAGTCCAGCAAGGCCTTACTGAAGGAAGGAGACTTCCTAAAGGAAATTTTCTGTCAGCCTCAGAAGCTGAGATGTATATTGTCAATGAGAGGGAGAAACAGAAGGGAGGCTTCCCCTGAAGTAACCTGTGAAATTTTGACCTGGTGTTGATAGGAGGCTGTTACTGTACTTCTGAAAATGAAAACCTGATTCTGTATAGGATGACAGCTTTCCTTCTTATGAAAGCATAATTAGCCTGGAAGGTACAAATTTTTAGGTGAATGGAAAGATTTGACAGGCTTTCAGTCCAGTTGTTTGAGACCTGACCATTCTCATGCTCAGCACCGAAGTCTCCCACCCCTCAGAAACACCAGGAAAGATTGTGCAGAGGTAGAAAATCAGTGCTACACAGCTGGCTAGGTGGACAATGTCTGATGCAACTTCTGCTAACATGCACAGGTTTTATGATCATGCCTGTAACCAGAGGGCTGAGGGGACATGTTAATTAATCTGAAGGAAAAAAAAATATTGCCAGAGGCCAGCTGCTGTCTGAATTGATAGAATAGCTCCAACCAGCAAGACTACTCTTAGCAGTTTTGTCTCCCAGGTGCCTCAGGAGTACTTTAACTGCAATCAGGGAAAGGTGCAATTCCAATAATAACTTTCTTAGTTAAGAGGCTGGCTAGAGTAAGGGTCTCTGCAATGTGGTTGTAAACTGGCTTGGGACGTAGGCTTTGTCCTAGTGAGGCTATGAGCTGTGTGCTATTATTAGCAAATACCCTATGAACTTGTATCAGGGTTTGGAATTCACTCCCAAACCCTTCTTCTTATTCATCATCCCCAGAAATAACAGGTGTTTAAAGAGAAAAGAGGAGATGCAGTAACGATAATAAGGCTGCACCTCTGTAATGTAGAGGTCTGGTTTGCTTAAAGAACTTCCTCTGCAGAAGGTGCTGTCTGAGAAGAGCCTAGCTTGACTTTCGGGTCCCTCAAGAGTACTGCTGAAGAGATATATCTTGTCAGTGAAGGTTGTCATCATCCAGACTGTAAATATACTTGTTTGATTGCAAGTTTGAGTGTTTTCTTTCAGCAAAGAATTCCGTTCTAATTCCTAAATTTTTCATCGTTAATTCTGCCCTTTGAGCAGTTGTGCCATATGCAGCACTAAACAATTGACTCACTATTTTAATAATATGGTCTCTCTAATCACTGAAACAAATGAACCGAAGTAACTTTTGATTTAATTTTGATCCTTATCTTTCAGCTTGCTTAAACTTTCTAATCCTGTGCCTTTCCAGCATCAAGAGCTCTGTGCCTAAAGGAACTAAAATTCATAGACATATCTGGATTGGAGGAGCTTATCTCCTTAACATAATACCTGTCATATTAGTAAGCCTAAAGTTATATATACTCAGATAAGTATACATTTTTACAGGCAAATTTTAAAACATTTGAAAATTAATCAAATAATGTCTTTTTCTGGTAATTTATCCCCTAATCTTATATGATGAACTGTTGGAAAGAGCTAAATATGTGGTAATTAGTTTAATATCTAATCTAATATTGCATCATTATTTTAATATGTGACAAGAGTTGCATGCTAAATTTTCTTCTGGCATTTCAGAGGGGCTTGTTTATAGGATTTACAGAAGGAGAATGAAGGGCCATGCAATCAATGGCTTTGTAGCTGAGAGAGAGTCACCATGAGGTCACTGTTCGACAGATAAATGATGAATTTTTAAGGGTGATGCTTTATTCTGTAACCTTTTGACTTTAGAATTGCCCTTGTAACAGACAGCCATGAGCTTCAGCAAATAAGTGAAATGTGAAAAACAGAAAACAAGGCTTATTATTTGACCTGCTTGTTAGGAAAAGCTTCTTTTGTGTGCACAGTGAGCCTAAGTAAATCCTTGAATTGGGATTGTTGTTTTCTAACTAGCATCAGAAAATAAAGCTCGCATCATGTCAAACTCATCGTAATGACTAGGATTCTTCATGTTCGTGTAAAAGATGCACAGTTTGACCAGGACCATGAGGTAATGTACAGTAAATAGAGGATGATGTTAGAGAAGAGATCTTGCTGACAGGAATAATGTGATTCAGCCTCTAATGACTCAGGGTTTTAAGAAGTGTTTTGGAGTAGACTTCAATTTACAATTCTCCTTTGAATTGCACTTGCTTATCATTAAACCCTCTCAGCTGAAAGCCTCTCTCTTGCGCCTCAGAAAAGGATAGCGTCTTGCCAGGAAGAAATGTGGATAATGTTTTGCTCAGAGTGATAAATATTCACATACATATAATAAAGCCCCAAATGCCAGAGGTGGCCTCTCTTTTGTAATGCCTCAAGCAACCCTAGGCCACCCAAGGTGATGGCCAGCCCCCTCCTCCTACAGTCCTGCCAAGGGCTATACCCCTCACATCCCTGGGACCAGGGTCCCTCTGGCTTTCTTTTACCATTTGTAAACTTTGCTCGTTTTCAAAAACAGCCCCTGGTTTCAGTGTGTCCCCATTTTTTCCTGCCCAAATCTGAGGATTACTCCATCTTGAGTCTCTCGTCTAGAAACAGGGAAGGCTGATGGCTACTGGGGAGGCTAACAGGGCTTCCCTGCTTTTGTCTTCTGTTCTCCGAGTCTCAGCACTTGTATTCCCAGTGCAGCCCTGAGTCCCCTCTGGCCTCTCAGGCCTGTCTTTCACACCGGTGTCATGCACACCTGAGAGGTGAAATAGGAACTCCTAGTGATTTCACTTGGTATTTTCGGTGTCCATCATTTTCAGTGTCCGGTATTTTCAAAAGTCTGTCATTGCATAGAGAAAGAAAGCAAGGGAGCCAAGATCTCCCGAAAGGCTGAGCAGCAACGGGGAAGAGCAGGCTGAAATGGAACATTTCTGTTTTGCAGAGAAATTCTGGTATTTCAGAATTCTTTGTCCATCACTGGGAAAAAAGCTACACATACTGAACTCCCCTCCAGAATATGTATTTCCCCCCCCTACAAATAATTAAGAAAAACTAAAGTATATGTTTCCTAACTAGCTAACTAAATATTTCCGAACAATTGTTTTCCTTGCTTCTTACTGAGCTGCTCCTAGAAGACCAACAGCCTTTCAAGTTTAAGCTGAGCCTTTTCATTCTTCTAGATGTTAGCTAAATGTCACCAAGCTTCTGGAAACTGGAGAATTGAGATATTGAAAAACTTCTGCTACAGCCTGGGTTTCTGGGCTCCCAAACATGCTGCAGGAACCTTAAAACTTTGTGGGCTGCTAAGTCTGTAGTAATCCATACAGAGGGACCGCTACAGAAATCTCAACCCTAGAAATCTGGGTTCCTGTAGGCAGGAAGCAAAGCAGTTTCCAGTGGCCTCCTTTTTTTAGCAGAGGTTCATCTAAAGTCATATATTTCTGCAAAACATTCTGCTATTGACAATTTGACATGCTTAATGGAACAGGAAACCAAACCCAATTTTGTTTGGAAATTCCCAGACATCCTTATACTTTGCCTGGCTCAGGGTGGAAAACAACTACCAATGCCTGCAAAATCAGAGACTGATTTTTGGAATCTTGCTCATGATAATAATGCCTCGGTTTCCCTATCTGTAAATTGTGAATAAATCTTCTTAGATCAAAATTGTTCCTCTCAATCTCATTGATATCTGAGGAGTGTTTGAGAGTCACTAGCTATGCAAAGAATTTCTCTTCTCATGCCTGCAATGGGCGATGCGTTGTTTGTGATGCTCTGTGAATCTCCAAACCTCACTTGCCTGACTTAAGACTGTAGTTGGGCTGCTTTGATGTCTTAGGAAGGGAGCCTAAACTCCCCAAAGTAGAAAATCAAGTTGAAACTTATTTCTTTCATGTGGTGTCTTATGAATAGGTGCTGTGGGTGTTACATTTAAGTATAAGAGGGTTGTACTTTTGGAAAACACCTTTAACACAGTCTGTGTGGGAGAGAATGATTTCCCTGCAATCTTTGATTGTCTTCTTTTTCTCAACCAATTATGTTCTTCTAAGAAGGGACTGTGTCAATGGGCATTTGTGAAGTTGGGAAAGCTAATGTTCTGTGCTCAAGAGGGATGTGATTCCTTCTTTTCTGTCCTTAAGGGTTAAGTGGTTACTCAGATAACCCAGATTCTGCATGAAAAGACCTCAATTACAATCAATTTTCCCTCCATCAAGAAGTAAAATTTGCTAATCTGTCAACTGTGTTGATTCAAAGATCATATATGATTTGCTGCTAACAGTGTGAAGACTAAGAAGGGTGAAAAGCAGCACTCCTGTAATACTTCTAGATACCAAATTCTCCGCAAATTCTCCAATGTGCTGATTTCTTTAAACGTGATAGGAACAAGCTCTTCCTTTCTGCCTGTCTGTATCTTCAGGTTGTAAAGGCAAGAGAAGGATTGCACCTTTTTCTTTTCTGCAAACTCAGCTCCCTCTCAGTCCCTTCTGATGGAGGTCTTTGGGCAATGCGATATATAAATATTTATTGCTCTGCCATAGAAAAGAGTTTATTTCTCTTCCCAGGGGCATTGGCCCCATGAAACATTATGAGTTCTGAATATTTTATTGCATGGTAACTCCACTACCAGTTCCACTTCTCTTCATTATACAGCAGCTGAACATTACATTCCTCCTCAGGGATGCTGAAGTTTTCTCATACTTTCCTAGGGCATGTTTTTCTGGAGTCACACGAACTTTTTTTTACTAACTAGAGGATGTAAACATCAAAGTGTCAACAGACTAAATGTCAAGTGACCAATGTGAGCAAACGGTCTTAAAAATCTGTTGTAATGAAGTTTGTAGTTACGTAGAGCTCTGTTTCACTGTACACTCAACCAAGTCAAACAGACTTACAACAGAGAGACTTTTGCTTCAGAAACCAAAAGCTGCTTTCTCACTAATGAAGAACTTTCACATAGCTGTTAGAGCCTTTGAGACTACTGAATGGCTCCAATTTCTTCTGGGTAGGAGGCAGTGGTGCTACACTCACCTTTGTGAGCTTGAGACAGTTTTACTGCAAGGAGGGCAATGAATGCTGTAGTCCTTGCTGCAGACTTGCTCAGATTCTATGGCTTTAAATAAACTCGATGGTCCGCTGTTTTCTGGCATGCCTCATAAATCTGCCTATATAAGTCTCAGTACATTCTGCCATCTATTACTCATGTCCATATTAGAGATAAAGTAATTCTCTTTGAACTTCCACTGCTGCCAAAAAGCAGAACATCATAATGCAGAACAAATACTTCTTCATGTTATATCCCCTTTATTTTTGTGCTTGACCCTTACATTATGTGGTGGGAAAAAGTTTGCAACTTCTTCTCTTGTTTTTGAAATGGCTTCCGCAAACTTTTTGAGCCCAGGTGGAAAGGGAAGAAACTGACTTTGCAATGCTTCCTGAAGTGACTAATATCTTTAGAATAATGTTTTGGAACTATTCTCGCTCTTTCGTTATAAACCCTGGAGCAAACATGTGGCTGATTAAAATCAATTAGCTGCATTTGTGGGTGAATTAAAAAAATCTGGTTGCTTACGCAAGCTTTAAATGAGGCTTTGCATCTTTCACACAAAACCTGCACTTCTCTAGAGACTTTGGAATAACCTTCCCATGAAAGTTCTTGTCTGGAAAGTTTCTTGCATAACTTCAGATTTCCTTTATTCCTCGCAGTTTGAGGACACCTCTCCTTTTCTCCAAGTCCAGTAGCCTCCAGAGGATGCGGATGGACATAGGAAAAGCAGGAAGGGCTGTTCAGGTACGCAAATTTAATCTATTCACTGTTGGGATCCATTTTAGAGGACTAGGCAACGCTTCAGACATTTCCCTTGCTTGGGCCAGTGTACTTTCTCTAATTAGAGAGGTAGGTTAAGTTATCTTCTCATTGCAGCAATTAACACTTGCAGTGACTGCCAGACAATTTTGTAATGATTCAGGAAGAGCATCCAACTTCAGAGAAAGCTGTAGTGTTCCAGTACTTCTTTGTCAGAGATGAAAGTTCACATTTCAGCTAGGAACAAGCTGCTCCAGAATGCCATTAGACCACCCTTGCACATAGTGCATAGTGTGCTGTATATTAATGTTCTTGCTATAAATAAAACATTAAGTTTATCCCATACATCTGATTTTCACATCTAAGTATACCCTATACAGCTTGGATTACAGTTGGGCATGTAGACAAAAAGCATCATAGCGAAGGCAGACAAGAGACTACTCCACTTAATTCTGTGTAAATGAATCTTTCCTGTAGCAGTTTGCTGCAGTGAAATTCACCCATTTGGCTGCCCTAGAAACACTGAGACTGCACGTAGCGATGCTAGTGAATAGTTTCAGGCACTTATTTACAGAACATAACTGAAAAGAAAAATAAAAATGCCTGTACCATTGTCGTTTTTGTTGTATTAGAATGCTGGACAGCTTCCTGTCTCCTGTAGTCTCAGGAGTGACTCTTAGTGTCAAGTAATAGAAGCAGAGGTGCATTGCTTCAACACCCTGGCATGCATGTGGTTAATAATGCACTTGGTGTTCCATGTTACTCTTCCTTTCAAGAGATTTGAAGGGGAATAATTTCAGATACAGGTAACAGTTGTCTTGCTTCTCCATGGAATACCTTTTTTAGTCTTTACCTTTACTCACTGTATGTCAGAGCATACTTCACCTCAAGTGCTTCGCCTTTTAGAAGAGGTATGAACCATAATTAGGTGTATGTGGCAGTAGCCTGCTGTTAAGCTATGTTTACACATTAAACTTTCTAAAATGCAAATATATAGCATGATTTTTATACCAGGACAATAGGCTGCCTCACTCTTTATTTTCATTTGTTTCAGTGCTACCAGGAATCAGCCTGAACTAAATAAAGTTAAACAAATTTTAAACTTAAATAACTGTTTATGTACGTACTTGTATTGGTTTATCTGGATTCTTTAAAAGCCTTACATCCCTCCATCATGGTCAAGGCTTCCGTTAATCCTGTACAATCCCACTGAACTCTGTAGACGTAAATGAGAGCAGAATGTGGCCTATGACATTGTATTGGCAAAAACATCTATTTGAGAAAAGGATTGTTTCAAATAAATTCTACTGAAACTGAAACAAGTCATCTTTTAGTAGACACTGTTCTGGAAAACATTAGCCCCCAAAGTGACAAGTAAGTAAAGACAGGATTGTAGTGGAATCATAACCAATGCTGCTGCAACTTGCCAAATATATAGCATTTAATAATACGAAGTGACAGCAATCTTGAAATTCTAATGCTTTAAAGCTATCCACATTCAGAAACAAGTTGAAAAATAACAGAGCAAATTGATAGGATTCATGTAAAAATTCTACTGGTCTGTCTGGAAAGAGTATCCCGTTAAATGAAATATCATTAAAAGCCTCCAGCTAAGAAGAAACCGAGTGATACCCAGTGTCGAACCACCTTTTAAAAATAAATCCTCTACTTAGAATGGAAGTCAATGAACGTTGTTAATTCATGACTGTTGCACTGCATATTCCTAAATAGCTAGATTGTGTCCCTAATGCAAACAGTGGAGGGCATACAGAAGAGCTGCAGTAGTCAAATCAGACAAACAAAATATGGATTAAAGTTTTAGCAAGTGGGCTAGAAAGAGCATAGGTCTCAGCCCAGCTAGATTCCAAAGACAGTAGTAAGACACTTTAATTACATGATTGATGTAGGCTTCAAAAGAAAGCACCGAATCCACAATGACCCCAAGGTCACAAGCATTATCTGAAGGATAAAAGAACTACCACAAATGGAAACTACCACAGATGACACCTGAGACCTCTGCGCCAGTGAACTAATCAATAGCAACTCAGTTTTGTCTGTGTTAAGTTTAACAAAATTTGAAGTTACCCGTGATTAAATATCACAGAGGCAATTACACAAAACATCAAACTTCTTTGTAGGCTCTGCAGGGACTGAGAGGATATCCAAATATCGTCTGCATACAAATGACACAGCAAACAGGGTGGCTGAATAATGTTAAGTAAGGGAAGTGTATAAATAGAAATCAAAATTGAAACCATAAGAGGATCACAGCCTTCCTGAAGAATGAATTCCTTCCAGCAGAAGTGAATGTTGTCAATACATATAAAACAGCGAAGACAAACTAGTCCAAGCTCCCAAATGGAATTGAAGAAAGGCCTGATAAATAGTCACTGGAAAGTCAACATCTAGTAAAATATATGAGCTGTTAAGTAATTTGAATATTTTATTCACCTTCATTAATACTTCTGGAAGCAGGAAGTCCCAGTGAAGTCAGTGGCTGTATTTCAGTTAAAATGAATAGCTTAAGCTATGCAGACGTATTAGTGATGTGCTCAGCCTTTCTCTGTAGATACCAGTAGTATTGTTGAATTGCAATAATGCACTAATACGAGAAGACAATTGCCGATCAATGATATTGTCTCTTGAAAGGCAGTGCTGCAACGACTTCCAACATCTCATCTACCTTTGGAATTGGAAAAAGGCCAGGCACAGACAGAAGTGGAGTTAAGTCATTGTTAAAGAAGTGAGAGTAACTTCGTGCGTACATTCAAGCCAGATGGAAGCTCAACTTGACAGGAAAAACATCAGGACAGGAGTAAGAAGAACAAGCAAAGGTTCACGAGTGGGAGAATTTCCAGACAAACTGTGGCAATGGCCAAAAAAATCTAGGCCATTTCCAAAAATTAATGTGGGAATTAATAATGATTTATGACTGTAAAACTGACATTAATTAAAGCAAGTTTAGCAGTATTCTTATCACTTAGATTTGATGCTATTACAGCTAGCTGGAAAGAGCATACAAATTACCCAGAAAAGGACTTTCAGCTCACCTATGAGGTTTTTTTTCCTATCATGTTTGCATTTCTTAACCATGTTAGTGCAGGATCTGAGCCAAAAGCAATCACAATGGAATATGGATAGAGGATAAAAACTTACTAAATCCTTGCAAGGAAGGACAGTAGCAGAGTTCAACAGAAGGCAATGTCAGAGACTACAGCTTAAAATGCTCTCTGAAGTAAAAAAATTCAGAGTATCAGCTACCTAAATATAAACCTGCGTATAAAGGTTTGCTGGGGTTTTTATGTGTGGGGGTTTTTTTTTTGAGATCTAACCGATCGCAAATACCAAATACAGAGAAAACAAATGCAAAGACAGTTGTTCCCAAAATCAGTTCTTGGTTTCTAATAAATCGGGACAGGGAGGAGGGATCAGCCATGGACCATATGTTTCCTCTGCCACCTTGATTTAGTGGCAAAAATTGACCTTTGCTCTTCAGTTCAAAAGTCCAGGCCTTCTGTGAGCTTACATAATTAGACGTCAGCTGTATGGCAATAACGTAATGAAACTCAGGTGTGGATTTAGCAGGACAGCCGAGGGGGATGTGACCTCCTTCTCTCCCCCAGTTCCCCCCTCTCCCCTGCTCCACTTCATGCATGCTGCCTGCCGGTGCTCTCAGGCCCATCCCCACGCGCGCGCCGGGAACGGGGGCGCCTGCTACCGGGTCCGTACGGTCCTGCGATGAGTCCCGCAAGGGGGCCGGGGTGGCCCAGGCGCTGCGGGAGCAGCCGTGATGCAGGGCTTAGCTCTCCTGTTTAGATCAGGTGTGGCCTGCCCTTGAAACAGTGCTGTCGGCTCCTGGTGCCTACGGGGTGGAATGGGCTCAGAGAGTCGGGGCGGGGGGGACACTCAGAAATACTTCCCAGCTCCAGGCACGCATTGCAGCCGTGTTCCAAGTATTGAGGGGAAGTGTTAAGTGTTTGTTTCCCATCTCTGCCCGCATGGCCTGACGCCCGTAGAAAGGACACTCCAGAAGGTGCACCGGCTACAAGGGGGCTTAGCTTGCACAGGTCAGGTCCCAGATCTGGACAACCGGTGCTTGTGGAAATTCAGTCACGGTGGGCTAAAACTTCAGTGTGTGATCCCACTTGAGTAACATAAAAACCAAGATAAAGAATGAGTAGCTCGACCAAAAATTATCTACGTTTTGCATGTAAATTGGAATGGTTTGGACATTAAAGACTGAGGGAAACCCACTCTACGTCGTCCTAGTTAGAAACTCCTGCACAGAAGAGAAAGAAGATCCTAGTTCTACTACCTGCTTGCAAAGGAATCTAAACCTGCATCACCGCTAGACTGGGGAACAGCCTAACTGCATTTGCACATGGTTAGAAAGATATCCTTATTGTAACTATTGTAACTAGTTACAAGGATCACCACTGCTTCCTCTATTTTTTTATAGAATTCTCCCTTTGTTTTCAGTTTTGTGTTTGGGGTTTTTTTTGTTGTGTTGTTTGTTTGTTTGTTTGTTTTGTAACAACATCAGAAATGCAATTATAATATTTCATTTGAGTTTTTAAAAAAGGTATAATTTGACTGGAAATGAATTATTTTAGATCTACAAAAAACTTAAGAGGAAAATGACCATGAAGCAAACAAAACCTGTCAACAACCCAGACAGCTCTGAGCACAAGCAACAAAAAAGAAATTCACCTGTGCATCTCTTGGCAGGGATTTTCCTAACTCCTTTGATTTTCTTAACTCTTGAGAAAAATGAGTCCCTTCTTTAAGTCCCCTGCTGGCTATGTGACATACAAAAATAGCTCTTAACTCTTTAAAACAGGTCACTAACTCTTTTATAACATCTCAGGCTTTCTACAAGGCATAACATGTAAAGCAGAGGTTAGTATTTCACATTGTCTCCTTACCGCCAGTCTTACAAGGACAAAATCCATCATGGCCCTAGAATGTCCTTCTCTCTAGTCCTACTTGGTGTTGCCCTGCTTTATGGATAAATATTGTTTAGATCAGAAATAAGACATACAAACACCGGTATTCATACAACACTTCTAAACTTTTGCACACCACTTTCACATGTCTAATTTTGGAATTTCCAGACATTTAGGCTTCAGGAAGTTGAGAATTAAGCTGCTCTGTTTTGTAAATCTGGGACAAATAATCTCTGCTTGTTTTCAGCAATACTAATATACTTATATCCCTATTAATAGTCTACATGTGCATCTTTGATCCTATGGTCAGGATTGGTGAGTTGATTACTCTTCAGTGGGAGCAGTTGATTGGGAGCAGTTCTTATTTCTCTTTTTTCTAGGTTTTCATATTTATGGGAACAAATCCACGTAAGAGATTCCTTAAAAAAATGTATTGCTTGGGTAGAAGTTGTACAGGTGACCTCTGCCAGGTCTAGCTGCAGTGGTCTGAGACATAGCAGCCCAGCTGTACCCCTAGCCTTGCAGACGACTTACCACTTATAGCAAAGGATGCAAAAGCAAATATTTGCAAGTTCTCCACTGGCAGCAGCTCACAGTCCAACATACAGGAGGCAAGCGGCATTGAGCATTGACAGCTCAATGACAGCTATGGTTCCCCTAAGCCATAAATGCGGTTTTAAGTTTTCTACTACCATATCAAAAATACCATAAAAGAAAGGACTTATCTAGTACAAACTCATCCTGGCAGGACGGGTGTGCTGAAAAGACACTGGCATGCTACTTTTCTCTATCGGCATGGCCACAACAAGGTCACAATCTTTTTCGCCCCTCCATCCTCATCCATTTTTCACCCAAAGTTCTTGCCTACCCTTCAATGCAGGCTCTAGAGCCCTGTAGCATCTCTTTCTTTTTGGACACTGGCATCAGACCTTGGCCATTATATCTACATGTAGCAATTACAGCAGATGCCATTGCAGTCTAGCCAGAACCAAGCTCCAGGCCAAAAGCGGCTCTATTGGACACATATACACATCAGCTCTGCTGGGAAAAGCTTAACATTTCCCTTCCTTGCCTTGGAGAAGTTCCTGCAGAACATACCTGTGTGTACTGCAACTATTTTGTTGGTCGGTGCTTCCCATTTTCTGCCTCTTGCCTCCTGCCTTCTCTACGCAGTCCACGGTGAACAGAAAGCTGATGCCAAGCCTCAGTGCAGCCGCATCATTTGCCCAGTCCTGCCAGGCATGGATGCACGCTGTTGCTGCTATTTCTGTTGCTCAAGGGAGAGGCAAAAATAGCACATGGTACTTGTAATGCCAAGATTCCGGGGCATTTTGGCCTGCCAGTGGCGTGGTACTTTTTATGAAGCTATTTCCTGGGTCACCAGTTGACCTTGGAAATGGAAAGCTGGCCCTGTCTAAGTGAACTGCCCCAAAATA
>NW_008825109.1:12432987-12465420 GCF_000699105.1 Pygoscelis adeliae
GCAGGGCTGGTGTCCCGGTATGCACAGGGCAGGGAAGCAGGGAGCCGTCCGGGATACCAGTGACACGTGCTGGCAGGAAATCACCACTGCATGCTTTTGCTGATTTGGCTGTGCCTCGTGCTGGTTTCTAAACTGGCTTAAATCTGCCTTGCCTGGTGATCCAGCAGGTTAAGGCTCTGACACCCGTTATCGTGGAGCCATGGCTGTTAAGGGCTGCTGCAAGAGCTTCCAGGGCTTTCTCCTCCCCGCAGAACTGACACCCTGACTTTTAGAAGCTTTCAGTAATTTTTTCATAAGCGTAATACGTGTAGTGGGCTGCTGTTCTTTCTTTAAGTAACACCGGTATCTTTCACAGGACTATTACGGAGAAACTGGTATCCTCCCTAGTAAGTTAGGTTAGTTAATACTCTCCGTGATAAGGGAGTCTTGTGATTTTTCCATTACGAACCTCTCACAGCTTCACTATTTGCTGTAAGGCTTTGATATACTGCAGAAGAAACACCCTCAAGCTTCAGAAGTGTCTTTTTTCTCTAAAACTCTCCTTTGCTACAGCTGAGCAAAAACTGTTAAAGTAGTTCTTTTCTTGCACATGTACATCACATATACAAATTATAATTAATTTTAACCTTACCTTAAAATATTCCTAAGAAGTAACACATCCAAATTATATAATTTCACTATGATTAAAACTGAAGCTGCAAAGTAAAGTACTCAAAAGTTGGAAAACGACACAATCAAGGTTGGCTGTGCAATCATAGTTTGCGTCGCTAGTGCATATGCATTCTGGTACTATTTGAAAAAGCTGTTTGAAATTGTTGATCTTTCTTCTGACAGCAGGATCCCCTGCACCGGGTAGCTTACAGATCAAAACAGAATTTGCTTGGGAAATAGTGATTCTATCATCTCGTAATCTTCAAGTCTGGTTCTGTAGGATTGGAGGGGACAGGACATTAAGAGGAGCAGGCTTTGAATTTTTGTTTGCTTGTTTTACATGTAATATTAATTACTCTACTGGGGGATAGAATAATATTGCTTTGAAACTTGTCAGTGCTATGGACCAACAGGTTCCAATCTCAGCCATACTGACTTGTCTGCGCACAGACTGTAAGCTCTGTCTTGACAGCTGCATACTCGTCCTTTAGGCAAAGTTTTAAACCAAAAAAAACCCCCCAAATTCTAACCCCTGAGCCCTGTTTCCCACTGATCTTAGAAACCACATAACATTTCATTAGAAATTTTCCTGTGATCATTGGCCAAAGCATATCATCTTTATTTAATATTTTTCTACCACTGACTACATGTATTGGTTATTTTGATTTAAAAGATTTGTATGCACCTACCATCATGGTATTTGGATGCATGACAGTACTATTCTGAGCTAGAAAAGAACCCAAATAGGACCAAAGGGAATGTGATGGAGCAGCCAAGACAAATTTCTATGTTTTAATTTTGTTACATTTGTAGATTTTTTGTTAGCGTGATGGTCTTTTAAGCCAGGTTTGCTGGCAAAACACACGATAGCCGTATGAATTGTAAAGCCTCGCAAAAGTGCTTCCAAATTAAAGAGTTTAAAATCAACAGAAAATAAATGTAGGTCACATTCAGATCCTTAAACCAGCTGCAGTCGCAGAAACAAACCTGGGCATACTTTAAAACATGTCTTTCACTTCTCATTAAACATTAAGGACTATGATTGCTTATTAGAAAATAATGGTGTACTGAATGCATTCTGAATGACTTGGATGCATTACACCCACCAAGCCAATGTGAGAAACAAATGCAGGCCTTGTCATGTTTTCAGAATACAAAAAAGGGGTACCTCTGTGTTGACAGTTTCAGGCGTATGAAAATTACCCCACAAATGACAGCTTTTCAAAAAAACCATAATAACAATAAGGAATGTCTGCAGCAGCTAACCTGGGACCTCACAGCAACACGTGCGTGTTTCTCAATGTGAAACGTTTGTATTTTCTGCACTCAACTGGATATGCTTGTGCCATGAATTTGAGGCACCCAAGGGCTCTGATTACCATGACCTACTAACAGTCATGCAAAGCAAAGAACTTGTACAGCACAACAAATTCCTGTCTTCGTATTTCCCCCTGACAGCAGGGCCAGGGAGTTAGAGCTCTTGTGCTGCTTACAGGGATTTTCATGCAGGAGTTATTCTCAAGGGGCTGTTCCCATAAAGTTTAAGATCCTTTTAGATAGGAGAGTGGTTGAGAAACAAAGCCTTAGCATAGTTGAGAATGAGGTTTGTTTTGTACCTTGCAGAATACTAAGACACCAAAGTATTTCAGAATTAAAGGTGGGAACAAATTTGTGTATTAAATTTTGAGCATGGCTATGCTCCAGGAATGAAAAACACGTATTGTCAGAGGGAAAATAAAGTGATGACCAATGAATAAGAAAACATAAGGATGTCTCAGAAATTGTTGGCCAGATGCAATGTAATAAGGATGGCTTCATTATGAAAGATGATATGCAAGAATGTTGAGAAAATCTGCTCGTTAGTCCAAATGGGAAAATCTTTAGTGTTCTGTAGTTGATATCAAATGTTACTTAGCATTTGAACTTCTTCACTTGAGTTTCCAACAGGCACCAAGACATCAGTTGGTTTCAGCTACTGCTTTATAACCAAAAAACAGAACTGGTGCTGATGTTGTAACTAATTTTGCTATTTCTATGGGTATGAAAAAGGATTCTCCTAGGTTTATATGCCAGAAAACCAGGCAAATATCTACTCTATGATGCAAAGAGCTTATGGCAAATATCTGACAACAGATAATGTATAGAGGCAAGAGAGAACAAAGAAATCATGCTAAGCAGTGGTCATAGCATATTAATAATCTGAAGACTATCAAGGTAACATTAATGGCAAGAGAGAGCTTAGATATGGACATGAAGTACAACAGTGGACATTAAATAGACAAGAATTATAGAAGTAGCGTGGCTGGATTTAGGAATGTATTGGCTGCAGTGCTTATGAATTCCTAACAAAGTATCTCATGTTGGCATGAAGTGTGATCGTATGGAGACAAATCTGGCAGAAGAAACATTAAGTGGTAAATAACTATAGTCATAAAGATACTGAGCAAAGGAGTTGCCAGTTTTGTTCAGCTAGATCAACTTGGCCTGCTGGTGATGAAGAAAAAGTCAGAAGCACAACCCTGTAATTCATGCAAGACCACTCTTGAGGTTAAAGAGTTTGGCTTTCCATCCTGTACACAGACACATCTGAGGGGGTCTGACATCAGCTGGGACTCTGTGAAGCTGCATGCATGAACCCTGTGGTTCACTCTGGCAAGAAAAGGGCACCAAGACAGCATTGGATTTGAAAAGTCAGAAATGCACAGCTATAAAATATCAGCAGAAAAACAGATTTTTGTGGTTGGAGATTCTTGGAAAGCAATCTACTGAGAGAGAACCGGAAAGAACAACGTGGGACAAGGATTTTTTCAGTATGTCTTCAATAGGCTTAAAGGTTTAAACAGTTGCTAACCAGAAGCTTATTCAAAATGCTAAATGAGCCCATAGCAAGTTCCAGTTTTAGGGCATCATTTGTACACTACTGACTGACCTATAGGTCCTGGCCTGTTTTTTGGTTCTGGCTGTATTTGGGCCAGCAACCACTCACACAGGAGTGGATCTGAGTGCATCTCAGCCACTCTGAACTTCCACTGAGTTTCACTATAGACTCCGGTTAGCAGGCATGGGGCAAAGCAGCTCAGCAATAGGATCATCCACATGCAGTCTGCGAACCCAGACATATGAGATCCACCCAAGGAAAATGCCATTAAGGTGAATAACCAACTCATTTCTCCCTCAAGTTGGACAAGGCCGGTTATGGAAGGCAAGAAAGAAATGAGAGGCTGTGTACCTAGGTGCCTGTGTTTTAGTTTCACATGTTGGACCGATGCATTTCAAAGCTGTCTTTGATTTGGGTGAAGTCCAGCCCATTCTTTCTTTGCCTTCTCCAATGTGCAGCTTCTTGGTACGGGTACCCTGCATGAGTGGAGCCTCATGAAGTAGTGCTAAACCTAGGACTTCCCTTTCCCAAATCTCCAGCCACACAAGCAATCTGAGTTTGCTTTAGCCTCTCTGTGGCTACATAGCACTTAAAGCTCATAACACAAAGGCCTTGCAAAAGAGATTCTAGACTGGTTGATCTTTCTTTTAGTACCATGAGAGACAGACAATAAATCTAGGTAAAATAATGCGTGTCGTCTATGTATCCCCACACCTCCGTTTCCTCATTTTCTGGAGAAATCTTTAGGCTGAGGCCCAAATTTTCCAGGTTCTTTCCTTTCTTCTCTCCCTCTTGCATGTGGCTTTCCTCCAGCCTGTGGAATCTCCTTTCATTCGGGAAACCAACTTGTTATTATTTCTTCTTCAGCTCTCTAAAATGGCTTCTCTGACTTTCTTTGATGGCTGCCAGCCTCTTTTTCGTATTGGTAGGTTGACTCCTGATGAGTTTTGTCATAGCAACATAGCTCCCTGGAAACTGATCCACAGACTAGGAGCAAGCTCCCCTGAATTATTTTTATGAGCCAACACTTTTTACGCTAGTATTTCATACAAAATGGGCATCTTTGGGGGAGAAAAGATAGAGGAAAGAGATGAAAGAGCATGGGAGTAGAGATGGAGTAGGGAGTACCTGGTGAGAAGTAATAAGAGCAGGAAATAGAGAAAAAACTAGAGAAAATAAATGCTGCTTTCCACTTATTGCATTGCATTTGTTTATAGTTTATGTTCTTACATTGGTATTTTGGAGGAGAATGGACCTATGTGTTGTGATTAAGAGCACATTGAGCTGGAGAATCAGCAGCATCCCCACTAAGCAGCATCCCGTTGTGAAGGCATAAACATGATGACGACGACAACACATTGTACCATACCACAGCCTGGGGCTCCTTGAGAGCTCCTGGGACCGGGAGAGGCTCTGTGTCAGAGTGCATGGGGCTACCAGCAGCGGGTTATGACACGTTTATTGCGAGGAGGTTGACGTACATTCAATGTGAGTAACTTTTTGCTGCATGGCTGTGAAGCTGTGGATTCAGAGCGCGGTCTTAGGAAAAGTGCTTGTGGAAAAGAGGACAGAGGAGAATCAGAAGGGAGACCGCATTAATTGGTATTTCTGTTTGCACTGAGGGGGACCTCCAGGCAGTTAAAGGCTGGAAAGCCTAGTCCTCTGCACTGCCTTCTTTGAGGCTGCATATTCCTATTAATTACTAATTACTCACGCTAATGAGGAGAACGAAGATATGCTTCCAAGTATGATTAGAAAATCAGTGCTTGGGAGCTAACTCAATGGACCTGCAATGACTTCCCTGACTTCTTAGTAGGAAATTGGATACCTCTTGTCACTTTTTTATGGTGTGCTTCTCAAGAATTTATGGGAGGTAAAATGGAATAAAATATTAACCTTATAGAGAAAAAATGTTAGGGTTAAACAACCATATGAAAGATTTGTATGAACTGTCTGCTTTTATGTGGAAGCTTATTTCTAGAACATGTATTTATCTGGAGGTTTTAACCGCAACGCCTTTTATTTGCTATATGAATCCTAAATAATATTTACTTGCTCCTCCTCTAAATGCAAGGAAGTAACAGAAAAGCTAGGGAAAACAAACAGGAAACGTGACTTCAGGAAAGGTATCCTCGACTTATACCATGTTTACTGTTTTGACCATATCCAATTATTACAGCCATTTTCCTTAGCCTTTAAGAGAGGTGCCCATGTTAGGGATTAACTGCTTGCCCAGTGTTTCTTCTGTAGTCAACATTTGCTATCTAAGGATTTCCAAAGAAACACTGAGAAGCTGGCCTAGCTGCATTTCTAAACCAATAAAAAAATTTATACACGCTGGTTTGGTTTCTAAATTTCTTTTGTGATGTTTTGAATATTAAGTGATGGATTTTGATGTTTGGTCTTTGAAAGTAACTGCAGCAGAAGTCACTGACAGAAAAAAAACAATGAAGTTAGCTGTTTTGCATGCAGCAAGCACTCTCAGCTTTCAGCCAGGCATGTTTCATGCGTGTAGCTGAATGGTGAGATGGCCACAGCCTTTCTCGGGCTGGTAGCGCCTGGTGCAGTTCTGGCCAGAGGAAGGGAGCAGAGGGAATTCTTACTCATCACATTGTTTGATCTGGCACTCATGAAGAGAGGACAACATCAGAAGTGGTGAGATACTGGCTTTTAATGCTTGGCTATGAACCGCGCTTTAGTTGTTGAGAAATTTTTGTCACCCTTTTCTCCCTTCTGCTGCTTTTTTTCTGTTAAGGCTCTTGGATCATAGCTCTGAGAAACAGACAATCAGTTTCGGTATATCTCTACAATGTCTAATACAATGATATTCTGAATATAGCCTAATATTTCATTTACTAAAGTATACATTATACTACTGTAACAAATTTTGTGACTATAAAGAAACATTCATTATTTCTGTGTTATCTCAGCTGAAATTCTTGTGCTGCATTATACCACATTTCTCATCCCTGTTATTTAAAATAGTTTACAACAAATGTGATGTGAAACTTCAGGGAAGTCCCAAGCAATGCATTTTATGTTGGCTGACAGCAAAGAACTGCATTAATTTTAGCATCCAAATAACATAATCTGCTCCTAGTGCATATAAAGCTCAAACAAATGCTCCTTTTCATACAATTAAAAAAAAAAAAAAGAAAAAAAAAAGTGGCTAGATCTTCTCCTTTAACATGAAGGAGGGCCTACTGATCTCAAAAACTTCAGTCTTAGCATGTCCGTGCTGACCACTTGCCCTTCCTGTAGAAGCAGTTGAGCTTAGCCTTCAGGAACATGCAAAGAGGCAAGCCGTCTTGCCTCAGTAGTCAATGGAAACATCCTTACAGCTCAGCAAAGGTCTCAGAGAGCTGGACTGCCTTATCTGTCCCTCTACTGGATGTGTTGGCCTTGTGTACATTATTTGAAGAATTCAATCTCACCCTCCACCATGCAGTTACTAAGGGAAATGAGAAAATCTTGTGCCTGGATCATCTTTTTACATTTTTATAGTACTTACAAATAAAGACAGTGGGCTAATCCTGTCAAAACTAGGTATCACCAGTGCAGGAAGAACAAATAACTAGAGCTACAGAAGAGTTAAGATTGCTTGTTCCTGTGCTTCATTGAAGTAGATGAAGTGTGGGTATCTCATAAAACATGCTCGTGTACTTTGATTTTTTCATCCTGCGCTCACTCCTCTGCAATCTGCTTACCATGACAAAAGCAGCTGAGACGCAAAGTGCTGTGATAATGAGAGAACTGTAGGTAACTTCCAATCAGTCCCCTGGGGCATATTTGGAGTTTACTACCCATAGGATATAACGGTTTCTTCATGCAATTGCAGCTGACTCCACATTTCTCCTTCAGTAAATATATGCAACCATTGAAAAATAAAATTCAGGTTTACCTTAAGAGAGTGCTGAGCACATCTCTCTTTGTATGCCTCATGTTTATCCGCCTAAAATCTTGCAATCTTGGGAAATCAGAGTATTGGCTTCTGTTATAGTAATCTCACTGTTGGAAGCAACTATCATTTGGCTATTGTTAAGTTTTATGTAATTAGTAATTTATGGCCCCTAATTTTCTCAGACCCTTTTTGCAGCTGAAGCTGCAAATTACATTATGCCAAATATTAAACCTCTGGAGGCAGTGTATGTAGCCTTTCAAAGACCAAAATTACACCTCTTTAGGAGGTTTACTCCCCTAACAAATGTGTATGAAGAAAGATTTCTTTGTATGTAAAGTGGTGGCGTAAATTACAGTATAGGAGATTTAATAATTAATGAGTTTTTTTCATTATATTATTTTGATCACCGTTATATTTTCATCAAATAATGCATGTGTTACTGAAGTTATAGCTTTACTCCTCATAAGATGCATCTGAAATGACTTCATGGGGCAAAGTACACATGTAATTCCTTTTAAAAGCCGTGGTACAGCTGTTGTTTGCAAGTTGCCCAGGTTACCTCCAGTAAGACCCTATGCAAGACATAGAGACGTGAAACCTTTTCAGCCATCTCATGACATTAGCACTAAATTATCGTTCCAGTTTTCAAGAGAAAGAGGAATGTGTTTAACATTTCCTTTCATTTTGTCCTGCTTTTAAATATCCCTAACACTGTGCCAGAACTAAAGTCAAAAGTTAACACCATACTAATGGGGTTAATGTGTGGTCAAAGTCTGCATTTTTTTCTGCCAGAAGAGCATTTGACATTATTCTTGTCGAATAAAGACAGTCAGCAGCGATATGTTACAAGCTCGCAGCTCTGAAAATGAAAACCAGGCTGTTTACACAAAACTGGATTGCTGTATTTTTTTGTTCTAAGCAGGTCATGCTGTGTGAAGAGGTGTGTTTTATTGGTGCTTACAAGTGTGATGCTGCTGCTCTGCAGTGCAAGGAGTGCTTTCAGTGCGCAAGGGCCTCAAGTATAAATATAACAATGTGACTGTTTATTCTCTATGTTGATCCACTGTAGCTCTATTCCAGCTTCATCCCAGCTGATTTCCATGGTGTTATATTGCCCTCAGCCCGGCAGCAGCGTGGTGATGAAATCAGGCATTCTTTTCTCCAGTTTCGAGTGCACAACAGTGAATTTTCTAGGTAGCCTGTTCAGAGACCTCTGTGTTACCTTACGCTGTGAGACAGATGAGGATGAATAGGAGCCAAACGGAAAGGTAAAACCTCAGAGAGAAGCTATCTGCCCTCTTTTCACCTCCTCACGAAAGTCTCCTGGTAGCGACATTGTGTGCTCCAGACTTGGTTAGAAAGGGTTAGCTGAGTTTAAGAAGGAAACATTTGGCCATGCACGGTTCCCTGCTAGGAACCCAGTAGAAAGGGGACTCAAAATTGATGCTGTTCCTCTAGTTTGCTTTCTGTCCTGGCTTCTGCCCAGAGGGAGAATTGGGAGAGATGAAGGTGCACCCGTGGCACTGGGAATCAAGGAGAGGATCGATGCCCATGGCCTCAAGGACACGAGGATGGGGAGTCAGGGTATCTGTGCAGCTCCTAGGAAGTTTCTATGACTCTAGGAAGTCCTAAGGCCCAATGCTTTGATTTTTGTTGCCTTCCAAAGGCTGACAAGCGTCATCTACAGAACTGCTCACTGTTTTCAGCATGTGCTGAGACTCCTTCACATGTCCTGCAGTCAGACTCTTTCAGCTCTGTGCCCATTTTTATGGCAAATGTCATTCACAGGGAATATTAGCTGTAGAAGGGGTTTCGAGAAGCTAATGTTGTGTGCTTCTTAGAGCGTCAGCCTCAGTTTGTTCTTAAAGCAAAATTGATTAGCTTGTTAATGAAATCAGACATAAGAGGGCTCACTCTGTGGAAGGCTTTGCCCTGGGGCCGTGGAGCTGGATCAGGAGGCAGCACCAGGGCACCCCAGTGAGGTTGAGGGCCGCGGGACCACCAGGGTGGTGTGATGCCCTCCCTCCCCAATGAACCCCATCCCGCAGACCCCAGCAAGGCAAGACAGGCCGGGCCAGGGACAGTGACTGGGGTCAGCCACATCCCCAGGCACCATGGGGCCCAGCCCAACCAGGAAGGCAACTCCTGGGGACGGGATGGGGATGGGGATGGGGTCAGGACAGTGCCCAGCTCAGCGGGGCCCAGGGCCAGGCAAGTACAAGGCTGCACCGCCTGGTCTGCGTATCAAAGAAGTTCTCATTACTCAATGAAACAGTATGTTTTGGTTAATCCAGTGGAGAAGGGGTACTTAATTAATCTCTACTGAGGTCTGCTGGGAAATTCTTCTAAGGTCTGTTAATTCTTATCAGCAGTAAGCAATGTACTGGTTTCGCTCTATGTTCATGACTCGCAGCTGCTTTCTGAGAGAGCAGGGTAATGGTAAGAAATACCGGATTGCCTGCAGATAAGGTGAGGTCTGGGTAAAATGTGCTCATGAGCTAGATGAGAGACTGCTATTTGAGTAGCAGCACAGTACTATATCTTCGGAGATGTAAATTAAAGTTACAGATGAGAGCACAAGTAAAAATGAATGGCTTGTTCCACATTATAATTTTTCCAGCAGAAAAGCCAGCTTAACAGGTTCCTGATCTCCCCCTTGTCCCACACCCGCTATGTCAACAACTACCACAATTTACCAGCCCCTCAGCGGAGCTGCTGCAACTCTTTGTGGAGACACTCTCTGAACCCAGTCAGTGAAATCTTCCTTTTTTTTACATAAATCAGAAAAAAAAAGGAACCATTTCAAGTGTAGCTACATATGGAGCACAACTGAGCACTTAAAAAACTGTGGCTCAGGGGAAGCAGAAGAGAGCAAACAGCTGGAAAACCCTTCCATGAGCCTCACTCTCAGAGCAATCTAGCACAGGAACACCCAAATGACTACAACTCCCGACAGAAATTCCTCCAGATCATTGTGTCACTATGGGTGCCACACACTTTCCATTATAAATCCCAATGTTGTGTTGTTTTTCAATATCGCCGAGCTCCCACCGAGCAGGACCAGAACTGTAGATGCTGGAAGTATGCCTCTTCTGAAATGATTAATCTAAAATAAGGCAGGCGTCTCCAAACACAAGGGCGTGGGGGGATGGCAATGCATTGTTTCAATCCTGTAAAACTGTCCTAGAAACCCTGTATTTGAGGAGTTTTTTAAAATCAAAATTCCCCTTTTTACACAACTCTGATTCACGCTCCACTGAGGTACCAGGGGCCAAGGAATTTAGGCATATATATAGACAGCCATATTAAGGTTATATGGACAACATTAAATCTGGTATTTCCTAGCTTTTGCATGTTTGCCTGAGCAAACATGATCTACTTTCATGTGGGCTGCTGGAGGGGTTTTCGTAACTATATCTAAATCACCTAGTCTTTTTTGCCTTCACATAACTTTACTAGCTATGCCTGCCTGTTATAGAAATATCTAAAACAAAGTTGTTGATGTGAAGAGAAAGCAACTGCTTTAACTGAAAGTAAACTTTCTCCGATCACATACAAGGTTATCTACGTGTAAGTTATGCACAAGAACTGCAGTTATCAATACAGCTAGCGATAACTGATTATACTGCCAGTTTGGCTTGGTTGCTTGTTACAGGAGCCAGCCGGGAACTAAACTAATCCAGCCAACATTGCTTGTACTTTTAATCTAAGGCAAAAGCTGAATTTCAGACTTTTAAAAGTGAAAGGCTAGCATATATCTATCAACGATACCACCTAACTGCTCATACTTGGTAACTGTGGAAATAATAGCAGACAATACATTTAATTTCTAAGGCTGAACGATCAAGAACCATTACAGGAATATGGAAGACACGAGTAAAGCAATTAAGATAAGTGGAATGTCTTTCATTGCTTGTATCAAACAAGTGAACTATTCAGGAAGATGGGCCAAGTTGGCGAACTTGCTCAAAATAAATGACCGATGCAACTTTTCATGTGTGCTTACTGTAACTCATACACTACGTTAGCTGGGTTGGCTAACTGTCAACGTACTGATGCGGCACACTCTCAGTTCCTGTTTAAATAAGAACATTACTTGTTTTGAGTGAAATTAAAGACAAACTGACTGTTACAAATGAAAAGTAAATGACTAAATTTTGTTTGTAGAAAAAGCTGAATACTTGTATGCCCCTGAGTTTCCAAACGTATAAGGAAGAAGAGACTTCTGGTCAGTGGGTCTGCTCAAACATGGGAAGTTACTCATTTGCTTAAGTGTTCACAAGATCAGATCACAACATCCAGAAACTCAGCTGCTACACCCAAACTTTTTTCGCACAGCACCCAGTTCTTAGTCACCGCTCTCCAGGGAAAGCAGACAGCGTAGAGCAGAAGTCATTGTGGTCAGTGTATGGCCTATTTAGTAAAAAAATTTATCTTACTCATTTTCCATGATTCATGTTTCAAGACTGCATTATTAATTTCTGTCAGTCATAGGCACTAGATTTATACTAAATGAAAAGCTGAGGAAAGGCTTGTCACTTGCTCTTAAGTCTAATGCGAGAACCCCGACCTCACCGATACACAGGGTAACGCTTAATTTGGGATCAATAGTATTAAGTTTATTACTGATCAGTACTTTCAAATGTTACAAATGATTTGGGGTAGCTCCATCATAGAGATTCCTTCAGGCAGTCTGATATTCACAAAGCAGGTCCTCTGCCCTTCTGAAAAGCCAGTGCCTCCCTGAGACCTCTCAGGAGCATCTCCTGAGACGCCTCGCCACTTTGGAACATCTTCGCCAGTCATTTTAGTTATCCTGCAAAGAAAAGGACCTGCCTAACCTGCTGCTGTTTGCTACCACCCCTATGGAACCTGAAGTGCTGTAGTCCTTTCAGAGGTGTGTAAATAATTATATTATTAGCTGTCATAATGTTTATTTAACCGGTAGCTAACCTACTGGTTGTGGACGTTCTTAAGACCAATATGCACTCAATTCATGGGCCTGAAAGAGAAGTAAAAGGTAGCTCTGAAAAGCCTGCGTAGCCACTCCCAGCAGATGACTTCAAAGAAAACGGTCTTTCTGCCTGCTCGTCTTCATCCAGAGGACCTTCCCGAACTCCCGGGCTCCTGGTAAGAACTGAGGGGAGAAACTCCCGGGCTCCTGCATCTTACAGGAGCCACTGGCTTTGCAAAAAAGTGAGGAGATGATAACTTCATTAAACAATGCAAAATTTACACTAGAAAACATGCCAGGAGAGCTGTGGAAATAATGCAGTAACATTTTTAAAATACCCTAGTCAATTCATTCAAAAAATATACATTGGCAGGAGGAGGAGAAGTAGTTTAATAATTTTAATGGCCAACACTTAAGAAAAGATTAAAGGTCTAATACATTAAAAAGGAAACTCTGCTGATGGTAATCAGTTTTGCTGCTTTTATGCATCATTTTGTTCCGTGTTTGTGTATGAAATGAGGTGTATGGGGGTGGGGGGAATTCGAAGATTTAGGGAGATTACTGTTTTCATGAGAGTGTTTTATTGCACTTCGGCAGTTCTGGATTTAACCAGAAAATCCAATTGTGGAAAAAGGATGAAACAATCTGTTTTTCCTCTAATCAATCACAAGGTTGCAGGACACATTAAAATAAATTTGCAACCGCCATTCTTCTTCCTTCCCACTGCTGTCATAGCAAATGATGATCCAAAAGCTGATTGACACTTCACATATCAGCTCTGATGCCTGCTGCCCTCCTCCTTTTACCAATTCTTATGATTACAAACAAATAACTTCAGAGCGGCTATAAGAACATGCAGAAAAGCCTTATGGTAGATGAAGCGTTTTAATAGGTGCTAACCCTAAAATATTGGCAAAATTACAATCAGTGACATGAAATAGTATGAAAAGAAGAGAGTAACGGATACTTTACTCTACTGTAAAGTATTCGTCCTAGCTTTTGCCTATGGTCGCCTGTTATTCCTAAGCTAGTTGTTACCTCAGATATAGCAACTAGCAAGCAAAATCAAAGGCAATGTTTTCAAACCAATACAGATTGCAGAATCATTCCCTGCCATTGCAACCAATAGTCGTTGCTTAAGCAACGGTACTCCTGTGCAAAGCCTCACATCCAAGGTAAGTAGAATTTTACCCCTCTGGGTGTTCAGATTTAGAATATCGGAAATGAGCATCACTTGTAGACTACTGGCAGACTGCTTGTGTTATCCAAGCAAGCTTGTTTCTGTGACTGCCATGTATACACCAACACTGGGATACAGCTCACCTTACCTTCTTAAAGTTAAGCATCTAGCCTTAGCTAGTATATTAGGATATAAGGGCGTGTTACAGGCGCTATGTCCAGTGAGATGTGTCATTGCTGAGGGAACCTTCCTCTCTGTTGAGCCTAGGTATAGAATAGACGGCTGATTTTTAGACAGTTAAATTTAGATTAATTCGATCCAACATTGACTTTTAGGAGAAGTGGTTATTTAGCTACTACTGCGCCACTGATCCAAGATGAGACCTTTGTAAGCACCGAAGATTACAGACTCTCAGTTTTATTTTATTGAGGCAATTAACACCACCTTTGGATTGTAATTAACCTAATTTTCCTAATTCCTAGAAACGGACTCCCCCTGCCCACCACAGGCAGATCCCTGAACCGTTCACAGGAGCAAAGAAAGGTCCTCCTACACATACTTTTTGCTGGGAGCTGTTCCCCGGTTCTGCCAAAACTTGTGGACTTGAACTCACTGCAGCATCAGAGCCCAAATACAACATCTGCACCTGGGCTGGACAGCTGTGACATGAATGAAACAAAATCCTTTGGAGGATTCTAGTAATAAAGAAACCCAGCTAAGCATATAAACAGCACCATACTCCAAGGCTCCATCCTATGGCCTTTTATTGTGCAAGAAGTCATTAGGATTTGTGAGGGTTAGGATCTATGCTTGTGAGCACTGATATTAGATGATACTGAGCAAATTTTTTTTGCTAAAGTTGTCCGGCTAACAATTAATTGGGAACAGCGGTGAATAAAATGAAATCATTAATAGGTACAGAAAGAAGCTGCTGTGTTAGGTTTCGTGTGGTATTTGTTTTGTGCCATATTTTCTAGAGCTGTTTCTCATTTTTCTTTTCTCCAGTATCTTTCATAAGCACGATGTTAAAAGTGGTGAACAAAGGTTAAGTATTAATAGAGAGCCCCTCATGCTTCATTAAAAATATTAGGATGTAACACTGCCGTTGCTTACAGCGGTTGAAAAAAAATCAACATGGAAATCAAGTGCTGAAGCATAAGACGACAGTCAAGCAAAATACTACAGCTACTCCTCAAAACAAAAGCAGCAATGGTCAGGAAGATTTTGCTGAGTAACGTTTTAGCAAAAGAGAGGAAGAGAAACTGAAAAAGAAGCAGCAGAAAATACAGAGACAGCTTAAAGAAGCACTGGGAACATGCTCTATGGCCTTGAGAAAAGTCTTCAGAGAGATTTCTGGGCTGAGAGCTAAGTAGCAGAGGGCTGAGAACATGGAGAAATATCACTTGTTTGAATCCTCCCGCAGGCAAATGTATGGATATGGTGCATTCTTTGTGTAAAATGCACAACTAAGAAATTACCAGCAAAGAAAATGACGCTACTGACCATTTCTAGTTCTAATTCAATAAAGGCACATCCTTGAAAATAACTAAACTTGCAGACAAAAGGGGTAACAGCATACTGTTACCTTCTAATAAACACGGCTTTATAAGGGACAAAATTCTTCTTTTTCATTCATCACAATCTTATGCTTGTTTGCACCCTGCACAAAAATAATAAAGATATCCCAAGTTTTGATCATACGGACATATATGGTGAATATATGTTACTTCTAAAGTGCTGACCACATAAATATTTATCATACATATTTTTCTGTGCAAGACCTGCATTTAACTTCATCAATTCAATTTCATTTAAAAAAGACTAAGCCAGCATATTGAACTGATTTCTGGCACAACGATAAGATTTTTTTTCTTTACTGTCATTTTAATTCATTATATTACTGTGCTATTTTTAAAAGGTCCCATTTATATTGTACATTGAAGTTCCATAGATTAACAGTTGGAAACTAAAGATTAATTTACAGGAAATGCAAGGAAAGTATCGAAGCGTAGTGACAGGAATTATCTTAAGAGTTATTTCAGATAATATACCTCAAGATCTTTACCATGGCATATTCTATGCAGTTTGGATTTTAAACTTTTAAAGACAGGGGCTAACTTTTCTCGATGCTTCTGTGAAATAACATAAGTATACCGTGTCATATGCTAAATTACACGTTCATTCTATTTTAACAGATATCTAGCATGGTAAATTATGCTTACAATTTAAAAAGGGGAAATTAATTGTTATAAAATATCAATAATAAAGCTCAGAGTAGAACATTACAATATTTCAGTTACTTACACTTACAAGTGAACCCAGTGCAGGTAAACAGCGGCTGAAATTTATCACCACCTGATGGGAGTTCAGTGGACCAGCTGAAGGGAATTAACTTGTCTGTCCTGTTTGGAGCTGAAAACTCTTTATATTACAGAAACTGCCACCAAAGCTGGCACCTTCATTGGCAGAGGCCAAGGGTTAGGTGGGCGTTGGAGAAACAAGTATTGCTGTGCTTTTAACTGCTGACAGACTAGGTGCAGGACTTCATTTGTCAGAGATGATGGCAAAACCATTCAGAAGTTTCAAACAAAGATCAGAAAAAAATTATATCCCCCACTAGATGGTTGCAGCATTTGCACAAAATTGCCCAATTCTTGTTTACTTGCTGTCATGGGTCTGGGCACTGAAACAGCCTGTCTCTAAAAGAACTGTATTCACACAAGCAGGAGTTATGGTCTTGGGGCAGAAATTAATGGGTGAGGTTGTCTGGCCTGTGTGATACAAGAGGTCAGACAAAACGGTCGTGATGGTCCCTCCGGCCTTTTAAATCCGTGACTCTGTGATCAGTAGATGGAAATCAAATTGTTTCCAGAATCAGGCAATGTCTCTTTTCATTTGGTCTACACAGTGGCACGTGCATTTGACGTTTTATGCTGTAAAATATACAGAGGTTAATATGATATTCTGCATGTGTGTGGGCATTATCCATTCCCACAGAAAGCTTTTTGCATCACTGGCTGGATCACATAAGCCATTTTAGATATCCTTCCACTGTCAGTATGGCATACAGCACTTTATCACTTGAGTAATGCAAGTGCCAGAGAAAGCAACAAGGATCCATCAGTGCTCTGTGGATTCTAGGCTTGCACTTGAGGAGTACACGAGTAAAGGCAAGGTTATTCAGCTCTCACATAGCACTCACTCTGATGTAAGCACGATCAGGCTCTTTGCATCACCGAAATAAGTCATAAGCAATTTCCCCAGCAGGACTATACATGTGTACAGAAGTAGCCATTTTCCAACCATCCTCAACAAGGTTCTGTTAAGTTTTCCCATCCTCCTGACTGTTCTGCTGGTCACGATGGAGTGGCATCAAAAAGTAACTGGCAGATTTAATTTGGGGAGGCTAGATTTTCTTTTACTAAGGCTTTAATTTTTTCCAATGAGAAAATTCCACAAAAAAAGCCATAATACTGTCAATTGGATAGAAGATGGCACTGCAAACACAAAGCGATAGAGACTGGGTATCCAAGTGAAGCACACACTTAGTTCTGAATACCTTTCTTTCAAAATTATACTGATAATTGGCAATCTTATTCATCTGAGTTTGCATTTGGCTAAATGACAGAGACTTCTATTAACTGATGCCGTTTTTTTAAAAAGTTCATTTGCAAATAGCAGGATTTACTATTTGTGAAATGCCAGTTTTCTTTCTATTAAAAACCAAAAATTACTAAAGCAGTTCTAAAGGCATGATTCCCATTCCCAGCACACGGCATTTATCACCAGATTTAGGATTGTGGAATAGGCTTAGGAGTCACTGCACAAGTTATATGACAGCAATACCACCCTGTATTTTCTTAACCACCTTCTTTTCTCATAGTTCCTGCGCATTTCTGCCTTGTGCCATGGTGTTCTGCGTCCTCCCTGTGCGCTGGCACCACCGTGCGCGTGGCCATTTTGTGAAGCAGCCCTGACAACTGATAGGGCTTAAAAAAAAAAATCCCCCAAGCCCCCCAAACCCCAAACCCTACCAAAAAAAGGAGAGTTCTTTTCAAAATTCATTTTCCAGGATCTGGTTGCTGGCGGGGCAATGGATGGAGCCATTGTGGCACAGCAGAGGAAGGCGCCGCGTGGGGCAGGGTGGGCAGGACTCCCGTGATCTGCTCCGAGCATCACCTCCTCCTGGAAACAGGGCGGTGGGGCCCTCTTTAGGCTTAGTGAGTGACATCTGTAAGGAGATAATTTCAGCCTCTCTAGCTTTGCATGCCAGGTAGTCACCCTTCTCCACACCTCAGTAACTATGTCATTTTCCATTCACCCTAGCTATCCCATGACAGCTTCCACAAATAGATTCATAAATCGACTGTCAAGTTATTCTTTATAATGTACTTTATTGCCATACATGAAAACTGCATTGACTTTCCTCCAAAACAGGAGGAAAGATCTGCACTGTGCACTTGATGCTACTTGCAGTGAAGTAGAGAACAAAACACTTTTTGGTGTCAGAAGCTTGGCTTCTTTTTCCCCTCTTAGAACACGTTGCCACATAATAACCTACGCCAGGTACTTTCTGGAGGGGTGGGGGGAAAAGTTCTAAAGCCTATTTTAATCCTTCCCCTCGTTGATACCTCATTGTTTTAGACTTGTAATGATAAATGTGATAATGAGTAATGACATCTATTCATGGAACGTGTGAAAGCAGGTCTGAAATATCAGGATTTGGCGTGAGGAAAATGTGTCTCCAGCAAGGTCAGCTGCATTGACTTTCTTTAACCCATCCCTCATTAAAACACAGGCTGAATTTCTCATAAGTCTGCTCAGAGTACATTCTCCGTCTCTCTGTCTCCATCCCCCTGCGCCTGCAGTTTTTTTAGATGGTGCTCAAAGGCCAAATTATGGGAATTTTCAAACTCATTGTTCCCCATTAAAATGCTAATTCTGCCTGTGATTCCTATTGTTTAATCCCTGGAGTGCTTTAGGACATGCAAGACGGAGTATACATCCTCTGAAAGCGTGCTCACCCTCTATGTTTCTCCATCCCATTGTCAACAAATGGGGCGGCTTGGCAAGCGGACAAGATGCTACAGCAAGGTGCAGCAAACAAGCTGTATGCAGTTGTTACACGATTGTGCTTCTGATGTTACATGTGATGCGCCTTCTCTGTTCTTTTCCACATAGACTTTTATAATGCCCTCATCACCATAGTGCCTGAGTGCTTTCTAATAGTGCATTAACCAAAACAGCTAACATCTGTCACTTCTTTCTCCTTTCATCCTGCCCCCAGGGAGAGGAGCCTGCATAGAGAAAAACCTTTGGTAGAGGGATTTTTTTTATGAGAACAAGATAGGGAAGGAGGATCGCTTTTAAAGTGTTTATTAGTGTATATGTTGCTGTAAATTTATATGGTGTGGGGGGCGGGGGGAATAGTCAAAGAAATGTACTTGGAGCAGAAGGTGATGAAGGGTTGTATGTATGATGGTTCACAGACTCTGGAGAATTTCACTCGCCGGGGTTGGTGTGCTTTTCGGGAAAGCTTTGCTCTGATCACCATTGTGCCAGAGACTTGAAGGTGCCAACCACAGTCCTGGTATATTGGACTATTGTGTACATATCATAAGCCAAGGCCTGGGATGACTGTCAATGTGAAAGACCAAGATTTTGAATATGACACCCAAAATTCTACCAGAGATCAGCACCGACAGCACCAAGCTGACCCTGGGTGGGTAACTACTGCTAGATGACATAATTGTGCTCTTCCACTGGTTTTGGTTTCGCTTTTGCAGTCCTTAAGACAGGTTTTCCTTTGCTTCCAAAGGAAAACGAAGATTTGAAACTTTCACCTAGAAACTGGGACCTTTCCAGTTACTGTAATCAGGGAAGAACTTCATTTGCGACCTGTGCATGTGCCTGGCAGAAAGAAAGATGCCTTCACTGCAAGAAGTAAGAGGAAAGGAGTCACAGATGATGAATTAAAATCTTCATGACTGAACTACTTTCTGCAGGAATGTGTATTCTCATTTCCATTCTGATACCTATCACGGTAGAAGACATCTTTGTTCTACTTTGTGATATTTTGCCAAAATAGGACCAGTGTTGTTTACAACCATGATGATCTAAGGATACAAGTGAGGAAAGGGAGAGGACACATCATTTATTGTCAGCTAATATGCTGGGAAAAACATGCTTTTGGATTTGGCATTAAGGGATGCCAAGACCAAAAGCATCTCCATTTTATCCAACTTTATCAGTTTGTCTAAGAAAATATGTGTTTTCTTCCAAAATACTGCCATTAAGCTCTACTTACATCTTTTGCGGCTAGTTTTTGAGGTTCCTGTTAAACCACTGACGGTTATTCCTGCTTCTCTGACTTCAGTCACTCCTTTATACTTGCTGAACCATTTGGTTTCTATTCCATAATAAAATTATCATCCATAGCTGGCAGACATTGCCTGAGAAGACTCTGCAATGCTGAGTATATGCTATCTAGCTAGTTTTAAACTGCATTTTGACAATACTGAATGGCTTGCTATGTCTTTATAGTCTGCTTTATATTAATTGATTCTGATTATTGCTGCCTTAATTTAACACTCAGGAACTTTGGCGATTTCCACCAGTAGTCCAGCTACAATTACCACCAGAATTTTTTTGGATGGGGTGGGTTTTTTCAGAACTTTTCATCATGGATTGAATAGTCATTACCTGTGGTTACCATGGCAAGGTATGAAGCTTCAAAGCTAGATGAAGGGCACCAGGTAAAGAATTATTAATTAAACTTTGCCTTGAGTCACATAGCAAGAATTGATTGAGACATACCCCTGTGGTGGGCCTGTATTAGCGGTACACCATGACGCCTTCTCTCCTTGTATTAGCTGTGCCCGCCAGCAAATGGAATTTTACAGCACAGATTTCCCCCTCTCCTTTTCTTCCTCATCCAGCACCATGCAGCAGACAAACAGGCAAACAGTCCAGATTAAAGTTCATGAGAGCCATCTCAAGTACAAATAAAAGGGTTTCCACTCCCTTGCATGGGAACAGGGCCCACATCATAGTCTAGGTCCTTGAGACGCCTGTCCTGAAAAGAAATGGAGAACGTTAAATTTAGATGACACAACTACCTGCTCATACGAAAGTAGGTAGATAACAGAATTGTGTTTTCTTACCTGTAGTTCTTAGGTTTTAACGCCAGAGTCTTGCAATCAGATTGCATTGTTCTGTGGAAGTGTGCATTCTTTTATTCTGTGACTTCGTAGAATTTATCCATACGAGCATCCCTTTCTAAGCTGTGCCTATTGTATAAACCATACATGGCATCCAGCAGCAAGTAACTAACGCTAAGGTAACCAGTCTACCTTTTCACAATGAAAGATATCCTCTTCTTAAGTCCTTCAAGAAGAAAGGCAAGATACTTAATTAGCATAGTAAGGTCTACGTACTGGTTTCCTTTCTCTGGGTTTAGGTCTGCCTACTGAAAGCCTGTTGCTTTTTATCAGTATGTTTCAAAAGCAAGTACAGAAAAGCCAGAAAATCATGTTTAGTAGTAAATACTTTACACATTTTATTATGTTACCGAAGGCGTAAACATCTGTAAAGTTGTTGTATACTTATATAAAATATCACCCTTGAAAGACAAAAAATACACAGAATGTTCAACCATCAGGTTTTTTGTTGTCGTTTCATATGTTTTATTATAATAATTATAATTGCTCTCTTATTCATTCCAGTTAGGGCATGGTAACAAATCTGTTAGACACAGAAAAAACATCAAAACATCACACCTTACTTTTGTCTTCAACACATATTCTTAGTGAGAGAGGATCTGGCTTTTAACATAAATGTACCATGTATGTAAGAATGTGTTATAACTTGAATACATACAGTAGACATTGTCCAAGTAAGTTTCTATTTTATTCAATAAGCACTATATAGCTGTTTTCACAAACTGACAGATTCACAATATACTGTCTTCGTTATTTTCAATGACTGCATCCCCTGAGTACTGTAGTTCGTAGTATCATAGAGAACAGCCGTGTGACTATAATGTTCATGAGGAGGAATAAAAAAAAAGTAAACCCAAGTTTACTTGCACATCTTTTATTGGTCGAATTCTCTCAGGCCACCTGTTCTGTAGCTGCATAAAAGGAAGCAGCTGTGAACCCAGTGAACGCCAGGAAAGTGCATGAATCTAATATTACAGATCAGAAGCCAGGATGTGACCTAACTTCAGGCTCAGAAACGAAACAAAGAAAAACCAAAGTGGTGTTTGCGTTACATTTTTAGTGGCCTGAAAATCTGCGGTATCATGTTGCACGTATCTGGTGCAACTGCAAGCTGCTGCTGAAAGCAAGTCCTGCTCCTCCTTGCCCTCCCAGCCAGCCCTCTGCCAGCGTGCGGTACCGCCAGCTCCCTTGCAGGGGACCTAGCGCTCTGCCTCCCTTTGCCCGTCTGATTATTTTGGTGGGTTTGTTTACTGTTGAGCCAGCTGATTAATCTGGCTCACCTTGCAGCTGCGCAATCATTAGGTCTGCTAGAGGAAAGGCAGAGGGAACACACAGCCAGGTACAAGCAGATTGATGGGGGACATTAGCCCTTTCATTAGCATTTCCCCATTAAATGGGGCGGATTTAACATGAAAATGGACTCGAAGAAAAAGCAATGTTTTATTTCCCTGGTGATTCAATAGTTTATATTAAGCACTAACATATTCCCACACTCGCTAAAGTCAAAATAAAACAATGTGTCCTGACCGTGGCCGAGAATCGCGTTTGATAGATTTTTGAGTGTGAAGGATAGAAAAAGGTGAAGATATTTTTGAGAGTGCAACAGCATGTATAAAGTATTACGCATGTGTCAACAGTGAGATTTTCCATGCCCTTCGGTCCAATCTCGCAGCTCGGTTAATTGGTTTGGATGCTGGTTTAAAACTCTTTTTCCATTTTAAGCTAAAGGCTGAACATTTGAGACTTCACACAAGTCCCTCAGCATTGACCGCATTCACACATTTTTATAAACCAACCACTCCAGTAGCTAGGACCAAAGGACGTGGTCCTGTGTGCCTCATCGGAGAGCTGAGCGTGCCATTTAAAAGAAGAGAGAGTCCTCTAGCGGAGAATTCTGAGGTTTACTCTTAATGCAACATTTGGAGGGATTTGACTTTTAACTGGTTTTGTAATGCACAAATGCCCCAGCTTACAAGAATGTACTGAAAGTACAGTCAGCATTTTAAATCCTCCAAGTTCATGCCCGTTGTCAGCTTCTTTGACAAAGTTTTTGGCTCTTTTTGCTCACGTCTTTTTTTTTTTTTTTTTAAGGAGATTACAGCTATTTAAGAATGAATAAACATATACATGCTTCAGTAATCTTATTCTTCTGCTATTAAAAAAAAGTGTCACCTGATCAAGAAGGAGAAGGAATCACTCGTTTTACGTGACTCTCCTAACAACGTGAACGATCAAACGGAGCATCTGCGAATTGTTCAAACACTCCTGCAAATAACAAATGTGCTTCCAGGAACAAGAATCGGTTGGCAAATAATGTACCAGTAGCAGAAAGTTAAATTAGCAATGAGTATCAGTCACAATGAAGCACTCGACCAGCTCTTGATGTGACACAACTTGAAGGGACACAATGTACTTTGAAAGGGCGCTGATGTAATAGGATGAGACACGGTGACCTTTGTATGGTTGCCTTATTTGCTACACAGGCAGCAATCAAGCAACTTTAAACAGCCCTGAGATTTCGCTCCTGACCTCTCCTGAACATTTTTCATTTAATAACGTGTCAGTGGCTTTTACATTCTCCCTTCCTGTTTGGACTGCACCGAGACGGAGAAAAGAGAGATCAAGACAGATGGCAAAAGCCCGATCTCGTGGAGGAGGGCTCTCCCCCTGTGAAAGCCCTCTGTGAATTACAGGGTTCAGGAGACAGAACTCGTGCTTGTGTCAATAAAAGGAGCCAAAGCAGTTCGGATCGTCTACTCCCTTATTTTTCTCCGACATGTTTAATCTCGGTCTGATATTCCTGTTACCAGTCTTCCGTCTCTCTTACACCTGATAGGGAATTTCCTGTGCAGGATGCAGCCTTCATTGTGCCAGACGTACTGCCAGCTCTTGCAACTTTATCCCAAGCCTTGCAATTTCTGGAAGTATTCATAGGGACCAGCTGCTGGGCCGTAAAATTTCAAAAGAATGTCAGCTTTCATTTAAGAAAAAATAAGAAAGAAACAAAAATAAGAAAGAAAAAACAAGGTGAAGTCTCCAAATCCAGAGCGTAAATGCAAAAATACAGAATACGTTACTCTAAGTATGTTTCATACTTTTTATAGCCCCATGGCACTCTTTTGAGGCCTGAGCCGTGATTTCCGAATGCCTGCAGCTGGCAGTTCTGTGCCTGTGAAAATTTCTCATGTGGAGAGTTTATTCTCCACCACGCAGCTCTGGCCACTTCTGAGTTACAGGGCACAAAGTGAATTTGGCAGACAGCAAGATCTGTCTGCGTGCGTCAATCACGCTCGCTAAAATGTCTCTCCTTATTCATTACATTCAAATGCTTTGTGAGTAAACTAAGACTGAATTGCAGCGTGGAGGATGTTTTAGCGGTTGGAGGGCAGAGTTTGGTTAGAAAAACGGAGTCGGAAGATGTAATCTTCACGGCACTCTCTTTTCCTCCTCGCCTCACATGCTGAAGTACTAGGAGACATAATCTTCAACAGTATTCCTATGTGTTTGCTTTCTAGTATTATACCTGTGCTATCTCCCCTTTCATTTCCTTCCAGGCTAGCTATTTGTAACGGCTCATCTGAGCCGAAATATCTGAATACCTGAAAATGCAAAGACAAACTAAGTGTAAAACGGAATTTTTCTACTAAAGATTAAGATGATTAAATAACATCAAAGATAAAACCATGAAGTCATAAATACAATCTTCACAAGACATTCCTTCAACCATATTCCTAATATTTTGCATTCTTTTTTTTTTTTTTGTATATTCTAGCAGATGGCATCTCTGGGTGGGTGTGCAGAGACACGGGGCTCTGGCAGTAACCTGTGTTCAGTCTCATTTGTTGTCATGAAAATTCTCATTAGGGTTAAACTCATCCAATGAGAAAATGGAAACCTACCTTAAATTACATGAGTCTTCTCAAATAAATTTTTAGTTGGCAACAAAGTACACTACCATCCCCATGGCTTCTCACTGGGTTTTCAACTCATGAGTTTTCTGTCCCTCAAGCATTTCCAAAAATACTATCTTTACTCTAGCAGGCCTCATCTCCCCATTCGAAGTAGGAATAACAGCAATTCTTCATTGCCCCATCATTAGCTCAATATACTAAGCTTATGCCCAGCTTAATACTTCATTAGGAATGGAAGGTATACCTAACTTACGTGGGCAGAGAGGAAAAAACATCTCAAATGCTTTGAATAAATTGTAAAAAATGGATCTTGAATTTTTTGACGCCTAGTGAAGAATAATTGTGCTGTGCTTCTAAGAGATTTCGAGATCTTTTCCCACGGATTCTCTGAAGACCTGACCACTAAAAAGAAGGTAAATTAGATTACAGTATAAAGTGAAGCCTGCATTTGGTGCTTTGGGACTGCTTGTTATGTGGTGCCAGAGGTTTCAACAAGAGGGAGCAAGCCGTGAATCCAGCACTGTCACAAAAAACATTAGAAACACAGCGGACAGAGTTATCCAGAGAGCAAAGCTCATTTCTGGTCTCTTTTTTGGCTTCTTAGTAAGGTTTTCCCCAGGTGAAGGATAACCACTACCCCAGCTTTGACTGCTGATGCCCTAGAAGCACAGAGGCAACCAATTCAGAAACCATTCTCTTGCACTCTGTTTTCATCCATTGGATTGCTCTCACTGTCATCTCCTGGAATAACAGCTTTTCTACAAACACTCCTAGACTGAGGCCCAGAAAGGGAAAAAACGGTTTTCAGTATCAAGAAGAACTGGTTGTAGGACTGACCTTTGGTGGGAGATTTGCTGATGACACCTGTGTGCCCCTCATCACTCCTATCACAATCTGCACGCCTCAGAAACAGGGCAGGCTAATGTTGCCATTACCTTCTTTCAGAAGTCCTAGTACTAGTCCATGGATGAGCAACCACGGAACTCAGAGAAGAGCAGCCTATGTTATGGATGCCATCAAGACCACGCAGTCCAAGTTTCAGAGGGATTTGGATCAGGCCTTCCAGCAGACACTACATGTTAGAAATTAACCGTGTGGTGTGTATGACTGGAACACCCTTCAGCCTGTAATCATGTCCTAGATAGTCCTCTCAGTTCATAGAATCGTTAAGGTTGGAAAAGACCTCTAAGATCATCGAGTCCAATTCACATGTAATGAATCCTAGCTCTTCTGCTGAGCAGTTTTATCTGTTATGTGGATGTCAATTTTCTTCTCCCCCAACACTATAAATGATAGCAGATTATTATGATGGCGTAGCAGAATTTTCAATATGTCAATTGATAGTCCGGTTGGAAGATTGGGCTATTTCCAAGCCTGGATTTTGGCTGCATGAGGAAAATCAGGTTAGAAACTGATTTTGTTAAATCACTGCAGCACCCTAATGTAGACATATATTTAAGGAGGTTTCATAACGACTCTGTTTAAACGGGTAAGGAATCAGCTTAAGCTACATTAACCCCATGCACCCTTACACAAAACACCAGCAAATGGCATGATGACACTAATGGTACTAAATGCACGCAGGATTGTGCTGGTCTATGAAATGCATTTCTAATCCTGTTTGATTGCACTGTCTTGCACAGATGATGCTTGTGTATATGCGTGTTTGTATGGGTGTTCTCTGAAGAACACAGAACATTAGCCTTCTTCATCCGTGCACGCTGTGAAATTCTGAGTGCTGGCAAAATGGTGGGAAATCTTGTGGTTAGGACTGAGAAGGGAAGGATGTTCTCTTTCTCTGTGGAGAGGGCACTGGACTTCACTAGTTAGAAAATGAACTATGAGACTTAACATAGCATAGTTGCAAACAATTCATCAATTTATATTATTCTCTAAATATTAGGCTCTCACATATGAGAGCTGAAAATACCAAAAAGCCCGAAGAAGGAGCCTGTGGAAATGGTGTAATTAGTCAGTCTTTAAGATAACGCTGAAGTACGTTTCTAAAGCAGGAATAATCTGCAGGAGGTTAACCTGTTCATAACTGCTTCACACATGTATTTTTCTCCAGACTTCCTTTTTTGAAAACTTTTGCAGATCCTTTAAGTATTTGATCTAGTATCCAAGAGTTAATAAAATCTGATTTATCCCAACGGGCCCATACTCAGAAAAAACACGTAAAGCACATAAAGCTTCACACTTACTCATGTGATTCTTAAAACTGTGTAGTGCTTTATATCACGGCATTTGCAAAAATCATACAGTGATAAAGGTTAGTTTATTAGTAACGCAGATTCCTAAGTAACATGTATCACCTCTTTATTCAGATTGCCCCTTTGACCATGCTAAACAGTGCCTTTCCTTGATACTTGCAGCCTACAATTATACCTGTATACAAGTCATTTTTGGCGAGTCATGTATGGTTTAGTTGTTTTTAACCTTTCCTCATAAGGCAGTTCTAGTTCAGTTATTGAGGGTAAGTGCAAAAAATACTGAATGTTTTGAACACGTGCTTCCATACTGTGTGCTGGGAGGACTTGCTTTCTGGGGAGCCCCATCCAGTAATTTATGTGCTTCTAAAACGGAGCTGGATTATTCCAAACCATGGTAGGTAGAACTGTAGAACTGAGAGTGATACGGAAGATTGTCCCATGACAGGTCTTATGGTCTTGACTTGCAGCCCCTGCTGAGAGGATCTATAAAGTTAATAGTTAGAGAAAATTTTCCTCTAGCTTTGAAGAGGAAGAAGCATGAGTTTTTTGCAAAGTAAACAGTGAAATCTGTCTGGCCTGAAGCATCAGATCACTGGTGATCACACTGACCAGCTTTGTGTTCATTCTTCGCTCTTGTTAGTCTGACTGTTCATAAACATTTATAATTTTATTTTTTATACTGAGACTGGGGAAGGAAATGCCTTTTTTTTGGTTGTTTTCTTATTAAGCTGCATTCCAGTCTTCATATACAACAGGCTCCTGATATAGTACAGTAGTATTTTTAACAAATAATGCAGTTTGGCCAAGATGAAGTATATACAATGAGAAAAAAAATCATGCATCAGACGATTCTGACAGATTATCAGATCATAATGTACATCAACCACTTGCAATATGTAAAGCAAATGAGTGCGTTATGAATGGGTTTCTGAAGATGCATCATCAATAGTTTGATTACTCAATTATTTTGTAAAGAAACCAGAATCACAATGTTCTAAGATCATTTGCTGACAAATGAAGCAACCCCAAAGTTCAGTCTCCGGCAACAAACGAGGAAATGTGTCCTGCCCCCCCAAAGATGAATTTAATCACCTTCTCTTCTGTCTGGATACTTTTACTTAGTTACAGGGATGTGGAAAACTTCAACAGTATGAGTGCTTTGGGCAAAATAGAAAAGCTTTTTCTTAAAAAAAAAAAACGTTAAAGAAATGCATAGGTAAGGAATCTGGCCTTGAAAAGAGTCACTGCAAAATGCCAGTGGTCTTAAAGGTTATGAGATAGAAACTACAGGAGGTGAGGGGTTTACAAAGCAAATAATCTCAGATGATCCCTTATGCAGTCAGTGTACAGGAAGACTTTTAATCAGTTCAAAGGTGGCTCAGTATTTTTATATAAATAACTCATTTTCATTTCCAGCTAGCTGAGTGCTCCTGCTGCTGGGCACTGAAGGAATCTCAGGAAGGGCACAGATGTTGAGAACTGTGTTAAGGTAACTTCAAATGATTTAATGCCTGTACTGTAAGAGAAGTTAATTTATCATATGAGAATGAATTCAGAAAAGAACTCCTTACTTCTGCTAATAAAATATCTTCTTGCTAGAAACCTAGTTTAGGTTTTTCATGCAGGCAGCAATTTTTATTAATCTCTACCATTTGACTGACACACATTTCAATTTTTAGATTATTTTTCTACAGTGCTGGAACAGTATATTAGCTGAAAAATACCCTCTGGAATGTAAGTGTAAAGTATGCATCCATTAAGGAGCAGCATCAAGGCAGAATTAGACTGCACTTTGAGACAAGATATAGTATCTGTCGCTCCTGTGAATGAGCCTTGATTAAATTAAATTCCCTACAGGGACAAAGGTTCAAAAGTTCCTGGTTTAATAAAACATATGGCAGAAAATGTGGGAAATAGTCGAGTAGGTGGAGCTTTAGCACTGTAAATGGATCTATTTCCCAAGTACGTGCATTTTCTCTGTACACAGCTATTCCTTGCCAAAATACTTTTTTCTTAAATAACTCAGTGTTTGCACTGTTTCACACAATGTGTGTGAAATATCCTACAGTGTGTATATAGGTCTGTGTACACTCTGAATGAGAAACAGAAATTCCAAGAAAATATACTGCAAACTAAAAACTCTGGGGTCTTTCATTTAATTAAAATGTATGAAAAGATACATAACCTATATGTTACTCATTTTGCTATTCAGTTCAAGATAACTGTACTCACATTTTCAGCCTTTAGAGAGCTCTTCTATCCTCTCTTAAATCTTTCATGGATAATGTTTGGAAGAAAAGCTGAACAATTGGTAGCTTGGGAAGATGATGGAAGGCAATTATCAGATTTCAGCCTATGATTTTTGTATGAGCATTTAATAGTGCTGAGCAAATAAAAAAACAGTTGGTCCTGGAATATACGAAAAACATGGAGGATGACCTACTGCTCAGAGACAGTACTGATAATTCTCATGCTACAATAGTTGGATGCATAAACTGAAGGAGATGACAGAGGTCTGGGTTTTCAACCATCTTACCTGAAACTGTGGCCAATTGCAGTGTATGTTGTTGCACTTTTCCTGATTCTCCCACACTGAAGACTCAAATTGTTTGGTAATGCCTTTTGGGAAAAAAGTAATCTTTATACAATTGTTTTGATGAAAGAAATAGCACTGCAAGCTATGCACAGTTCTCATGGACTGCTTTTTGAACATGTTCATATATCTGAATTTAGAGTAAAGCGGTTCAAGCAAATAAAAAAAAGACAGTTTATTTCTCATTCTTGCCAGGAGACCAAAAAAAAAAAAACCAAACCAGCCCAGAACAACAATAACAACAGAGAAACAAGATCCTTCCACAGGCTTGTATTGAGATGGAACACCACCAAACACAAGAACTGGGTGGATGATTTTATACCCCTTCTTGAAATACATTTTCACATTTCTTTTTCCTTTCCATGAGTATAAGAGTGCAACTTCAAAGGAAAGGATAAAAACAGCAGATGCACCTTCCACAGAAAAGAAGAGTGCGACTGATCACCATGTCCACTGCGAATACTGCCAGGACGCTGTCAGCACTAACAGGTCTTAATTGTCCTGACCAGCCTCACCTGGGACTCTGCCCTGGTTCTCTGACAGGGAGATGGCCCTCAGGTTCACATTGTCACCTTATCTCCAATCCCGTCTTCAGCCTCGTCTCCTGTCTCATCTTCTGCTGCCCCTGGATGGACCTGGCCCTGGTTCATCCCCTCTCGTGTCTGGACCTGCCGTTACCAGTCCCTGGCTCTGCTGGCCCTGCTTATGCGCTGCGTGCGAGGCTGCACCCCGGTTGGTGAGGGCATTGCCTCTGCTGGAGTCACCCTTGGCTCCTGCCTCATCCTCCCTTGGGGAGCAGCCGCACTGTCACTGTTCCCTAACAAACACGACAAAAGTTTATTGAAATTGCAGCAAGATACATTTAGGATAACCATAAAGAAAACTTGCCAGCTGTAACCTGTTCTTAAGGTCCCTTCCAGTCCTAATTTCCATGAACCTGTGAGATGCCTGCAACAGCCAACGATTAAAGTTCAATTCACTGGTTATAAAGCTTTTTTTTTTCCCTCCTGCATGGCTCCAGGGTATATTTGCATGATTCTTCACAATTACAGCTGACACCTCCTCTTCAAAACTCAGCAGAACTGCTGCTCTGTGACAGACCTGTAACTGATCTTATAATAAAATTTCAGTTAGATGTCAACCTTGGCACCAGTGGTGGTCCCACTAACCCAGCAGCTTCCCTTTAGCTTTTCTCATGCAGAAGGACAACTGGATCTGCAGACAATCTGCTTTTGTTGCCAAATAAGTGCATCTTCTGACTTTTCTATCTGCCACTAAGGTATATTCTGACCATATTCAGAAAAAGTAGACTAAATAAGCCCATATGGGATTCTTAAAATATCTGTAACATTCCAGAGTAACAGATTTTGCTATTTTGCAAAATGCCACTGCAAGCTTTCCCATACAATACATTTTGTATGAGGCATGAATAAATTCTCTTGATACTGAGATGCCCAGCTGGGGTGTCTCAGGCCTCAGCTTGTGTGACACAGCACCATGGCATCAATATGATGGCTGCCTCTGGACAAACATGTAAAATTAAAATAATGATGAGCGCAAACTGGAAAATAAATGAGTTAGCTTTGTATTTGCAATGGAAATCAACTAGGGTACACGAGAGCTTTTGCTTTGATGTTCTAACATATTTATATAATAGCTGTTTTGATGTTTGCCTGAGACGTGCCTCCAGATTCTTCCAGTCGTGTATTAGGAAGGTGAATGCAAAGTGTAACAGCTGCCTCTTTCTTTCTCCTCCCTCACTTGACTGTTAAGTCTTTCATCATATATTAACACAAGGAAAGTGACCCAAAAGATACTTTACTTCAATTAAAGAAGTCATGTACAGGCAATATGATGGAGTAGGAGACAAGGACTAAGGCTATGGTCAGAGGAACTATTCTGGTTACAGCCAAGCTGAATCGATATTTTATTGACACCATCCTCCCCCCTGCCCCGAGCTGCTTGTTCTCACCTTTATCTGCTGCCTCTGCCAGAGATCCCTGCCATTGGGTTTGGGTTTCGTTTGTTTGTTTCATTTTGAATAGGCTGAGTTAGGTGGGCTCTAAATCAGTTCTGAGAAATGACACAGCTGAAAAACCCTCTTTATAAGAAAAGGGCTGTTTCAAGCTGGCTCAATATACAGGTTAGAGATCGACCAGCAAAACAATTAAACAAATAGTACTGAGAGATGAAATCTCTACTGGGCTTGTGGTGTGGGTGGAGGAAGAGGACAGGGAGATAAAACATTGCCCTGAATCTCCTGCCTGCAGCACAGCTCGCGTCACCATTCCATATGGTAAAAAGCATTAGCTAAAATACAGAAATGAGAACATTACATTTATGGCGCCTTTATTAGGTGTCTTATTCTCAAGTGACTGAAAGGACTGACTACATCGGTTTTAGGGCACCGTCAAAACATGTGAGCTCTACTATCAGTGTAGGGTTTTTTCTCAGCCAGGAAGCTGAATCAGACTGTTGTTAAATGAAGATTTTTATGAAGTTGCTTTAGATGATGTTTAATATCAGGAACTTGATAGCGCCTGGTTTAGGCTCTCCACTGTGTAGTGACATGCTTCTGTACTTGTCAAAAAATCCCTCTAATTTAAAAAAATATCTGAAGAACTAACCCATCTCTAATTATTAGAGTTCTATGCTCTTGATCCTACTGCCTGCCTTCCATGTCGTCTCTGATCGTTTTTTCTGTAGCATTCATAAATAATTGAAACTGTTGATGATTTTCCTTAAAGTATGACATCTATCAAAGAGCTTAAGAGAATGGCAAAGATAAAATAGCACAGTATAGTTTCTTATCCAGAGGAGAAATAAAAAAATTCCAATTCCTGAAGATGCATGCCCGCTAGAATAGATTTTTCATTATTATTACCTTCTTCGTCTGCCTTCCTTTCTGTGTTTTTTGGTTCTTTTTAAACAG
>NW_008825109.1:12465439-12468059 GCF_000699105.1 Pygoscelis adeliae
ATTCCTGCTTATAAGCAAGGCAACACTTGGATTCTCCAGCACATTTTGTATTCTGGCATTTGTAGAAATATAAAGTGCTGGAAGGGCTTCTTGCTAAATTTTTGCCACTAAACTGAAAGGAAGACAGAGGTGATCTTCTAGCCTACTTTCCTGTCAAAGCAGAAAACTCAGTCTTGTAAGGTATGACTTTGGGCTTCATAAAAATGGGTGTGAGTCTTTTAAGTTTCCGAAGGAGGACACTTCCTTACCATTGGTCTGCTACATACGCATGTGTATGCACAAATACATTGGCTCACTTCCCATTTCATCATGTGCATACCCTGCTATTGCCCACTAGCTTGGATAGGGTTTTTTTTCAGAACAATGTATAAATATTTCTAGCTTGGCCTTTGAAGACACTCTACTTAGTAAATGGTGTTGCTTCTTTCCTTAGTTATGATTATACTGAATGAGATCCTTTCTTGTGACTGACCGAATGTCTGAAAATGAGGAGCTAATCTGCGTTAGTCCCAACAAGAGTTACACTGGCTGGTAAGTTTCATCACACAATTCCAGGCACCGCGCACTAGGGAAGGAGGACAAGAGTTACAAGATTTGTACGCTGAACAAGCTCACTGTAGTCTTAGATTAGCTGTGAAAATTTAATCTGGTCAGCCAAACACTATGTAACTTTTTGAGAAGATCACCAGCTTGGTTGGAAAAAGAAATGCTCATGAAATGGTCTTCTGCAAGGTGTTCATCTCAGACCTACGCTATGGTTTAAGTTTCAAAAAAATAGCACAGTCAGAATGAGTGTAGTCTCTAGTAGTTGCTACCATCTCAGGGGAGAAAAGGGTTAAGAAGCTATTGAAGAAGATTGGGCACACCTGCAAGCTGTCTGTAATACTGTAAGTTAGGGATAAAAACCTGAATTCAGGTGGAGGGCAGTATATGTAGGTCAATGTGAGAAAAAGGACCTGGACTTTCTATGCCAAGACTATGGGGAAGGTTTTAGAAGAAAGGGCCCTCTTCTGGAACTAAATAGGTCTAGCGTTACGAAAGGCAATCTTTTTTTCTGGTCAGAAAGCTGAAAATTGGCAGACAGTATAATCGTCCTGTGAGCAGGCAGGCAACCTCACTCCACTGTCCTATGAAAGAGATACGACTCAGGAGGTGATGGGGGGGGGGGTTTGGTTGGTTGGTTGGTTTGTTTTCTCTGCACCAATGGTGAGATCACTGTTGAATGCCATGTCCAATTCTGACATCAGTGCTTCAGAAAAGATGCTGAAAAACTTGGAAAGGCCTCAGAGAAGAGCCCTGAGAATGACTGACTATGGGTCTGGAAAGGTCCAAGAAAGAAAGAAAAACTGTTATCAGTGAGTATACGCTGGCTTGCACAGAGAAAACTTTGCTGAAGTTGCTTACAGATAAATGAAACCAAAGGTTTGTTTTTCTTGTCTTTACAGAAAGAAAAGCAGCTTACTCAGGATTTCCCATACCAAGCAAAAAATTGTCTTTTTCAGTACCTGATGTTACCTCAGATGGAAACTGTGGTTTTGTGAAGAAGTAACTGAGGCGAGACCCAGAGGATGAAAGGCCAGGGCTGCACTGCAGTGTGAACGAGTGCCTCGGGGTAGCTCATGCAGGTCACTGAACGGGTACAGCAGGACACCCAGGGCTTGCCTCTGTGCTGCAGCAATACTGAAGGCAGGACTCCCGTTCCTAACACGTGGTACCTGGGTCACACCTGGACGTGAGTGTAGTGGGTGACCCTAGACTGCTCCAGCCACAAGAAAAGGTATCAGCTCTGTCTTTATTGCCTTCTTCCTCACCCTTCCTTGCCCCATTACTGTCCGTGCTTGTCCCCAGTTGCTGAGCCGGCAAGAAGCTGCGGCACGGTGGGAGGGTCGTTAGTAATGGCAGCCCCGTGTCAGGGCGGCAGGGCATGAACTGAACTGTTGCTCTCTTCTTCCCTTCAGGTTCAGGACGTTTTCACCTGAAAAAACCTGATCAACGGTCACGCTTAGCCTCCTGATCCAATAGGCTGGTTGTAAATCTGTAAATCTTATTTGACTTATGAAAGCCTTAAATCTGTGGTAGGAAGTATTTCCTTCACCCCTGCAATAGGTGGATTGACTTAGTAGAATTAACTATAAACACGTTTGAGCCTCAAGGGTCTCAATAATTTCCTGGAAAACGTTACAGTGGGTGACAGGTAGGTGAATGCTTCCCAGAAAAACCCAACCATATGCTGGGTTCAATCAGCAGTGACTCCCCTCTGTATGCGTGCGGAAAATTGTACCGACTTAACTGGAAGTGCAAAAGTACTAACACAACCAGCCATTTTCCCAAGTTGTCTCCCTACTACGCGAAAAATGGTGTAACTTCACTCTAGTACCTTAAGTGTCCCGAGTGACTGGATTTCCTCCGTGTGCTTTCCCCAAAACAGCCATTTCCCATGGCCGTACCTGTCCACAGCCAGAGCTGGGCCCTCCCCTTAGCTGGCAGGCCGGCTCGGGGAAGCGGCCCGGGGGGCTGCGGCCAGGCGGGACGCCTCGTCCCGGCGCGGAGCAGGGTTTCTCGGGGAGGAAGGAGCAGTAGGAGGGCGGGGGGGGGAAGCCCTTCCCTCAGCCGAGCGCGC
>NW_008825109.1:12468589-12479248 GCF_000699105.1 Pygoscelis adeliae
CTGTGCCCGTCGTCAGGGCGGGAGGTGAAACCGGTCGCGTCTTGATGTGAACCTTGCGGAGAGTTACTGAGTGGGAAGCAAAGGCAGCCGGTCCTGCCGCCCCTGCTCTGCCTTGTCTGCGGGGTAGCCAAGCACGGCAAGGGAGCCTGCGTTCCAAATCAGGTACAATTAAAACAAAAACAAAAAAAAAGTTAGGTATAATTAAGAGCACCTATTTTAGAGCCCTCAACGTTACCCTGCAGGAGACCGTGCAGGTTCGTGAAGGCTACAGAGGTCGCGCCAAGAGTTGGCAGAGGAGAAATGGCAAGCAGTCTTGTCAGAAATTGCCCCAGCAACAAAAGCAACCAACCTCGAACAGAATAAAACAAAATCCAAACCCAACAACAACAAAATCCGCAAAACCCCAGAATTTAGCTGGCTTGCGGTTACTGCGAAGCCCAAGGTTTGACCTGAACGAGAGTGGGGGTGAAGCCGGACAGCACACAGTCTGAGGTGGGGACGTGGCCCGGACGGTGTCTGCACTCCCAGGGAGGTAAATCACGCGCTCGGTGAGCGCGGTGGGAGCTGGAGCGGGGTGTAAGGGAGGCAAACGCACTGTTCGCTTCCTCTTCTGGAGGAGCTGCAGTGTTTCATCCGTGCTTTCCCGCCGGTCAGATGAACACCGCCGGGGTAAGGCATCCCTCCGGCTGGGCACCGCTGCAGCCCTGCCTGGGAGAAGCAGAGTTGCCAGGGTTAGCTCATACGTATCGCTGTGGAGAGGTTGGGGTCAGGGACACTTCTGTTCTCTGCGGAAAGAGAAGCAGACTTTTGACCCTCTGGTGAAGGGATTTGAATGAAAACCCGACTGTAAGAAATTGCAAGGACCTTCTGGCATCTGGGTGGTCAACAGAGATGACAGAGCGCTCTTCTGGCCAGATTATAATCTATTATCTTTTGGATATCTAAGCTATAGAAATAAAAACGAGGAAAACGTAGATGGAGATTGCTGTTCCGAGTTAAGCTTTAGTCAGATGGTTATTGACCTGTAATTATCTTTTTTTTTAGTTATTCAAAAGGTCGAAGACGTCAGATTTGTGAGGCAATACTCTGGCAACGCTGTATACTCTTACGCTATGGTGCCATTAGAATACTGCCTCGGGGAGATGCAAATGTAGAGAGCTAGCTTGTGTAAATTCTTCACGTTAGCGTATTTAGCTGGATTAGTTCCTTTAAACAAATCTCCTCAGGCTCGAGTTTTAAATTAAGACACTGAGCAGTCCCGCTGAAGTTGGGGAAATTGAAAATTTGGTAGGGAAGTTAACTGTTGAATCAGGACCAGCACGTGTGTTCAACCTCTTTGGAGCATTTGCTCTTTTGAATGTGGGTGGAAAACACCTATACCTATTTTACCTTCTTTGGGTTTTCCCAGTGTGCCCGTAACTACAGCATGACTGGTCAGCCTGCCAAAATGCATGAAGAAAATAGTAAAGCTGCTACCGTGAGACGCAGTTCTCCTTCAGCTTGAACTTAGTCATCTGTTTGCTTTAGCAAAGTTCTGCTCAATACAACTGAAGGCCTGAAAGGGACAGAAATATTAATAACTTATTATTAATATGTTATTGATTGCGAGGACAGCAAGCTCCCTAAAGATGAAGGCAAGCCATGGTGCTTGTCTCAAGGATTTTATTACTCAAGCTGAGATAGCAACAGAGCACTTTGAAGGTTAATTATGGACCATATGATGACAGCAACAGGTGAGACATGGTAATCATGTAATCACCACAGATGCTTTATAGACTTACATTTTCTAAGGTATATATTTAAAAGATGAAGGCAGATACTGCAAAACCTATAAAATGGTGAGAGAGAAATCATGAAGAAAAACTCACCTAATGAGCAGTTAGAAGTGACTCTTGAGTCAGTGAGATACTGTTTGGGTTGTCTAGCATGGGATGTTTCATTTTAGCATCTAAAGGAATTCAGGTGTCAGAACCAGTTTATGAAATACTGATTAAACAACTCAACCAAAGCATTCACACTTTCTGTTGCTAAGGAGAATGTATACTGATTTTTAGTGACAACTAAAAATTATCATATGATTTTGATGGCTTATATACGATTCTAGCCCCTTACTGCTGACCACAAATGTGAATTCAGAAGATAATTTTAAAGTCAATTTTCCTATGATGAGGGAAGTCTTGTCAGATGTTAGATGGAGCCTGGCTAATTAAGAAAGTGCTTTCAGGCTCTGCTAGAAGATCATTCTTGATTTGCACCTTAATAAGAAATCATTGGTGGTATAAAGAGTTCCTTTGATTATTAAAATACGTCATGAATATTGAAGCCTTTTACAGGTAAGGACATGTTGATATGGAAGTGGCACAGAGAGGAAAAAGTCATTACACTTTTCTTTTTTTAGTATTTCCATTTCATACCGTCTCAGCAAATCAAATCAAGGGACTCCAGCATTCTTATTAAATTCACTGGTCGGGAGCTGAGAAACATTATTAAGTGCTTGCATCTGCTGCTTAAAATATGGCAAGAAGCAAAGATGTGTAAGACACCAATGAAGAGCGATTTTAGGCCTGGTACTTTCAAGCTCACCTTTTTATGTACGCTTACGTGTCATTCCTAGTCCCTCTTCATGTTCTTATTGTCACCTGCAGAAGAGGAGGAGACACGTACAGCACAGGCAAAGTGGAATAAATAATAAAAGGAATGAAACTCAAATGTAGAGGGAGGCAGAGTAATAATGAGATTTTATAATGTTCTTTATCTTGAGTACTTCTTAAAGCTGAAGTTAACGGGAACTGTAAACTAGCTGCTATTTCCTTCACTAGCTCAGAAATCGCTAAATTGTAGCGTTATTAGTTGTCAGCCAGAGTAAGGCCCTATGCATGTATTATGTACTGCGGGTAATGTTAGTAAGAGGTTAGTCATGCCATACTCTCACGTGATGTAATTAATACAGAGTAGATGACTCCAAAATTTAACACTAGCCAGAGTGTAGTAATTGTGGAATTGTCCCAAATCTCAAAGAATGTGTGAGTGGATGGTGTTAATAGCCTGATTATGTAGCAGCAAGGGTTTAAATATAGATTTTGAGGCATATAATTTGATTCCTCAGAGGGCAACTAATTTGACAGCAAGCCCCTTGTAGCGGAAGCTGACTTTTTGGAAGAGCTGTGGAACTGGCCAGGTTTTATTTTGGGGAGCATGGGACCTGTTGGATACTGCAAGTATTCACATCTGATCTGCAGTACTCCGAGAGCATTTCCAGGCATCCTGATTCACCAGAATGACTCTACTCCTGGTCTTGCTTTATTTTAGGGTTTAATGTTTTAGGAACAAGTTCTACCTTGTTTATACCACTGCCGCGTCTACAGCCTATAGCAAGATTTGTATCAGGTGTCACAGACTCGCTCTTTAGAAATCTCACATATCAGAAGTTTGTGTTTCCGAGGAAGGGCAGGTACTCAGCACTTGCAAAAATCATATCCAGAAACTTCATTGACCTTATTGGGAAGTATGTTAAATGACCCGTGTTAGAATAGAAGAATAGTAAGCAGTAGTTGTGTGCTCAGTTTTAACTGCACAAGAAAAACTGCAATTAGACTGGTACACAGAAGGAATCTCAGAAGATGATTCTTAAAAAGTTCTATGTTTCTTAAAATTTTCTTTTCCAGTTATTGATAATGTCTGATTTGGAAGGTTGTCATTTTTTATAATATAATTTGTGTTCGATGGCACTGCCTCAATTCTTCCCAGAGACTCTTAGAGTACAGTTGTGCTTAATGCTATAGAACCACAACAATATGACAATTATTCTTTCAGAGAAAGTTCAGATTTAGTTGGGCTGGACAGCTGGAAAAAATTTTAGATACCCCATGCCTTGCAAATGGTTCTGAGTTCTCTTAGATTTAAAAAAAAAAAGTATAATCTGATAGCTACACAATAAACTAAATTATTCTAACACCAGGGATCAATCAGAAATAATTTAAAAATATAAGGAGGCTGTATATGTGCAAATATCATACGAGACATTTCGTAACAATCCCTTCAAAAATGTAATTCACAACTTGAAAGACTGAATAATCTGATTTTCTTAGAAGTGCATTTCAAATGCTTCTTGATTTGCAGCAGTTGATACCTCCTAATTTGAGGGACCTTTTCAAGTCTGGACTAATCCCCATTTTCTTTTTAAAACGAGAGAGAATGTGTAGTTGTCGTTGCTGTGAAGATGCATTAATGTGTCAAAACTGTTGTTAAAAAAATGTTTAGAAATAATAAACTGGAGTTATCAATACTTGAACTAGCTTTAATCTAGCCATTGAGGTATCAGAAGTGGCAATACAAGAGTTTGATACGGAGTAATTGACTCTCAGCAGGTAAGCTGGTTAACACTCAGTTCCTTGCTGCCATGGATAGCCTTCTAATATAAACTTCTAATACTTGACCAGCCAGCTTAAAATTAACTTGGCTATCTCTTTGCAGTGCTGCACTAGCTGCGTTGTCTTTGTGTGATAACTGCGGTGACTTACTGGCCTAAAATGGTTTCTGAATCCTCTTTTTTTCTTTCTCCCCCATTCCAAAATAATAGTAATACATGCTCATTCATATAGCAAGATGTATTTTTCTTTTAGGAGGGTAGAATTTAATTTCTGTAGTCCAAGTCTGTCTTCTATAAAAGTTCAATTTCCATAAGTTAAACCCCCGCCTTCCTTTCAGCTGACTGGAAGAGAGATTCAGATGTTTCATCCTGGAGATCACCACCTTGAGCCTCAACATTGAAGATACCTAAAAACAGCAGATGGATTTCTTACTGTACCAGATGAAGTAGAAGGAGTTAAGTATGGTGCCAAGGTCGATAATCTGTTTTAAGACATTCCTTTTATGTCAAATGACCCTTAACATTATACTCAAGTAATAGTCATTCCTCAATTATCGCTGTCGAGAGTGTTACCATACTGCAGTATGTAGTGGTTCCTATTCCCTATGCTTAGAAAATAGGTCCAAAGACAGACAATCACATGAAAAATGTCCAGATTTTTATTGCTGTGCCGTCTGTGCTGAATAATTCTGTAGTTTCTGGCTTACATTGACAGCATCGTGAAAACTGATGATGAAGAGGGGGGAAATAATAACAGTTTCATTCAAAAATTATCCCTGCAATTGCTGAAATCTATACATTTATCAGATAATATGTATTTAAACATTTGGCTTAAGGAAAGTTAACATTTTGAGCAATGGTAGGTATGGAAGGGCAGGCTACAGATCTGGCTGAGAAGTGAGTGGACCAATCTTAACTGTACTATTCAGGTAGTATGATACCTATCGTATTCTCTCAGTGCTTGTCCCTGCTGTTTTTGAATTCTTCATACATCATTTTCCTTTTCCTTTCTGTAGGAGCGAGGAAAAAGCTGCATATATGTATGTTGTGTGTGTGTCTAGAACAGCTTAGGCGAAACCTTGTGATCAAAGAACTGAGATTTTAGTGAGAGATTTCTACTGTCTTTTGAATGTGATGAGATTTATAGTCATCCGCTATTGCAGAAGAGGCTTCCAAAGTATGAATCCAATTCTTGGAAAAGTTCTGTTTCCTGTCATGATCCTTCCTGTAGGAAGGATGCCATAATATATTTGTAGCTTTCTCTGAATTCAGAAAACAGTTCACAGGTACAGAATTGCAGTTATTTACAAAGACCTAAAATAATTTTCTATGGGTTTGGGAAGGGAAGGCTAGATCTTAAATAGTTTTGTATATACAATGATTACTTTTAGTTTCAGCAACGTGGAAATAAGGAGATGCATAAGCCTTAATTATACCTATTAATTATATTTCTCAAAATAAGTAACAGAATTGAATTGCTGTTTAAGAAATTCTTGTGGCAATTTGAAACGTCTGCCGTACTCTCTGCAGTATTTTTTCTATAGGTGCATTGCAGTAGTGGAGAAATTACTTTAAAAATCAAATTTACTGGGAAATGCATATTATTTTATTCCTTCAGCGTGTTCACTGAAGTACATAGGTCTGTATTCTGTTTGTTGAAGATGTTGGTTTAGGTCTCGGACCTGCTCGCCAGTCTTTGACCTGGCAGGTGCTGCCTGTGCTAACTATAACCCTGCAGTCGTGATCCTGGCGAGCGGCATCCATCCGCGCAAGTCCTTGGAAATACGCTGCGAAGTCTCTTCCTAGAGCTGCGTGCCAGCTGGGCTCTGACGGGAGCCACGCCTGGTGTCGCCTGCAGGTACAGGACGTGCGGACGCTTACGGGATCCGCGCTGTGTCACCAAGGGTAGTACGTAGCCCAGCGCAGGGCGAAGCGATTCTCGCAGAGAGGCTACCTTGTGGTGTTTAACAACCTGGGTAGTAATCTGGCTTGGTTGTGGGTCTTTTGCACTCAGAGGTGGGAATTTGGATTTCTAGGTTGTTAATGATAATGCTAATTATACAAGAAGATACTTAGCAGTTAGAATGCTAGGTTTCAGGTTTTTTGATGTTGTTTTTTTTTTCCATAAAAACTGAATGGCTATGATGTTAAGTTGCTGAAAAAACTCAGAGCATTTGGGCCACAAATTACTAGTCTATTCACTGCTTTAAAGATGAACCTGAACTATCTGGGGATGAATTGCCCAGACTGAATTGTGTGAAGCCAGAACCTGCAATATCTCTTTTTATCCTGAAGGCAGGTACTAATGCCAGACAATTCCAGGCACCTGGTCTCAGTGCTGCAAACTAGATGGCTAATCTCTCTCAGTTCCTGGTAAAGAGCTTGGTGCTCTGGACTAAAAAGACCAGTGCTCCTGCAGAAGTTTCTCTCCTGTCACTCCGTAGCAATATCTAGCTGGCTAGGTACCATTTCTGGAGCATGAGTGATGTACACCCTTCTTAAGAAACCCTGACATAACTCCACAATTTAAAAAACAAGGGGAATGCATTTATAAAAAAATATCAAAACTCTTGCATTTGATATATTATTCTATGCTAAGCTGTATTTTTAAACAAAAAGTTTACAAAGGTAAATACTGTCTTTCTCAATCTTAACACCATGGTTACGGAGGAACCTGTCAACTGATGTTCTCTGCCCTCTCTCCCTTTCTAATTTTGCACAGGCATTCATTTTGGGACAGGGAGGGGACAGAAGAGAAAATTACAAAAGAGAGAAGATGTATCTGCAATGTCTGATTGCTGGGAAATAAATATATCCCACTGATTTCTCTATGTGACACATTTCACCGAGAAAGTCATGTTTTTCAGGTGGCTCCTTTTTTGCTGTGTAAAGTGTTAATTAAAAAAGTTGTTGTTATCTCGGCAGTGGAGACCCAGCCTTGCCGTTGCCCTTCGCTCACAGGGGAGTTTATACAGATGGCAGGATTAGACGTGGCGGATCTCAAACCTTGCCCTGCGGTGGCTCTGAGTCGTAACATCACCACCAACTTCAGAGGACGATGTGTAGGACTAGTGAGTGTCATTGGCTGACTTTGCCCATGAGAAAGCTGAAGACATTATCAGCGCGTCCAGTTCCACCCTTCCTTGTTTCATTTGTATGGGCTTTCTCCACAGTCTTCTGTTATAACCTGGAATCTTGCCATAGTATTTCAGAAGGCTGTAACATATGCTCTGTTTCATATGAAAGTTGTCTAGCTTCTTCTAATTACAATAGCTCCTTGTTCCGATGCCAAGAAAACAGCATCAGTTTGGATTATAGTTGGATTATACAGAATATTACAGAATAAAGACAACAACAGAAATACACTGTTATTTTTCCTTCCTTATATCCTGCCTTATGACAGGAATCCCTCCCCCTGCTAAGTTCATTGGTTAACAATAAACAAAGCTGCTTTCAACAACTGTCTCACTATAGCCTCTGTGGAGCGTAATACAGTAGAGCCGTGATAGTATTGAAAAACTGGCTTACCGTGATAGTTCTGATTTTTTAGTAAACTTTATTTGACTTATAACCTCTCCTAAACAGAGATGATACCCTTTTCTTGCATCCGCATAGAATGGGGTGTCTACAATCCCAATAATAAAGAATAGCATAAATAATTTTCTTTAATAAGAGTTTTATTAACATCAGCAGAGAAAAATGTTCACTGCAAGAAATACAGTGTCACCACAAGGATTCCAGAAGTGACCAGAGGTTGTAGTTTACTCAGCTTGGAGATTCTGGGTTGCCTGTATCTTTCATTCCTATTAACAGAAGCTTTTGTCGCTCAGAGTTTTTGAAATTATGTAACGGTATTTGGCTGAATCTCAAACACTGATTTATCAGAAAACATTTTTTAAAACCTTAAAAATTTGTCTACTTTGCCCAAGGGAAGAGCCTTGAGGAAAGGATAAGGACTTCACATTCCCTAGCTTTAGGTGACTAATTTTGGTCAACAAAATTAAGACTTTAATTTCCAGGGACTCCCTCTGTAGTCAACAGAGATAAAGAGGATCTTCTAGGGGATTCCTGACCAGAAGTCTAACTCAGATATTCTGTGCTACCTTTCAGAGGAGGCTTGCGAGAGAGACGAGAAAACTCTCTTAGATGCCCTTGGCAGTATGTGAGGGGCGGACTTGCATTGGTGGTCCCAATTTTTCAGTGCTGGAGGCTGGCTGCCAGGTCTGGGGCTCTCCTGACAGGGTGCCATGCACAGACGCAGAGGGAGGTACCAGTTTTCACCAGCTGTCATGCCTTGTCTCCTCCAGAACTGCTGCAGAAAAGGTGGTGAGTTAGGACCATCTTGTGTGCCCAATACCTGACTTGTTGGCCACCAATTCAGCCACCTATTCTCAGGAATATCAGTCCGTCCTTTCTCTTCCCTTACAGGTTCTCTGTCATACCTGGCTTTTGTTTTTCAAGAATATTTTAGATGATGTATCTGACATTTTGGGGCAAGGTCGTCTTGCTCATGGTTATGCCAGGCAAATTATATGGCATTAAGTTCTGACTAATGCTTTGCTCCACTTGTGGTTGTCAGCTGTGGATGATAAGATCTGTATTCAGAAAGCACTGACTGTGCCTTTGCACTTGAAGAGTGGTCTCAGGAACAGGCACAAGTACCGCAGGCTGTCTGACCTGCCATGTGCTGTCCCCACAGCTGTCTCACAGGCTGACCACGAGGAGCCTGTTCAGTTGTATCTATGAGACTGGAGTTGCTCAGGCGTTTGAAGTTGTGGGTGCACCCTGACCGCATCTGGGATTGTCTTTCCAACTTCACAGTTTTGGATCTACCCAAAACTGGACTTCAGAGAGGTCACTAACAGACTTCAGAGATAATGTATGCACTGACTGATTTACTTTAGACAGTCCTCTAGGTGGGCACTGACCTCCTGCATCTTTGTGCTGGACAGTCTCCATTAAGAAGTCCTGTAACTTCCTGTCCTCTTTTGCACTGCGCTGCTATATCCTCTCATTAAGTTAATATTAAACTTCTACTTGAACAGAATGCTTTAAGCATCTGGATCTTGAAATTTGTTGCCAGATTCTTTAGTATTCATCCTTCTCATCCAATAACATTGCTCAGCTCTCCTACAGCGATTACGACATAAAAAAACTTCCTTGAACCTGAAACTTTGCTGGGTACAAAAGTCTGAAGGCTACTACTGGCTCTTCTGAGTATAATGGCTATGCTATTTTCTTTGCTGTTATTGATGTTTCTTTTTATTAACAGATACTATGTTTTTTTTCTCATTTAGCATGGCAGCCTAACTAAAGTAGGTGAGAATCCGATTTTGCTTACAGAACATTTCATTTATTTAAGGCTATTTGAAATGACTTGTTTAATGAATGTATTTTAACTTAGTTGATGACCTCATCCTCTTTCTGTGCAATTACAGTTCTGCATAAGAACGAGAGGGCCATATGTATCTAGGGGAAACTGAATCACTTAAGCAGAAAATGAAGTCTGTCAAAACACTACATAAATGCTGTACATGCACCTTCTTAAACTAAGCCTGGTAAATTGAGAGATTTCCAGCGTGTTCTGGAAGTTTAGTCCCTGGACCAAGTCAAAAAGTGATCCACTACTCCTCAAGGTAAAATATAAGTCACGAGTCAAACAACTAGTCCTTTTAAGGAACAGTGAATATGTGTAAAGTGGTGATAATTTTAGAGCTCCTTGGTTCGACTCGTCTCATGAATTTAGTTTATCAATTAAGAAAGTTGCTGCATCAAGGACTTCATTGCCACCCTCCCTGCAGAGGTGGAACCTAATGCACTAAAGTACAGGCTGACATAAAAAGTGTTTGAAGTTTACAGTGCTAATCAGAGGTGTGCCTGTATCCGAGAGTAGCTCTTACAGTACATTTGGCTTAGCACGTGCAGAAGACCTTCAATATTTCTGTTTCATAATGAGAGCTTTAAAAACCTCCTCTCATAGGGAAAAGACTTGAAGGGAGGGGAAGAGGCTTCTTCACTTAGAGGTTCCTTTCAGTGGTTCGCTGCTCTGCAGTGGCTCTCTGAACTGCTATGGATTTTAACATTTACTCGAGCACAGCTGGGCATTTTTTTTTCCTGGCATTTTTTATTCAGATATAAATAGGTACTAGAGCAATATTACCAAGACTATTTTTAAAGAAATAACCACTGAAGCCATAAAAACTTCTTGAATTAAGGCCTTCCAGAATGACTGCCATCATTTTTGTGGCACCTCTTCTGGGTGCACATGAGGCTGTCTAGTAACTGTAAAC
>NW_008825109.1:12479296-12488053 GCF_000699105.1 Pygoscelis adeliae
AAAGTAGATAGGATCTTTAGTGTAGCTTCTTCAGGGATTCTTTTTGTTAATGCAGCATTATTTCTGTCAAAAATGAAATGCTTTGAAAAAATGCTGATTGGATGTAAATCAGAGGAAAAGGAAAAGTGATAAAGCACTAAGGAAAAAAAAGTCCAGGAAAGAACATTTTGACCATTTTTAGAAAATTTTGAAGTGTGAATTGTTCTATTTAAAACAATTCAAAGACATTTGAACTCTGTATGAAATGTATTGCAACTACAGAAAAATAGAATTTATTAGGTTGAAATGGGAAAAAAATTGGCAGCATGAAGTTTCCTGTGAAATGGAAAGTCCAGTTCCTGGCCAGGTCTGTTCAGTGACAATTTTCCTAAATCTGTAAATACTTTTGATTGATCATTTTAAAGAGAGAGAAAATTCTTGAATGTCAACTCACAAATGCAAATGGATTAAAATCTTCCAAGCCACCTGCTTACTGTAGTGGGGATTGCTTGAACCTAATGTGGTTCCTGTTCCATGTGAAACCCTGTTCCACATGTTCCTCAGAAAGGTGCCTCACGACTAGCTTGTCGTGCCCTTCTGTGAAAGCTGGCTGAAAATATTTTCCCAAGGTGTAGATATTAATGGTCTCAGACTAATTATGCTTTTGCAAAGCCTAAGACTCTCAATTACCTGAAGTGTAGGTTGCTGTTCATTTGCTGGCTGCTGACAACTTGTGAGTTCAAGCTGGCCTCTGTATATTTTAAATTGGGTATTGCCGTTGAAACAAAAAGAACATGTCGGATGAGCTGTTACCACATCTCTCATGTCACCACAGAGCGCCATGCCATAGGTCTCACTGGGAGCTGGACAGTGACAGTGGAAGAAAGATGGGAACTTGTTTTATTTTAGAGAACATCTTCGTAAGTGGAAAAAGTGTTGGTGGTGACAAAGTGTCAAGGAAGCAGAGCCCAGTCATTAGGTCTTCTTTCTATGTGGGAAATTGAAACATGAAGTAAAGAAGGACTAGTTGCACTGTGCAACTAGTTGCTGTGCAATGAGCATTGCATCGTGCTTTGAATATAACAACCACCGAGTATAACAACCATCTAGTAGCCAGATTTCTTTTTTTTCTCCAGGGATTTTGATCTATTTCCTGTAGAAGCAAATTTTTTGTGTGACATCCGTGCATTTCCCATCCCTTTGTAAATTGAAGAAGAAATCCAGTCTGCCAAATTAATTAGCTAGAACTCTCCTACTAGGAGACCATGTAGGAGTGTGTAGACCTTAGAGGAGTGTTTGTCACCAAATGAACGTGGCTGTGCTAGTTCAAAATGCCCTTCAAGCTATGTCTGAAATATTTCTCTGTTGAAATGAGTTACTCCTCCTGGTGAGTGGAATGAAGAATCTTGTCCTTCATCTTTATTTGTATACACTAGGTTCATGACAGAGTAACTTAGTCATACAAAAGAATGCAGATACCACCTCCCTTCTACACCATGCAAAGCTGTTGTGAGCCAAGGACAGCTAACAGACTAGTAAAACCAGGCCTGTGACGTCTACCAAGACAATTGGGATGCAAACTTGGCATAGTCAAGTTAAAAATCTAATTTGGCTATTTGTATGGGTTCTTAATCATACATGTACAAGTTCACATTAAAATTAGATTTAATTACATCTCTCAACTCATCAGTCTAAATGAACAATGCTTTGCTGAATGTAGCTTTGTTTTTTATAAATATCTTCCCATTATATAGCAACTGAATATTCCTATTTTACCTTGGCTTTTGGGTGTTGGAGAGGCACTCTGAAAACTAAATATATCCAATTTTAATTAAACTATGTAACTAGGAAGGACAGCAGGACAATTCTTTATAGTTTTATAATGAGATTTGTATGTACATGAAAAAACTCTGCCGTTCAACATTTTTACTTCAATTTTAGATCTATCTTTACATCTGTGAGAGTGACCAACAATTGGCTCCTATATTTTACAACCTAGTACATGTGAAAAATGAGCTTTTGTGAAATTGAGTTTTAGAAATACTCAGAAAATGGGAAGAAACAATGCACAGGGAAAAAGGAAATGGGGAAGAAAACATGGAGAAAATGGTAAAGATTTTTGGCATCTAATGGAAAGGGAGAGAGAAGTGCCTATGAAATTTGAATCTGAACATGAAAGTCTTGCTGAATCCTAAAAATGACGTGCAGTGTGTTAGATCATAATTTTCTGTCTCTGTTTTTTCTCTCGCCCTATTAATCCCCCTATGTATACCACATTTGATGTGTTCTCTTTGTGCTTATCTTCCTTCCTAATATCCCATATGAGCTAGCAAACTTACCATGGCTTCCCTTGAAGCCCGTGAGGCTGTAGTACCTACGTTTTGTGCCATGAGCAGTTTGCAGAGAGTTACCATCAGTCTAGCTAGCGTAGGGTGGTACGGCCCTCTCTTGGCACGCACACCAGCCAGCGCGCGTATCGGCACCATGCTGTCCTGAGGCCGCGATGCTGCCTGCAGTTCCCGGGCCTCTCTGCGCTGTGTAAACGTGCCCAGCATCTTTAATGATCTCAGCTGGTGGCTCTGATGCAGAACCACAAAACCCAGAGGCCTTCTTTTGCTCTCGGCTGTCTGCAGTGACCGTGGAAAGGTTTTACCTCTACCTTGGATTCAGCAGAAGGCCACCAAACCTGAAGGTGTTGTGAAGTAAATGCTCTGAACTCAATGAACCAGAATTTTCCCACTGAAGTCTTCTGCTTGGAAACGGGAGAAGTCACAGGTTTACTTCATCCATCACGCAGGTACCCTGTTATGCATAACACTTGTTTTAGTCCTTGAACAAAGCAGTTTACCCACTCTCAGTCCAGGGACGAGGACAGAGGCAGCCTGGCAAATTGAGCTGAGGTTGTTCAAGGCAGAACCCCTCCAGCTGTCTGTCCTGTCCCTGCCGCAGCTGGCCTGGCAGGGTAGAGCACCAGCACGTGTCTCAGCGCAAAGTTTGCTGTCTTAGCACAAACCAGCTTTCATCAGCGCTTTAAAGAAAATTGCTAGACTTTGCATCTGAGGCATGTTCTCAACTGAAAGAAAAAATATGTGGTATGCAAGCACTGAAGATTCCAAATAAATATTTTGCCGAACTGCCTGTAATTATGCAAAGTAAATTTTATGCAAGGAGTGGCGCCACCTAAATGGCAACGTAATGTATGCACACATTCAGAAAGAAGTCTTTTCAAACCAACTATTGCCACCATCCTGGAATAGCTTGATTCTTCAATTACAAGTTAATCTATCCTAGTAAAATGAATTCTTTAATGTTGGGAGTGGTTCTCTCATTTTTTACTAGTAACTGTATTCTTTCTACTATTCAGTGTCGAAACAGTAAAGTGGCATTATAGGAGAAGGCAGAATTACTGCCAGTATGAGCGCCGTATGTGGCAACATGACAGCAGTTCTGCTGCAGCTTTCCTCATGGCAAGGTAAGAAATCCAAAGTTAGATGGCTCAGTTGTTACCAGGGCTGGTTTATAGCTAGAGTTTGTTAATTTCTCACTTCAAACTCAGACCTGAGCAGTAAGTTTTGTACTAGCAACATTTCCGATACTTAACGGTTTTCTCCCAGTTACCCTCTTTTCTATGTTTCCTGATTTGTAGAACTGGTCTTGTGGCATTGGGCTGCAGCGCTTCCCTGCAGACCCAGAGGACATGGGGCACTTCCAGCCACCGCAGTTAGTATCTGCTGTCTGCTCCTGTGCCATGATGCATCTTCTTCATGCGGCCTCTCCGGGGAGCTCAACTGAAGTTACAGCACTGTGTTTGAGAGTGCAACTGCCTTGTAGAAGGGGAGGAGGATACGAGTTTATAGGTTGCAAACTCGAAGCTCCCTTACCTAGTTGGTGCAATGAGCCGGCTTCTAACTGCCTGCATATTGAAAGTTTCCAGGAAGTCCATGAAAGGGGTATCTGATGTGTTGACGCTGCTGCAGCAATAGCTGTGTCAGAACTAGAAGATGTTGCAACTTCCTAAGCAGTAATAATAGATGGGTTGATACCATCTACTTCCTTGGTTTGTCTTTTCCTGCTTTGTCATAAGGGTGTCTGTCTGGCAGGGCTAGAAGAGGGAAGACACTTAAGTTTTGAAAGATTTGCAATTGTAAGCAGCTGGGAAGGAAATGAGTACTAATTCTTGTCAGAGGCGGACTACTACCCTGAAGGCTCTGCTGTGCAGTGGAGCAGGCTGAGTGACGAGCTGTGGGTCCAAGCTCCACTACAGAGAAAGAGGAGTAGTGAATTCAAAAGGTAAGAGTCTCAGTTGGCCTTTAGTAATTCTCCTGGTCATCTGTGAAAGTCTTAGGCATGTGCCTGGCGATAGAGTCATATTATTCATGAATCTAAGTTTAGGTCACTCTAAAAAGCGTAGCAGGCTTTAAGAAGAAAATTTGAATGGATCAGATTGATTCTGAGAAAATAGATGCCTTCATCTAGGACCTTTCCAGATGAGTCCTCAAATCCATGACCACTTGTGCCAAATTTGACTCTACAGTCCATACAACCTGGTCTTTAAGTATGAACCCTAGAGTCAAAGTTTTCTTTCCCCTAGTGAAACTACTAGGGGAAAACTACTAGGGAAACTACTACTACTCTTTGTCATTGCGTGAATTAATAGATACGCCCTTTGAATCACAGAACCTTACACAAAGATGTTTAATTTGTGTATTACGTTGATCCATGTGTCTTCTCTGTGGAGGCCAGAGTCCCCTAGAATAGAAAACAGTTTGAATTCTCTTTTATCATATATATGAAAGAAAGCAAACAAACAGACAAACAACAACAAAAAACCCCACACCGTATAAGATGTGTTTACCTGAACTTCTTACCTTATTACAGATGTACATTTGGTGGGATGGGGAATTCTGTGTCTTTTGCCCTGTTTGTCTTGCTCTGTCACCATGCGCATGGAACTCATATTTCCAGTACCGCATTGTGACTTGTCTTTGACATGCCATGAAGGTGTGTGTTTGCAAAGGCTCAGAGAGCGGTGGAGGCACCATGACGTGGCCACCTCCCAGGCTGCATGCTGCAGAACTTCCACGCCAGTCACCCAGCCTGGTGCAGAGGGCTGGTTGCCCTCATACTGTGGTTTTTTTTCCCCACAGTCCCTCCTTGCTATTGAGTATGTCCTTCTACAGTTAACATTTTGCCATCCCTTAGTACTGTTTAGCAGTACCATCTCCCAGCCTTGGTAACAAAAAGAGAGAGAGCCCTCAGAATTAATAGCTCTGCCCCTGTTTTCTAGATGGACCACTAAACTAAATGCATGAGACTTCACCTACCTGTAATGCTGACCAGCTACTGTTAAAAAACCTTCTTACCTGTCTCTGCCTTCATGCTTAGATAATCAGTCCCCATCCTGTTCATGTGATGACTTATTTTACTGTCTTCATTTTGTCCGTTTTTATAATAAATACTTCCCTTAGGTTTTTGCCTTTGGAGTTTTTCTTGCTTCATTGATTCTCTGGAATATTATGTTGAGCTTGTTTTAAATTGCAAAGTACACGCGTGTGTAACGTGCCTCAGTAAAACGTACATGAACTGCTGTTCAGGGCGGCTCTTGTTGTCAATTGGTACATGATGTTTCTGATGGGACCGCTGCACCCAAGTTCCCCAAAAGCACTGTCTAACGTCACCCTCTCAGTCCTGTCTCCATTTTAAGTCATGGACTCTCCCTCCCCTCCCCCAAATTAACCGCTGCTTTAACTGTGCAGCCGGGAGTCCTAGCTAGTGCAGCACTCCCCCCTTTCTGCACAGATGTTGAGTTTCATGCCGGCAAAGCTTGCTCCGAGAATGGTTTCCCTTGGTAACGTGTACAATTGGGTAAAAAGTTCAATAAAGTTTTACCAATGCAATACTAAAGATCATCAATGAAAGTCCCCACCGAGAAGCAAGTGCCGCTGGAGATCATTTGTCAAACAGTGTGACTAACGCAATTTATGACCCCAGCTCATCTCATCAGCCTCCTGTTTATCTAATGTGCCACCCTTTAAGTCTTATGTTTCACCCCAGCTGTCCATGTTTTAACATTTAAAGGCTTTGCGTCTGCTGTGCCTGATACCATAGTAGTGAAGGTCACTAAGCTGACTTTACTGTTAGGTGGCTTTCATTTTTATACACCAAACGTGATGAGGAAGAGTCATAGTGAAGCCTGTTGACAAGATCAGCTTTAAACGTTGCACGTATTAGATTACTTGCTTTCAGTTGGTTGTCTCAGCACAAGTGGGACTGGAAATCTCATTAGAATATATAAAGTGACAGATTTTGCGGTGCCAGCTGTACTCTTGGAGCCCAATATTGTCCTTCGTGTGAATACACAGAGAGTATAGTCGCATATTTATTTGGAGGTTGTCCTACAACTGTGTCTAGAGCGCCCACTGATAACAGCCGCACACTGCCCGCAGTGCTTTTCTGAATGGGTTAATAGCAATAGGGAGGTTTTTAAAGTGACATTTTATATTGATTAAAAACTCTTTTTCTTTCTTTCTGGTAGGTAACCTCCCCAATATTAATTATTAAAATGTTAACTTTTTAATCACCCAAATGAACACTGGGCTCAGATAAAACAAGTCAAAATATGGCAGAGATGTGAAATAGTCTGCAACTGTCAGCATTCTTCTGTAAAATTCAAGTGAAGCAGGCTTGTTGGTTAAAACCATGACAAGAAAAGAAAACAAATACTTTTTTGTTTTCTCAGATGCCTTCTGACTTACAAAACTGCGATTGTTGCAGTCAGTAAATGTGGTCAAATGCCATGGGTCATTGAAATGACATGGAGAATATATTATTTTCTGCCAAAAAATATTTTAGAAAGAATTATTTTCTACAGACAGGTAAAAAATAAAAGATGGCACGTATGGCATCATGCACATATGTCAGTAATGTTTCACATCTACTTGAATTTTTACACATAATTTTTTACGGTAAATAATAAGATACAAAACAAACTGACACTTATTCAAGAAAATGAAGGACATGCGGTCCCATAACTGGATATAAGAGAGAGAAAACCTCTCCGACAATATAAAATAAGCAAGCACGCAGTTAATTTTGAAGAAATTACTACATCTACTACTTAGTAGTTTTGTGTGATCCAGACTGAGAAGTATTAATTTTAGAAAACCTCTGGGCTGAGGGCATGAAAACTTTATGCTATAAAAATCCTACAAGATCCTATTAAAATCCTAAACATCTGTTTTGTCCTCTTTTTTTTTTTTTCTTGGAAAAAAAAAAGGTGTAATCAAGTCCTGCCATGGAGCCCACGGTCATTTGTGAGGGACTGTCTGATCTTTTCCTCATGTTTCTAAGGGTTTCTAAGGGCTGAATACAACAAACCTTGTGCTAATAACCACCATGTTCTATAGAAAGTTACCTGTGTACAGCTGGGTTGACTGAAAATACAGATCTAAAAAAAAAAAAAAAAAAAAGCAAAGTCCCACCTAAATTTTTAGACAAACAAATTTTCATCAGTAAAGTTTCCGAAGTGCTGGGGAAGCTGTGTTTCTGTATGTGTGCTTCCACCCCGCCAGGGCAGAGTGCCTAGAAATGTTCCCCAAAAGGGTAGCGGTGGTATTCCCCAGTTCGTCTTCCCTGAGACCACTTGATAGCTATGCTTTGAGCACGCTGACGGGAACGAATCAACATGACACACAGCAGCCTTGGGTGCTTACATTTAAAAATACAGCCAGCCAGGGAGGCGGTAATGATGTTTGTTCCTTATTTAATCTCCTCGTGTTTAGCATACTCTCCCAGGAGATGGAAGATTTGGGTGCCGTGTCCTCCTACACCGTCAGGGGTTTGGTGTCAACATTCCCCTCGTTCCAGAGGAGCGGCCAGACAACGAGGCTGTAGACCATGCTGCGGTAAGGAAGTGGCATGGTTGGACGTGAGCAAGAATCATTAAGCTTCAGTTGTGAAACGTGAATCCTTATCTAAAGCAGCTTCCCACCTGTTCAAAAGTAGCTTCCCAGTCCATAGTAGGGGTAGGATATTAGGCACGTGCCTCTTTCAGCAATTTAGCAAGTCAGAGGTTGCTGGATGTTGTAGATCCCAGCTTGCAGCATCCAAGTCCCTTCCATACCTAGGGCAGGGAGCTTAGGTAACTAGCTGAGGTGTTTTGGTATTGCCCTACGAACTGAATACCTGAAACCTACGTGAAATAATGCGCTTCAGTGCACTGGGTCCTTTCATTTCTCTATCTTTGAGTAGCAGATTATGGGTGACTAGACAGGCATCAAAAAATGACAGAAGCAAAAAATGTGAATTTTGTACTAGTCCCATCAGCTTTGCCTTCTAGTTTTATCTGTGGATTACAGGATGCTGATGGAGAGCAACCTTCAGATGTAAGGTCATTGGTTAAGAAGCAATTGTCTGTCATTATTAAGCAAGAGTGCGTGCATGTACATGACTGCATGTATGGGAAACTTGTCCAGGAGTTATGATAGGCTGTCATCGTGGTCAATGAGCATTAGCTTGAACAGAAAGCAAGAAATGACTGAGAAGATGAGGGGAAGACAAGGACGTGACTTTATACTTTGTAGGAAGCTCTGCCATTTGAAAAAATATATTCAAAGGAAAAATGAAAAAAAAAATTGATTTTTCCGCAGAACTGGCTTAATTACTTTGTAATCCAAAATAAGTTGTTTAGACCTTGAATATCTGAGTGTTACACACTTGTGGTGCTAAAAATTTTAAATGTTTCAAACTAAAAATAGGAAAGAATCATTAGGTGAAGTT
>NW_008825109.1:12488102-12492197 GCF_000699105.1 Pygoscelis adeliae
GGGGGGGCATGTGTGTTTAATTATTATTTTACCTAAAAGGAAATTCATTGGAGATAGTAATTTGTTGTGAAACATGCTCCTTTAAATGAGTTATTTTTTCAATGACGAAGTATTTTGGGGACAAGTTCCGAAACTTTCTACCACTTGATAAACGGTGGGTAATGCCTATTGGGAGGAGTAGTATTCATTGCTGAGCTCTAAATTACCTCCAGCCATGTAGGAAAAAACCTTATTGCCTCTAAGGAAAGCCGTGTGAAATATATGATCACTGCGCAAGTGTGGTCAAGAAAGTAAATAAAATGTGAGGATGGCTAAGGTTAAATGTAAGGCACTTAAACCAGGTTCTCAAAGAATCCATAATTTCTGTGGAATTCAGCTGCAGTTACATGGACTCAGGACTTGAAATACTAGGTTTTTATTTTGAATGCAGCATCTGACTTTTAGAAGGTATACGAATAGGCATCTGCTGTCAGGAAGCAACTGGAAGGTGAGGGACCTTTAATTAAAGATATATAAACCATGGAATATGTAGCTGTGTTTTGTGCAGTAACAAAGACTACATTCGTATCATTTTAGTTTTACTTTTAGATTTTCAAAGGGCTTTCAGATAACGACCGCCCCCTGTGCTGCGTTACAACTTTGGTTAGGTTTTGGTTTGGTTCCCTTGGGGAATAACCAACGTAAAATTTTGCAACCGCAGAAGCACTGTTTGGATGGTTACCAGTGACACAGAGAGTAATTGTCAAATTATGATTTAAAAGGTGTCGTGCTTAAAAAGCTTCTTGAGTGGCAGCGGTTTTGTTTCTGGTGGCTGAACTATTTACTGCAAGGCAAAAAGGCCTGAAAGTGCTCCAAAATGGGTTTTATAAATGTGAACCCAGAGAAACTCTTCGCTAGGGTGAATTACAGAAGCTGTGCGTTTGTAGTCTTTTTAGCACTTTTTTAAAGCAGTGCAATATAGCAGGTTACACATTTGGGAAAAGAAAACCAAGAAGTCTTGACTTGTACTTCCCCAGCTGTAACCAGTGCAGCCACAATATAATTAAAGCCCTAACTAAATGATGCACTTAATTAAAGACAAAAACCAGCCTATTGAAAACGGAGGGAAATAATGAGCTATTTCTTGTTGTACATGATCTTTGTATACAATAAAACATGTGCTAAAGTGTTTTGCGGTTGGCTGGCATTTCGTTTGCTCTTTACAAAAATGGGAAGACAAGGAGCCTAGTGGGCTTGGAACACGGTTTGCACCCAACAGGCGGTCTGCAGATCAGAAAGGCGTGATCACTTACTGATTTAAGAAATAGGTGAAACGAAGCTCAACGGCTATCATCACTGAGCCTGTGTCACCCTCCCTTTTGGGCCGGCACAGCTGTTCATACGGCCAGTCAGTGAACCATTTTGGGGAACTGATCTAGCAGAAGAAAACAACTGGTTTAGGGGGGAGGGGAGGCTGTGGTTGTATTTCAGGTGGATCTCTTCTCCAGCACTGCTGGCGAGGAGACCGTGCGAACAGGGGTAGCCTTGCCGAGGGGACCAAGCAGCTGGAGGCAGAGGTTGTACAACGCGTTGCCAAATGTTTAACAACCAAACCCTGTAATACTGTTAAAAGGTGAGGGGCAACTAAGTGGAAATACCATAAACTTCTGGGTAAATATGTATGGCTGTGCCTTATACTATTTAAGATGTTAAAGGTACATTTGGGTACATTGCCCAACTTGTAACAATACAAGCGACAGGAAGGGATGAAAAAAGAAATGAATTTCAGCTCCTGAGACTCATAAGCAAATGTGATCACCTCTCTTTCTGTGCACTAGTATCATCAATAATACTAGCAAGAAAATGCTTGCGGCTCTGGGAGTGTGACAGCTAAATGATCGCTGCAGACTAGCAACGGGAGCTCAGAAATTTAAGACTGTGGGCTCTTTGTTAAGGTAGCATGTCTCAGAAACAATACTTTACAGGTAGGAGATTAGATGGTATTATGTAAGTGGAAAAAGCAAGTCTCCTATATGGTTCTTTTTGTAGTGTACCAGTGCAGCTTTTGGACCTTGAGTTATGCCGAATTCTCTGCTAGGTTTACACAAAATTCATCTGGGCTCCAGCCAACGGGATTTCAAGGCAGAAAAGGAAGGAGGGCTGAAACCAAGCAATCTGCTTTTTTAATTTCTTCTGAAACAATAGTTCCTTGATGTGTTATAGACACTAAGGAATACTAATATCATCAAGTCAAGAGCTCTTTCCAAATTGTGGCCCTGACAAAATCGTTGTGTTTTCTGATGAGGTACGAATTCCAGTCTTGTACTCAGTGTAGTTCATATAGAGCTTGTGCTACAGATGGAACACGAAACCCTGTTCTGTCTGGTTTCCAGCAACACCATATGTACGACAGAATCCTAATTTGCATGGCTCTGGCTCAGATTATGTCAGTATTTCAACGATAAAGCCCTGTCTCGGGAGTGGATTGCTCAGCGTTTTTTTATTTTAAAGAAAGTGAGGCGGGGAGGAGCCCTCAGAAGTGATAGTTTTGTTGGGAAAAGGGGGGAAAGAAGGGAAGGAATTCAATGGAAGATGATACTTTGTCATCCTATCCTGATTTGAGGCGAATTGGACAAAAAGTAAAATTTCTTTCCATCACTTTCTTTCTCCACATGCTCTATCTGTCAGCGAAGCTCTTCCATTGAGTTAAATGAAACAGAGAAAAGACTTGAAAAAATTATTGCAAGACAAATGTATTTTTTAAAAAATGCTGCATCAAAGCAAAGATTTTCAAATATAAACAATGAATAGCTTTGATGAAAATTATCTGAACACAAATAGTGCAGCGTTTGTCAAAAACACAGGGTGTAGAAGAAGCTGTGAAACCGTATGAGGAAAAGCATGACTATATATTAGAAGAGAAGGACAGGGAAATTGGTCTAGCACTCCGGCACAGCAGTGCAACAGAAAACTGTTCTTAACCCCCCCCCGAACTAACTACTACTGTTATCTTTCTTACATGTAGCCATCAGCCTGAGCAGAGATCGTTTCTGCTCTTACCCCCAGAAAAGCAATTTGCAAGCTCATATTATCTGCACAGTTTCTTGTCTTTTGCACAATAAATTCTTTGGGAACAGTAATTTTTAAAAATCGCCTTGTATATTGCAGCATAAGAGACAAAAACATTAAAACTGATACAATCTATGAGCAACAGACCTCAGAAGAGCAAATTTTGATCAAATTGCAACATCTCCTGCACAGAAGCTACAGTGAAATAAGGCAGCGTTTGCAGGTTGGCACGAGCTGTGCAAAAATCGGTGTTTTACTTGAAGTCCAAGAGCTTGTAGTGATGTTACTACCTGATAATCTCAGCTTTAAAAAGATTCATACTCCACTGTGGGGAGAGGAGGGAACTGAATCACAGACTCGTAAATGCTAAGGCTCTGCGTGACAGACGAGCAGTGGCCACAAGTCATGTCGTTGCATTAGGCTCTCAGCTCACGATTTTTAGGTACTTGGGGCTATCGGAACCGTGCTGCTCTCCTCAGCTTTTCCTACAGACCAAGCTTCAGCAGCTTGAGAAACCTAACCAGGGTGCAGCTACCATTTATTGTGCAGGCATCCAAAATGTGGGGTGGGTTCCTCCGCGGCTGCTCAAATGCGTTTTGGACGGCCCAGTACCCCCGGGGCTTTCCAAGACTGGCTTTCCCCCGCTTGTGCCGATGCCCAGAGCCGGGTCCTTTCCCTCCCTTGCCTTGACGCCACAGAGCGGAGCGACAGAGGGACAATCTCTTTCCTAGTACCGTTTATCTGCGGTGCCAAAATTCACTGTGGGTTGCCGGGACCCGAAACCCTTCCCATAATCAGCAGTGAAACAGTTAAAGACGTTCCCGTTCAATTCGAATGCCGAATACGATCACCTCACGGCTCACCCTAAGCAGGGAGGGGAAGATTGCAACTCTGAGTGCCGTTTGGTGCCGAGGTCTGCTGTCGATACGAGCGGCCAGGGCGGGAATTGGCCAGAAATTTCCTGCAAAACCCCTGGAAAGCGCCGGGTTCTCGGAGCCGAAAGAGGCTGACGACCGTCAGAGCGGGCTGACTGCAGGGCAGGTTCCC
>NW_008825109.1:12493807-12497650 GCF_000699105.1 Pygoscelis adeliae
CCCGGCATCCGCGCCTGCTAAAGGTGAACGCTATTTCCAGCGTGTGACACAGGGCTGGCCCTGACGCGCTCTTGCTGGAGTAAAGAAGTGCTGGATTTAGGGACTCGTATTAACGTGCATCGTGAAATGGGGTTAAGCGAATGGCAGCGTTTATGAATCTTTTACTCCAACCAGGAGTTGCTGGAAAATGTTTCTTTGTCAAAAAAAAATGGGGCACCTTCTACAGCTCTTCTTTGCTTGAAGTGAACAGAACTGGCAAGAGAAAAAGAAACCTAAAATTAAATCGCAGTGCTTTTTAATTTTTTTTTTTATTTTTGAAAGGTAACTGTTGCTGGTAAATGCAACTCTTGTGGTTAGTGATGTGACTGTCTCCTCTTCCCTGATTTTTTTTTTTTTTTTTTTTTATGGCATGTGATGCTTTTATGAGAGGATAAAGGTATATTTGCTTTGGTATAGTCAGTGTGGAAGTTTAATGTCTCCAGTCGTAAGAGTGTACAGTGAGAATGCGGTGATTGAGGTATAATTGGTTAAAGTGGTACGACTTGCATTCAAGAAGCTCGTTTGGAGGGAGAGGCATGTCTCGCCAAAGACTGCTATCATAGTTGGAAGTAGTTAGCACTGATTTTGTCTCTTCGTTCCTCAGTCAGTAGTGTTTTAAATTGAGGTGTGCTAGCAGGTTAACGTAGCAGAGTTTTGCTTCCAGGTCCCATGCTATGTGTGTGTCCTGTGTGTTTAACACAGCTTCATTTGTTGCTACTGTGCACCTGACAACTTCCATGAACAAGGTTATCTTTTACAAAACCTGTTGTTGATGGTTTACTTAAATATCCCTTAATTATTATATCAGATACTCTCTTACGTAATACCTGGTAGACACTGGTCGGAGCTGCCTGTTCGCGCTTTCTGTCAATAATACCGAAGAAGAAATGTTACAGTTTTCAACTGAACTGCTGCTTGCAGGTCAGTAGTTCAGGATTGCTTTAGTTTTAAATTGAGGATAAGCTTAAGGGTGGTTGGAGATTACCAGGTGATCTACCACAGTCCATACTGCAGTAAAAATGAAATTACCAATAATTCTGAAGTTGTAATCAGCACCTATGGATGATGATTTCGGCATCTATGGATGAGGATTACTTGTCTGAGTATCTAGGGAAACGGTATAAAATAACAAGCTTTTTTCATGGCAGGGATTTTCTTTTTTGTTTCTGCTGAATCCCCTGGTTATTATATTACCTGAAACTCCTTGTTACCTACGTTATCCCTAACTGCGTATTGGGGTGGGGAAGGCCAATCTTGAGAATATTTTGTAAAAAATATTATTTGACTCCAAAGCAAGTATCTCATTGCTTAGTGAGACTCATGGATGGCTAATTGATGACAAACTTTAACATTGTTCAGCTTATTTGCATGTAAGAAGAAAAATTGTGAAGGTACAGTGGGCTGATGCACGGTTGAAAGATGGAGAGATTACCATACCACTAACTCATCATCTTTCCTCAAAAGAACAAAAATTCCGTGCTCCATGAATAACGAGAGTTTGTTCTGGAGACCTCAAAGTTTGTCCTGATTGTTTTCTGTTAGTGTGAAGAAACCACATACAAGCAGAAATATATTGGATTTCCAAGAGATGCCTGAGTCATCAGCATACCTTATTCAGAACTGTGGTTCCCAACATTGTTCATCGGATGTTTTCTTACTGTCATACAGGAAGTATGTGTCAAACTTCAGCAGTACTTGGAGATGTAGGTTTGTATTCATAAGCGCTCTAACTACAAACAGCCCATTTCTCACTGAAGCTAGCTCTAGTTTATTGTGGAGTTAAAGCATCTGGATCGCGTCAAAAGGAATTTTTTCTTTCATGTTTACTGGTCATCTTGACTCCTAGTTAAAAGTTGTAATTCATCTCCTGAAGCAAATAATTAATCACGTTACTCTTGTTGCTCACAGCTCTTGTGTGCTTCTCTAACGTCGTTAGGTGTCTCTTGGGTTATCTGTAATGTTCATATTAAGACTAAAGCATGTGAATAAAGGTAAATGGCCTGGGAAGTTTAAAAAAAAAAAGCAGCTTCTGATTTTGCCCAGTCTGTATTTCCGTCCAGTAAAATACTTTTTATCAGGCATTTTGCTGCTGAAGAGCTAAGGCGTGTGTATCGCAGGATTCCCCGCACTCCAGGCAGTCCGGCACTGCTGATGTAGGGGCCGCTTGCGCTGGTGCATGTGTACATCCTTTTTTTTTTTTTTTTTTTTTTGCTTTTTTTTTTTTTTTTTTTTTTTTCTCTCATGGAGGAAGACCATCTCACGCTGCCCATCATGCTGTGCAGACCCTTCCCTCGGCCGGCGTCCTCTACACAGCGGGTTCAGCGATGAGGGTGGGTGAATGGTGATTTTTCTAGTCGTTGGAAAAAACGATGTGGAGAGGTCATACGTGTTTCAGCAGTGTGTCAGCTCTAACTAATAATTATCGTGATGGTCATCTCAGAACAATAGATTGAAGAAACTGGATTTTAAAGGGTGATATTTAGCTGGCCTCTCAGCAATGTGTATTATCAAGTTCTACTGCTTCTGGAGAGAGACCGAGTGTTGGTTGATAACACGGATTTAAAGTCTGTTTTATCTGTCCTTTGGTTTCCCACACCCACTGTTATTTCAGACCTGTGATTCAGCAGCATATTGGCAAGTGTAATGACTGGAATAGCAGAATAAAGGTGTGTCAGCTCAGCCCTTTTTTTTTAAAAAGAAGCACAAACCTTTAAGGATATTCACGTCTCGAAATAATGTATGGTGTTAGGCAAGGTCTAATACTACTTACTTCCTCTCTTTGCTCTTTTTTGAGGTAGTAACGAGAAAATTGTAATAGCACGTGTGTGTGCTTCTCCTCATGCCATGTATTTGATGTACTTACTATTGAAAAATTTTAGCTAATAATATGGTACGGACTGCTTTTCTTTCCTGAAAGCAATAGCCACTAACTTCTTAATACTGAGGTAGTTCATACAGAAGATGATAGTCGTATGTCTCCAACAATCAAAATAGGGATGTTGATGCAGTCCTGAATGGCAGGAGGTGATCGCATGCAATATCCACTCAGGACTTGGTACACAAGGGAAGTGTTCTGGGAGCTGTGCTCTTTTTTTTTTTTTTTTTTTTTTCTTCATCTTGATAGGAGGCAACCTTCCAAGGATACAACCTTTACAGTTTTTGTGTTTTGATCAGTTGAGTTCAGGGTTGCCTGACCGACCATTTGCCTGGTGGATCCGAGAGGCTGCAGGCTCGTGCTCTCGTCACACGGCCAGAGCTGCACTTGCCCGCGACCAACGTGCAGGTGTCCTCCCTTACCTCAGAAATGCACCCCGGGTCACGTAGCGGGGGTGGGTTACCTATCTCCCCATGAATGGGCTGCATGTGTTTGGGCTGTGTGGCAGGCGGGCTGCTTGTGTGATGGGCTTGAATATGGGGAGGGGGTTATACCTGCTACTGCTGGTATTTAAAGCTTTATTGCCTCTTGGTGAGGGAGAGCAGAACCACCAGACTGGTTTACTGAAAGTATTTGCACCAACTACTAAGTAATTGGCAAGATCTACTTGAAGTGCTGTAGAGTCACTCTTTTAGATATGCACATCTTGTTATTTATTTAAAAAAAATAGTTCATTAAAAAAGTTCATATTACATGTAGTTACACCTTCCACAGAGACTCCTGTTTGTATTTTCTGGATGCTGGAGCAAGGTGCAAAGTTCAGTGGTTCAAAGTAATTTTGAAAGCTCTTGTCAGACTGATGTGCTGAACGCCTTCTGGTTTTGTGAATGTCCTGATGGGCTTTGGTGGGAGGGGTGTGTGTGCGTGTG
>NW_008825109.1:12497702-12503021 GCF_000699105.1 Pygoscelis adeliae
ACATTATTTTTGTTGGTGTAATATACTATGAATCTGTACCTTTCTGAAACCTTTAATAGCAGTTTAAAACCTGTTGCGTTCTAGAAAACCTTTCACAAAAGTTCAGTAATGATTTTGATTGTGGTAGCAGGAGTTTAGAACTATAGTACTATCATTAGCATCTGTCCAAAATAATGTCTTTAAATATCTTTTGGTCCACACCTTGAAAGAAGAATACTGCTTCAGAACGTGAAAATGTAAGGTTTTTACATTTTCCTGTTAACCTTTTGTAATATTACTTTAAAATACCTTTAGTACTTCCTAAAAATATATATATATTTTTAGGAATATATATATATTTTTAGGATAACGCTGTATCTACAACTGTTAGGAACAGCAGCTACAAAAGATGACAAAACCCATCAGCTTCTATGAAAAGGTCAAAAAGCAAATTACCCATGTCTCAAAATAGAAAAATATTTCACATTTTTAAAAGTGCTTTGTAAACGTAAGTGGGAGGATAATTGAACAGTTGCTTTTCTTGCACTCTTATGCCTGAAAAGATATGTTAAGGCAGGAAGTAGCATCTCTTTAATCCTGTGAATTCAGTTGGTGTTCGTGGACTTCTCTAAACTGAAGATGAATGAGAGAGAGAATTTCCATTCTGGTTTTGGCTAAATCTTCTTTTATTCCTGGCTGAAGAACCCATTCAAGTGTCAACAGTCCGATTATTTGGTCCGCGAGAAGCTGGCTCCATAACTTCAGTGATGTGAATGGTTGGGTTGAGGGACACCCTGGACGCTGGGGACCGGTGCAGTGGCCGAGTTGTTAAATTGACCTGATGCCCCAGCTGACTTGGAGGCTGCCTTTGCGGGCTGGGCCAAAAGCTTTGCAGAACTAGCTGGGAGGTGTTTAACCCTCACACATCACCTGTGCCGGGAATTGTTTGGGGTGCTGCATCAGTCACCCCCTTAGCGCCGTTGCTGGCAGTGCCAGTGATAGGGGGATTATCCAGGCGCCCAGGGATGCTTCCGGGGTTCCTTTATGTTTTATTGCTCTTCGCTTGCTGTAGTGAAGATGCTGATTTGCAATTCCCAGCTGGTCATCTAGCAAAAGCTAAGAGCCAAATGTGACATTCCTGATATTCCTTAGCATGAAAAGTAAACAAAAAGCTTAAGAGCAGCATCTTCACTTAAAGAAGTGAAGATGTTTTCATGTAGGAGTAAATTCCTTTAAAAGCCTGACTTTTTGGTTTTGTTCGTTTGGGTGGGGGGATTTTTTTGTTATTGACTTCTTGTACTTCTTATGGAACAAGAGCTCTTAAAATTCTGAGGGGTGTGTGTGTGTTGCCAGGACCTGGACGGAGACAGGAAAGTCTTGCCTACTTTCACTGAGTGGGAAAGCCACGTGTGTGGGAGCAGCTTTTCTGGGAAATGAAAGTACCCTGAGTGCTTTCACTTTCTAGTTCTCTTGTGATAACCAGTGTGCTTATGTAAGGGTGGGGAAGGTTGCATTGAGTCACAGCAAAGGGGTGGTTTTTTTGTGTGTGTGTGTGTTGGGGTTTTTTGTGTTTGGTTTGGTTTTGTGGTGGGTGTGTGTTTTTGTGTATGCAGGGTTGTTTTTTTTTCTGGAAGTGTTAAACTTCCCCATCAAAACCCAGTGACTGAGTTACCAATGTGATGATCTTCAGTCAGCAGATAGACACCTGTAATTTGAGAGGATTCAGCTTCTCACCAGGGGGCTGTGGACTTGTGCCTAGGGTAGCAGCGTAGCATCACAATGCGAACAGCAAGCCAGAGTGTTAGGTGAGTAATGTAGGAGAGGCTGTTGTGACAACGTATTTCAAAACGATTTTATGAATTCAGGGTAGACTTCAGTCTTTTTTTTCCATTAGGAAATAAAGATCGCTTCTGTTAGCTGATGATTACACTTCATCAGTTGGGGTGCTGTTAAAGAAGTCAATATCTGCCAAGAGTAGAAAATACCTGACTGGAGTGAATGTTAGTTTAACCAAGTTCAGTGAAACTAATATAACTCGCATGTGACTTCTGCCAGAGAGCTAAGTGTGCAATAGGTGGGGTGGTGACTCCTTCCGTTCACTTTGGACTCTGGTATGTGCAAAGTTCTGGTTAATGGGTGGTCAAGTATAATTTATAGGGAAAAGCTAGTACTGGGAATCACAATAGTTAGTTGCATGTAAAACTGTGTAAAGTTGAAACTTTTCTGATAAATTCTTCATATTTTTTATTATTTAAATAAAAATATTTTAATTTTTTATTTAAATAATACTTTTTTGTTATTAAAAAAAAGAAAATATGGTGACAAAGTAATCTAAAGGTGTGAGGCTGAAGTAAAGATGAGGTGCTGAGATGCTTTACTGCTGAACAGGATAGCAGGGGCATGCCTTGCATAATGGTACAAACTCAGGCTTTATGCCAAGTAAAAGGAAATACTTCTTCCCCTTTCCTGCATCAGGCTGGCAAATGGCATCTCTTGCTATTTTTTGTGGACACTTACAACTTCTAATTTGGCAACAATGCATTCTGAACGGCACATGTCAGATTTTTAATGTTACCTTACATTAATGCTGTGCTGCATATAAATGTTGTCATAAGCTGCCAACGCACCTCAGCCAAACTTGCAGGTAGAATGGAGAGCAGCCATAGTGTGTGCCGTGGCTGAGTACAATCACCAGCTAAAACTTTGCTTTCTCACGGCATTAAAATGTCCACTCTCTCATTGTATTGCAGGCTTTAGATTTATCACTAGATTTCTTTAGCACTTCAAAACTTGCAATACACTAACTAAGGGCTCTACAGACCATTAACGGAAAATTTTCATGAACCTTCATTTTGATTAATCTTGTTCATACCACCTTTCTGCTCTATGTTACCATCCCAGTTTTCAGAGGTAAATAAAGGGAATGGAAGTGTGTCTCTCTGCTGTCGTGGGTGACGCCTCCCTGCCCGGATATTCGGGGTGAGTACACTGGTCTGTGATCTGGTGTGGCAGAGGTGTTGTGCTGCCTTCTGCTGATTGCTGCAGGGCTGTATCTTCTGGTAGAGGGGTGGTTTTAACACACTGAACTATGTAGTAGTTTTCCTGGTGAATGATGTGCAGAATCTGTGGGTTTAGGCTTTATCAGGAATGAGATGCTAAGCAACATTTTGAGTCAATATTGAGATTCCCGTGAAGTGCTATGAAGGAAGAATTGGTCCTAAGATGGTGTAAAGGACAAATTGACACAAAATGTCATGAGTAGGACACTGTGATAACTTCAGTCGTTTGCAGCAGGCTTTGTGAGTTCTTGTCTATTCAATTATGGACTGGTTTTCCATGTATTTAGCAACATCATTAATTCCAAGCATTTGAAAATCACAGTGAAAATATTTAGTCTATTTAGATGTAGACTCTTGCAATTTAAGAAGGCACTGATAAATTCTTCAGTTAGGTTTCATAGTTTTCATTCTTTTGAAAATGTCATTAGCTACATACTTTTCCTTTTCTTTGCCATAATGGATGAAATTCAGGAGCATGTTGAAAGCCATCAGCATGAGAGTTTTCCCGAAACCTGATGTTTCCTGATGGTGGGACTTTAACAGAAACAGCACTGTTGTGAGAGGTGGCAACACTGAGTGTCCACAGTTTTAATGTAGCTCTCCGAAGTAAGGATGTTGGAGAAGTGGAATCCAAAGAACAGCTTGAAGGCTGGAGCGCAACTAGGTTAACTTTGGAGACGTTGTCTGACACAGATTTGTGTATGTAAAACACTTTTTTTTTTTTAAGGTGGCAGAAATATCGGTATGCAAATTCTAATAGTTTTTATTCTGAGATGTACAGCTTTGTCTTGATGCTTTTGTTTATAGTAGGCTTCTGAATTATTTTAACTGGTGGATTCTTGCTGAAAAAAATTATACCCTGTTCAGCATTTCTTTTAAAAACGTTTCTGTTCTCAACTAATTGGCAACAGTCAAGCTTATCAAAGTTTAGGTGTCAAGCAAATGCAAATTGTGCTTATAATATCCTTGACTAAAGCTTTTTTTAGCCATCAGGTGAAAGTATATTTTTAAGCTTTACAGTAAGCACATGTACACAGAATAATGCATTTAATAAAAGCTTTTCAGAGAGGCATTAGTGTTTTCAAGGCATGATCCATAGCTATTTAAATTTATTTGACCCGTGGATCTTACCTTGGTCTAGATGGAATTCGTGGAAATTAATGCATGTGATAAAATGGCATTACCTCTGTGGCTCCTTCCCACCAATTGATGTGTCATCATTTCACTTGTGTTGTACCCCATAATCCAGGGGGCTCCCTTTAATTAAAACAGGATGTTCACTTGACATTAGAGTCTGAGTCTGAGACGTAAAAGTTTTGGACCGTCAATTGTGTAGCTATATTTAATGCCATCTATTACTTTTGGTGAATAAGTAAATGCTGGGCTTGAGTTCGTGCATGGTTTCTGTGATAGCTGTTCTTCTCACAGCTGTATGACTTCAAGAAAAGTCAGATACCTGTGCTGAAAATTTCTATTCTTATTCTCAAATAAAAAATGACTCTTCGTGAATTTCAATAAAATTCCAATTAAAAAAAAATCATTTTGAGAAGTTGAATTTAGCTGTGTTTTTACTAGGATTAACCCAGGGAAAAAAAAAGTGCTACGTGGAAGTTGAAAATAGTATTCATTTACGTTCAGGTGCATGCTTTGAGGGTGCTTTAAAGTAAGCAGCTGGAAAAGGCTGGGTATGCACGGGCACGTGGCATTCTTCATTCTTTTCAGAAGAGGAGGAGATAGTGAGAACCGACTCCTACTCCACTTTCCTTTTGTGTTCAGTTTCATTTTATTTCTCTGAAAGTTAGCTGCTTTGAAATAGAAATTTGTCCTGGGACCACAGCTGTTGGAAATGTACTTTTCTTTAATACTTTCCAAAGTGCATAGTTATCAATGGCCTGGTTAGAGGACTGAAATCCCAGAAATCTTATGTTATGACTGAGAAAGCATTTCTATATTTTGCAGATTTTAACTTTTGCTTTGTTTTGGTACAGAATCATGGGAAAATATATAAGAGAAAGTTTTTAAGCTTGTGTCCTGGTTTTGGCTGGGATGGAGTTAATTTCCTTCCTTGTAGCTGGTACAGTGCTGTGTGTTGGATTTAGGGTGAGAACAATGTTGATAAGGCACCCATGTTTTAGTTGTTGCTAAGCAGTGCTGACACTAGCCAAGGACTTTTCAGCTCCTCATGCCCCCACAGAGAAAAGCGGGGAGGGGGCACAGCCAGGACAGCTGACCCAAACTGGCCACAGGGGTATTCCATACCATGTGACATCATGCTCAGTAT
>NW_008825109.1:12503586-12549041 GCF_000699105.1 Pygoscelis adeliae
TTTTTTTTTTTTTTAAAAAAGCTAAATAGCTTTTGGACAGCTTGTTGCAGAATTGCATTTCCCTTCTTCGTATTACCTACTTTCCTGTTTGTCAGCTTCTTTTCTTCAAATTCTGCTTGCGTCTCTCATGTAATTTCTCACCTGTTTGAGGAGCGTGCTCTTTTCATTTAGAGACTTTCCCACTACCGTTTTCTCTTCTTACATTAGAACCTTTTAATTATTAGGTATGTGGTGATGAAGGATGGCAGAAAGTCGCTGTTGATGATATTGCCACAACACCACTGAGAGATACTGATAGGAGAGTGATAGGGCTAAATTGTAACAAACAGCAGTTAAAAACCAAAGTTGTCGTAAGTTTCCTGAGACTATGTCCTCACATATTCAAATATAGCACGTTCAGCTTTCTGTGGGAGCTGAGGCAAATGTGTGTTTCAAAATCGGGTAATTCGAAGTTCATTAAGAAAAAAACCGCAAAGATTCTCAAGATTGCCTTTTTTCTTTCTCCTTGAAAGAAAACGGCCTAGAAAATTTCAGCCACCCTCTGTGGCGTGCACTGCTGAATTTACTACTTCTTTAATTGTGAGGCAGTAAAATTATATGCTGATCCTCGGTACAAATCTCAACACATCTTTAAATACTATAGTGTCTCCGTTGTGTTTTAGGCTCATTTTAATTCTAACGTAATCTGCATCCGTTGAGGTTATTACTTAATGAAAACGAAAGCTGCTCGCTGACCTTCACAGGCCGACAGTGTGTGGTGTTACAGTGGCCTTTCTGCAGGGACGCAGCACGTGCCGGCGGCTTCCTGGCACTTGACCCAGGAAAGGCTGCCTGGCTGGAGAAGCTGGAACTGCTGTCAGAAACCTGTCACCTTGCAGGCAACCTGTTAAATACTGCCCCGGATTTTAAGTGACTTAATGTTATCTGCAGCCTCGTTCTTCTGAGAGTTTGTTTATTTATTAATTTATTTTCCCCCTCAAGCTAACAATGTGTGTCTCTCCACAGGATTTCTTTTTAAATTATTAGTAGCGGGCAGGATAAGCTGTTAAATAATTGTACTGACTGCTGCAAATAATGGTGCCTGACTTTTCTGATGGAATTTCATCTTGTAATGCCCCTCGGATTAAAAGTTGGGGTGGGGGGGATCTGTTGAGGCTGCAGGACAAGTTCACCTCTGGAAGACCTCGCTGCAGTGGGGTGGAGGTGCTCCCCTCCACTCTTCTTCCCCAGCCCCCTGTGTTGTCTCACCTAATTTCTTTTGGCCTGGGAAGAGGGCAGCAGCAGGCAGCGTGACTGGGAGCTGCGTGCTGGCTGGCTGAGCTGCCGGGTGCGGGTGCAGCCCCTGGGCTCCCTGGAGGCAGTGGGTGCTGCCGAGGGTGTCGGGGAGCCCCGGCTCGGGCCGAGCTGCTGGAGGTGGCCTCGGGCTGCCGGGGCTGTTGCTCTCGAGAGACAGGAGGGCAGGCGAGCCTGGGTACGTGCATGCTCTGTGATCACAAGGCCCGTTTCTTTGGGCAGTCAGGTTAGTAATTTTTTTTTTAATAGGCCTAAATGGAAAAGCCTTTATTGAAAGGCTTTCTGTTAAGCTTTTTTCTTTCTAGTCAAACCAGGCAGCTGAGCTCTTTGCCCAAACGTGTCCCTGCTATTGAATACTGTGGACTCTGTAATAGACACCTGTCTTAAAAAGTGCAATTTAACTTTTATTTAGGATTTCCATGCTGTACTATTCTGAATTTTGCGTGGCAAAATTGTTCGTGACATCTTCCCTGGTATCGCTTACCTATGGCCCGTAGCGGAATTGTCTGAGGTGAGGTGGGATCTTTGATACTTGTGCCATTAACAGGTGCAGTAAATGAGATCTTCCTGGATGTGAACACCTAAACCAGGGAGTGGAGGGCAGCATACACAGTTTCAGCCCATGAAGGAGGGGGCCTGGGTGTGTGCATTCGCTTGCGTGGTGTGCAGCTTTGACCACTGAGGCACCCCAGGAGCATCAGATCCCTGCAAGTGTGCTGTTGCTGTATGAATTTTATATTCGCCTCTTGTTGGAGTAAGTTTTCTGCAATAGTGCCTAAGTAGGACGAGGACTGCAGGAGGCTTTTTCCCCCCCCTCAGTTTCTCTCACTGGATAAAAATAGGATTAAAATAAAGGCAGAGAAACAATTCGCTCTCATAAGGCTGCTGCTCCACAGTTTAATCCAGTGGAAGTAGGCACAGCTTTGGTCTTGTCCTCTCCCTTGTCCTACCCCTGGCTCTAAAAAGAAATTATTAAAAGCAAAAAGCGGCTCTCTGATAGTTTATTGAGAGCCCGGCTGGCTTGCTGGAGGTTCAGGCAAGTGGCAGTGCTGGCTCAAAGGGAGGAGTGGCTCGTGGCCAGAGCCGGTGGCATCTGGCAACACCAGCCTAGGCTGGCTGACGTGGGCAGGAGCTAAAACCAGGACAGCTTCTGAAAGTTACTGCCACAGAGTGTGTCCTTTTGCTTCCTTGAAGTAAGTTTGCTCTCAGTCCAGTTGCAGGTGGGTAATTATCCATTTTGCACATGCTGCTGCTGTAATTGGCAGGTTTTGGCAGTCTGTGCAGACCAGTCCTGGTCGGAAAATCTGTAGTCTCTCTGCACGTCCTTTGCTCTCCACAGGTGATTTTGTCCAAGCCAAAGCTGAGATGCATTTTGCATTTGTCTGTATAAAAATACATCTTTACCTACTTTCTTAGAGGATGCAGTGTCGTGTAAGAGGTTTCTCTTTTCATGACTGAACAAAAGGAAACCCAGTTAGCAGATACCAGGCAAGGGAACCTAATTACCCCGTGCTCTAGGAAATACTGTAAGAATGAACACCTTAAAGCCAGTGCAGAGATTTAACTTGGTCTTTGTACTGCTTTTAAAATTTATGTATACATATGCCCACTTTTTAATTTACATATTTTTTTATATATATATATTTATTCTGCACATATACACACAGAAAAATCTTGAGGAGAGAGATGATAAGAGCAAAGACATGCAGCAAAGCCTTCTGGAGTTGACTGTGTGTTTTCCCTGTGTTTCAACTTCGTATCTTCATGGAAGGAGTTAGTTTTTATTTACCTATTTGGAACTTGACCAACAGCTTATTTAGAAGATGGTCAATGTATCTGTGTTGCTGGAAGCCATAATGCTCAGCGGTGTATGTGGGCCTTTTAACTGTTCCTGGGAGATATGATTAATGTGGCAGAAAATGACATTCACAGTAGTAATTGAGGGTCTTTAGTATGCTCGTCCTTTGTACATTAACTATTTTTTGTTTATTTGTTTGTAGCAGAAACTTAAAGCCTTTTTATAGAGGATTACATTCCTCTAGTCTCTCAGTGTTCTTCTCATTACAGCAACATCACATGAGGAAACTAGCTTATTAGCTACTTGTCTGCAAACGTACCATTAGCAGGTCCACTGCAGCTCATTAGAATTGTCTTTCATATAAAATATTTTGTGCAATGTCATTTGGGTTTTCCTCCAACAAATAGCTCTTGTAAATTGGTGTTGCACCAGAAAGTAAAGTAAGCGGGTTTTCTGTGGAGGGACTGAGTCAAGATGCTCTTCTCGGCATTTGTATTTTCCCTCCTCTTTCTTTTTGTCTCTAGTACAAGTTTTCATTCCTTGAAGGAAGGGATTGCCATAGTTCATTTTCATTATGTACTATTTAAATGAACTGCGTAGTGAGGCAGTAGGCCCTGTTTTCTCCTGGTAATGGTTGGACCATCTCATTTATTACTAAATGTATGACTTTTCCTGTGCTTGGAAACTGAAGAGGGTTGTTTTATCTTCTAAGTCTGAAAGTGCTTGTGTTGCAAATACAACTATTTGGATGTTGCCATGAATAAAGCCAAAGCTTACACGTACTTCAGAAGCTACAGAAATGAGAAAATAAAAAGATCAAAAGGTGGCTAATTTTTTCCCCAAATTTATCTGCAGTATAATTCAGAATTAGTCAACTTGTGAGACTTACCTTGTCCAAAAAAGCATGTGTGTAATTTAGCTTTTTGCTCTGATTTTGATAAGTTATCAGAGTTTGCAGTACTGTTGTGGAACTAATTTGGGCACAGTATCTCCCTAAGCAGATAATAGTGTAGATCCTTTTCTGCTTCACTAGTGCTGGCACAGCTACTGAGTATGCTATTGTGTGAGGTTATAAACCAGATAGTCTTAATTGGGCATTTCCTGAGAGGAAGGGAGGGATGTCTGAAAAAGGAAAGAATTGGAAATAAGGGCATGCATTCCTAATATACAAACTTGGCTTCTGTCCAGGAAAATGGAAGAACTTCCTGCTAGTTAAATCTTCCAAAAGCTGAAAGCCTGGAGATACATGCTGCATACCTCGGGGAGCCAGAGGAAGGGGGAAGGCTGGGAATAGCTTCTGGATGAAAGCCCTGGGGAACCGATTGCTGCGTGATGTGGTGGGACTGAGGGGTGTGAGCAGCTGATCTTAGGGCAGCTAAAGCATCAGCGGACCATCTCCTTCGCCGGCCAGGGATTTGGGTTGCCCTGCAGCACTTGCACCAGCAGAGTCTGGTGTCGTAGATCAAGTCCTGGAGCCTTTTTAGACTTGAGTCAAATGCAATTCAAGCTACATGGAGTATATGTGTGTATATGTTATATATGTGTGTGCATGTATAACGTAACACATCTGGTGGTGCATGTACACTGCAGATAAACGTGGAGTATTGACTCACTAAACTGGAGGATCTGTGCTGTAGGTAAACTATGGAATCTGTTGTGTAAATTTGAGGAAAGGATGGCAAATGGAAGTGGGTACAGGCAAATAAGCTCTGAAAGAACTGAAGTGGGTTTCTTTGCACCAGTAGCTGCACCTGGTTCTGTTGGAATAACCTCTTTGGATCTGCGTTTGAAGAGAGAGGTTGCTTATTGAATTGAATTCAAGTGCAGTGAGTTATAATTCAGAATTTGAACCTCTACTAATGCAAGGTTGGGAAAAACAGGGAATCGGGGAAGAGCTGTGTTGAAAAAAGGACACAACTTCTTTATGTTAGGACTGCTAGTTGTGTTCTGAATCTCCCTCGCTGACCTGATTTAATTGACATATATTAGTGTAGATGCTTCAGACATTTGTAAATACTTGTAAGCCGCCTCCTTAATATTTTAGCTTTGCTTTAGCGTTGTGAGCTTTTTGGAGTATTTTTGGTAAGCCTTTCAGTGAATTATGATCATAATTGTTTAGAATAGCTACATTAGTGTTTGTGGACGTTTGAGGGTCTATATGCTACAGTCAAATCAACTCAAGATAGCCCAGGCTCCAGGAGGAGTAAAGCTTCTAGGGTAGATTTAATTGGGCGGAGTATTAATAGGAGTAAGGAGGGTGGCTCGCTTTGTGTGTAGAAGTCTGTCCTAAGTATTCTATTCAATATCAGTTACAATACAGAAGAGACTTAATTGTTTAGCAGTTGCATTAGAAATTGATCTCCAGACTTCAGTCATGGGTAATAGTAAAATAAAATCTTCTTAAAAATCATCCTATATGCCACAATAGCATGTACTAAAATAATATAATTCAAAACAAATAAGCTTCACCCGTTTTGACTCTGGCAGTCTAGTGCAGATGCACTAAATTAAAGTTACATCAAGAATGAAGTAATCCCAGCTCTCTGAATATGAGTACAATTGTGTTTCTTAAATTTCTTAAGTGAAACAAAAAACAAAAAGAAAATTTGATCTCGCCCTCTGATTAACAAATGAGAAAAGGGTTTGCACTGTCATTTGTAATGACAAGAAATAGAATTACCGGCATTAATACAGTTTCATGGGTGATAACATATTGTCAATTTAATAGTAAAGGAGAATAATGTTGGTTAAACATGTAGTTGCAAGAAACGTCTGTACACAGTAAAGATTGTGCAGTTATGTCAGATTTGAGAGGATGAGGGGAGAGCGGTGAATGCCTGGAAGAGAAGGCCACCAGCCTAATGCCACATTAAGGAGTTTTTAGCTGCCGAATGCAGTTTCAGAATTGTTTCTGAAGACCTGTTCTATTAGAAGGTATTGAGAGAACACATTGATCAGGTGGAAACAACTTTAAATTATACTTTTTTGTTGTTGCTTTGTTTTTATCTTTTTCCTCCTCCTTCTAGGAAGGGAAGTGTATCGTCATTCTTTAACTTCTGTGTGATTTGAAATAACTCAATTAGAGATTAATGGCAGCTTGTCCACATTTACCTAAAAGCCAGTAATGTCTAAATCAGGTGTTTGTGTTCCCAAAGCAGTTTAGCTCCATTTGAGGTATTCAGGATAACTGTTAATTTTCCTCTTAATTTCTGTCACTTGTAACTAGGATTCTTATGGATTCTCTGTGTTGTTCACTTAATTACCAGTTAGAAATTTTGGAGCTGAGTGACTTAAACTCTTGGCCTTAAAAAAAAAAAAAAAAAAAAGTATATTTAAGTACTTAAATAATCTCTTGATGAGAAAGGAGCATCTCTAGGTCTGGTTCTGATCTGTTAAATGTGTATGTCCTTGGGAAGGGGGCCTCGAACCACAGCTTTACACCGGAATACTGAAATCTGGATATAAACCACAGATGTCTAGGTTTATAAGTTGCAGCTGTGCTCATAAATTAACAGCCAATATTTTGAACTGCTAAGAGATTGTTTGTTAGTAAACTATGTCTCTTCTGTCTTTTCCCAATCTCTGTGAACAATGAATATCCTCCAGACAGCCTTTCCAAGTGTTGTGTATATTATGGAAGATACAGAAATCTGTTATAACTAGTCATAATAATTTATAGTGAAACTATTTTCCATTTTATTAGCCATCACGTTGGTAGCAAGTACAAAAAGAAATCCATTTTGTTGCCATGCACTGCTCTTGAATTGCTCCTGCCAGTTTTAATGCTGTTGTAATTACTTTTCCCAAATACTCTATTTCTTTTCTTTGCTTATTGCCAGACTGAGGGGCAGGAAAGCAACTTTATAGGGGAAACAAGTCCTGCCTTTGTACAGTGCTATGAAATGCAAGAGTAAACAAATGAGGGGGTGAGGGATGGGGATAGAGTGGGAGTTTGTTTTCCTGCATCACTTCACTTTTCTTGTGCCAATAGCAGGGTTTTTAAAAAGAAAAGGAAAAAAAAAGGCAAATTGGATTGTTAGCAGTGTCCCTTAGGATCATAAATAAAGGGAAGATTGTGTATATAATTCATAAACATATTGAACTAGACGCCTTCTATTTCAACTTATTAGGGCATGAAGTAGTGCCTGCCAGGTTAATTTCACACTGGGGAATTCAGCAGTCATGCAGCTCTTAATTTCCTCTTCTACACAAAGCTGTGATAAGGAGAGAATAAGGGTATTTGAATATTTGATTACAAATAATTTGTTTTAAAGAAAAGTATTTTATAAGTAGCCGCAAGACAATTATAGTTGGGGTTTTTTTTAATTGAATTTGGAGATTAACATGAGAATGTTTATTTGTCACTGGTAGGAAATATGCTTTTTGTCTAGCAGACAAAACCCTATACTTCACAAAATCTTGTCTCTTATAGATGAAATTATTGTTTTGAGTTCAGGATGTGGTGGGCAAACAATAAAAAAGAAAAACCACTTGCAAATACCACCAAGCTTTTCTCCTTTTCCCATCTGCCAAAGGAAGAAAGGAATTTGTTAGTATGAAACAGTGGTCAGACCTCTGTCTTCATGGTTTTAATGGTTGATGGTTTTAACGGTTAACTGGAGTTCAAGGATTGTTCCAGTCTAGTGCCTGCTTTTTGCTTCCGTGGCATGGTACCTGAGCATGAGTGGAGGGAGGTGTCTGTTGTCTCTAAACAGGAGTGGGACCAGATTTTTATTTAAAAAAAAAAAAAAAAACCTAAAAATTCATATGAATTGAATATTTAAGAGACCCGGAACCTCTTACTCTTTTCTATCTCCAAGTGTTACTTGAAACTCAGTCATAGATGCTGACTGATGTTGTGATTTGGGAGGGTTGGATTCAACTGGTCTAGGAAGGTGGTTAAGACGGATTCCTAAGGTTTTGCTTTAGTCTCAAGAAACTCTGTTTTGTGTGGATATTCTTATAGTACTTCTCTTAAAACACCTAAATGATCAGTAAGGATTAATTTCTTAGTTTTGAGATAGGAATGGCTGAGAATTGTGTATGTTAAGGAAATAGTGGGATTGAGAATAATTGGGAGTTGAAGAAACTGGTTTTGATGGGAGTTCAGTCAGCTATTTCCCCTGCTGCCTTTGAAAACCAAGCTATGGAGTTTTATTTGTTTAGGAGGGCCAGTTGTGGCTTTATGTAGGCTCCTTAAACCTGTGTTGCATAAGCTCACCCATCATCAATTTTTTTTTTTTAAAACATCAAAACCAAATAACCAAAACCATTACATTTGAGAATTAAAAGTGCCCAAGTTGCAGAAACTAAGACAAACTTGAATAACAAAGGCTCCCTTTGTAGTGCATAAAGCTTACATAGAGATACTTTTAATGTTCGTAGAGAAGCATACTCTTGTAAGTAAGCGGTTTTGCTGTTGTTTGGCTCTTATCTTATCTTGATGATCTGTTTTTGTTTTTAGCACCAGCAAACATTTTTAAATCAGCTGAGGGAGATCACTGGTATCAATGACATCCAGGTACTACAACAGGCACTGAAGGTAAGATGGATGTGTCTGACGTGGAGCTGAATGTATACATCTTAACTGCCTGTGAAAGCCATAAACCCCATGCTTTCTTACTCTAGTCTTCCTTCCCTTCCATTCCCAGCTTCAATACTTTTTAGATTTATTTCAGGGGAAAAAAGCTAATCATGGTGGCTTGTTCACTTTAGAGGGAATCTTGATCTGTTTTTGTACTGACATAAAAATTAATCTGGTGTTGAAAATGAAAAGGAATGGTATGACTTGCCCTTAACCTTTGGCTAAAGTATCTTGAGATACCTTGGTGCTACTACAGCTGGTCAACTCCTGATGAGTTAAGTGTTGTTTTCTTGTCAAGATGTAGTTAAGTTTTCTATCATGGACAGGTCCTGCTCAGTATATAGAATGAAGAACTCTCCTTGAACTTGCCACCTGTTGCTAATTTGCTATTGTTTCACTGTTTTTTCAACCATTGTAAATTCTTTCACAGCCCAGAAGAGTTCTCTGATGCAAGTAAAGACTGGCAGGTCTCTGCGTTCTGTTTCCCCAAATATACATATAAATAAAATAAAAAGCCTTGTCTCCCTCAGGCAGAGCTTTTTAGCCATTTATACATGGTAAATAAGGATTTAGTGAATTTAAATTTTGTGTGTATGTATGTATATATATATATAGTTGTTGCTTCAGATTCAGCATAAATCATGTACACAACTGCCCCTCAAAAGCCAGTATTTCTGGCTTTAAAAATGAAATGGTAGATTTTCAGAAGAATTCAGCTGACTGCTGTTGAAGTCAGTGAGAGTGTGCTAATTATGCTTGTTGAGGGGTTCACCTACACTACAAGACCTTTAATTTTTTTCTGAAATAAGTGGAATTCTACCAAAGTAAGTTTTTAGATGATGTTTTATCTTAATTTTGGTTAAAAATAGTGAAGTACGCAGAATATGTCAAGTTTGGAAACTTTCTTTTCTAATCAGTATTTCACCTGAAAATACAATGTGTCATTGATCTTATAAGTTGCTTGTAATGTTGTCCTTTGCTGTTAAGAAAAATTAAAAAAGGGTGAGGGGACTCTCACTTCCTATTTTGTTGGTGCTTAAAGGACAGCAATGGTAATCTGGAGTTGGCTGTGGCTTTCCTCACTGCGAAGAATGCCAAGGTTCCCCAGCTAGAGGAGGCAACTTACTATCAAACAGCCCTTCCTGGAAATGACAGATACATCAGCGTGGGCAGCCAAGCAGACACCAGTAGGTATTTTTTCTTTTCATAAGTTTAGTTTAAAGGCAAGGAAACTAAAAACTTGCCTGTGAGATGACTGTTAACCTGCTGATAATTCTTACTGAATGATTCTTAGATTATTACGTATTCTTTCTTTCCTTATTTCAGTGTATCTTTATTTTATTTGAGCTATCCTTTAAGCATTACCTTTACATGTATGTATGGTAGTGATCAGAGGGTGAATAACTGGGTTTTCAATGTTTTTTTCCTTTTCTTTTCCCCCCTATTACAGGATTTATTTTGGGGTCATGCAGTAAATAACTAAAGGCAAAAGCTGGGTACTCTTCCATCAAAATAAAATAAAATCGGAGAAGAATCTGTGAATGTCTGTCTTAATATGCTAAAGCTTATTAAGAGTAGCTTCTCCCTGATAGGGATGACTTTCCCAAAGGGAGAAGTGAGAGGTTAGGTGTGCATTTTGTAGGAAAAGAGTAGGTATTTTATATGTGAAATTAACATTAAATATACTTAATTTTAAACAATTTTATTTAGTTGATGCAGGACCTCCCACAAACTCTATTTCTCTGAGCCTTGCAGGTTCTATTCCTTTGCTTAAGTGCATAGTTATTTTTATGGGGGGGAACAAATGTGTTAAATGTGTTCTGCAAATAAATATGGGAAATAACATGAAAGAAAAAGTCAAAGGAAGTTTTGTAGTTGAATTGATTTCTGTAAAATCTGAGTTTCTTGATACTGTATTTACATTCCAACATTCTAAACATAGATGTATTAATTGCATATTGATCCTTTGACCATATACGTAGTACATCTATGTAGCTTTTATTAAATGAGTAGAATTATTTAGCTTCACCCACAGTAGGATGTAGGATTCCCTCCCCCCCCCCCCCCTTTGGTTAGGGTGGCTACGGTGGCACCATTGTAAAGAAGTTTAGTTAGATCTCCTTGTCAGTTGTACAATTGTCTTTTTGTCTCTGGCACCTTGACATAAGCATCTCTCTCCCCCCTTTTTTTTTTTTTTTTTAAAATTAGAGATGAGTTTATTCCCAACATCTTAGATCTGAAAACTGCATTTTAATCCTTGGTATTACTAGCAACCCTGTATAAAATGCCCTGAGTGCATTATAGGTAGTTGTATTATTCCCCCACTAAGTTGTGGGAAGTGGTTTTGGTTTTTTGTGTTTTTTCTTTTTCTTTTCCCTCCTTTGGAAAGAAAACACGCACAAAACCCCACATGTATTTAATTTTCAATGTCAGAAAATTGACATTGAGGAAATGGAGACTATTTTCAACAAACTTACCACTGTTGTCATAGTCTCCGGTACTGAAGATCATCTATGGCAGTGGAATAGTAAGCTGGATTCTCTTGAATCTGTGTTTAGGTTTATTAGCAATCCGATTAATAGAAGTGTTTAGTTTTGCTGTCACTTTTTGTGTTATGCAACCTTATTGAAAATATGAGGTGACAAGGGATATGAGAGGGAAGAGTCAAGCCTGCAGAGTCTACATTACCCATGACTGATGGTCAATCTGAAAGGAGTCAGTCTTGAGTTGCACATTCCAAGCTGAATTTCAGGATTCTCTCCTCTTTTCTGGAGGGCTGGAGGCAGACCCAGATTCCTTACAGTTACATAGCGCTACAAATCAGTACTCGGGAAGCGCCAACTGCTGTGGAAAAATCAGGCAGACTTTTTTTTGCATCTTCAGTGTCTGGTCAGGTCCTCACTGGCAACAAAGATGAGAGCCCTTTGCCAGCCTTTGTTGCTTTAGTTAGACTGAAAACATGTTATGAGATAAAGGCATCTTGGCCAACTTTCCTTCATGTTGGAGGACTCATGGGGCAAGAACTAAACACCCGCAGCAGAACAAAAGTCTAAACCAATCTCTGATCATAGAGCCCCCCCCCAATCTGTAGAGATCTAGTGAAAGCTTCTTGCAAGAACCCTACAGTTCTTTTTGTTGGGATCTGCTTGTCTGTAATTATTTTGATTATGAATTTTAAAAATGCAGTACACTTAAAATGGACGAGGTTCAGAGCCCTGCATTGGTAAGTACTGTCATGTAAGGAAGCGTGGTGAAAGACATTGGGTGACCTGGGAGAAGAGAATGGAAGGGGGGGGCATAGATGGAAAACATATTCAGTAATGATAGCTCCCACCGTCAACATTCCCTTCTGCAAAGAATGTTATTAGCACTTCTCAGTAACTATGCTGAGTTGCTGACAGTATCTTGCCTTTCAAATTTGACTCCCTTTTACTATCCCACGTAGGTATAATTACATGAAGATAATTATAACTCACCCTTACTGTTCCTTACTGCTTAACTGCCTCTGTACATTTGGAACTTACGACGCTATGAGTCACTGAGCTTCACGGTCCCACCAAGTTAAGTCATCCAAACTGGGGATGAGAGGGAGTTATAGATAAATATCAGAACTGTCTTTGATGCCGCAGAAAAACTCCAGCCACTTGCAAAGGCTTTGAATGTATGCCTTTCATAAAGGTATATCACATGTATTCTGCGAGCTTGACTGACTACATTTCTTTAAAATGGTTACTTAGTTAAGGGGTAAAATAAAAATGTATGTAACAGGAAGTCATACCTTAACAATCAGTGGTTAGCCTGGATTGTGCACTGACTTTTCCAAAAGTGGCAGTGGTCATTCAGCTGTTTGAGAGTTGCATTCTGTATGTTAAGAGGTATAAGGAAACCTCATTTCTCTTATTAGCAAATGCAACACTTCAGCAGCTGCAAAAATACGGAGCGTGCATAAAATTTACTCCATCTTTAAAAGCAAAGGCTGACTTGCACAGTGTTATTCATAACGCTTGCCTTTTTGCCTGTTCAAAATGGTATGTGCAAGCACCTATAAGTGTAGCTTTTTCATGTCAAGAGTGATGCATGCTTTATCTGATCCGTTTGCAAAGGTGGTTTTTCCTTTCCTTCCTGCAATCTGTTAGTGAGCAGAAAGTGCTTTAGTATTAGGGTTGCAATGTACAAGTGAACTCCTTTTAATCTAAGATCACTTTAATGTTCTGTTTAGTAGCATGAATGCTAGGTGCTGCACTTGAAGCAAAAATAGAAGTTGTTTAGTAGTACTTTCCAATGTTCCCACTTTATTGATTTCTCTAGAAACCTTTTTTTTTTCCCATTTGCAGTAATTCAGTGTATTTTCATCTATGGCTGCACCATAGAACTATTGCACTGCTAAGCATTTATCCATTTCCTTCTCATTATTTGAGAAACCTGCAGAACCCAGGGTTAAAGGAAGCAGCAGAATGAAGAGAAGACATGTTTTAGAAGATGTATTGTCTTCAAATGAAATAGCTCTCGACAAATTCTCTCCCGCCCTTCTTTTGAAAACTCAAAATTCTTTTTCACAAAACCTGAATTATCAGTCTTTGCAATTGCACATTCCACAGCCAAGATAAAAGATTTCAAGTCCTTTTATAAGGGCATAGTACAATGTAACTATAAAATACCATGCACACCAGCTTGAGGGTTGTAGACTTCATTGCTTCTGGGGATCTGGCTTTTACATCTTCCTGTTCCTAGAGTTTGAGCCTTTGCATAGGTTTCAAGAGTCATTCAATCAACCCTTTTCAGTGAGGTAGACTTGACTGCACCTAAAACCTCCCTAAGTGATGTCTATATAACATTTTTCTTAAAAACCCTTCTGTTGTAGAAACTCTAAAAAGTTGATAGAGTAATTTGTTTTGGTGCTTCACTGTCCTTACTTTTAGACTCCTAATGTCTTGCCTAAATCCCTCTTGCTTCAGGTTAAGTCTTTTATTCTTTGTGCTATCCCCTATGAGTATTATAGTACACTTCATTCCTTTTGTCTTAGATGAAGGGTTGCATGCTTGAAGACAGTGTATCATAATGTCCCCTCAGAGTTTTCTCAGCTCTAAACTAAACAACCCAAATTCTTTCCAAGTCTTTGGATGTATTTCCTATACCTATTGTCAATTTTTCTCTCTCTTCTGGACCTTTTCTAATTGTTCTGCCTTTTTCATGAACTGTGGCATTCAAAACAATAACCAAGACTTCAGCTGAGTTCTCAAGAAAAATGGGTGAATCTCCGTAAATGTCCATGTAGTACTCTGACAATATACCTCAGTGTAACACTTGATATTTTCTTCAATGCTGTGATGATGTGAATTGCAGGTAGAACACGAATCAGCTGTAGCTCCTAGATCCTTCTTGGCACAAGTCCTGGTCAGTTCTCATTCTACAGCTGTGCATTTTACTGTTTCTGTGAGTAGAATTTGACACTAGTTTCTTCTGTCACCTTACCTAACTTGGATATTGCTATGTGTCTTCATGACATTCCCTCTGTTTCAGGGATTATTTGTGTCATCTCCATCCAGGTTCCTGGGAGTGTCTCCAGCTTGGTATGGCAGGGTCCCTACTTCAAAATGTCAGGAGTCTTGTACCTTGAGGTCCTCCTTTTATCTTACAGATTCACTTGTTCCTTTGTTCCATGACTACCTCTTTCCTTCCCATCCTTGTCAGTGTGAGAATTGTCAGTTTTAAGGTGGTGTTATCCTAGGACAGTGTAAATGCAGCTGATATGAGGAAGTTCCTGTAAGATAGTGGTGGCTAACATTTGCTAGCTCTTTCATCAATAGAGCTGTTCGGGTTGGCTAAGCAGCTGCTGAGATCCTGTGTATTCTTTCCTCATCTGGTTTTAAACAAAATTGGCATATACAGCCAATTAAATGCCTTTTAATGTAGGAACTCAAGACCATCATGACGTTTAATGTCATGTAGAAATATAGGATCTTGCTTAGCTCTGCTTGTAATAAAAAAAACCTGATGTAGTTTCAACTCCATTTTTTCTTTCTTTTTTTCCCTCTTTTTATGTTGTTGGTGTGTTGAAATTGAAGTCTTGCTGCTGGATTTCCATACTTGGCACCTGTCCATTGAACCCATCAGGCCTGCCCCTTCATTTTCCTCTCCCTGTGCCAGCGGTTGCATCACTGTGGTTGTTTATTGCCTGTCTCTGGGTTCAAATGCTACTTCAGATCTGTCCCTCATGCTGAGTTTCCCAGCCTACTTAAGTTTGAAGTTCCTACTCTCTGCCTCCTCTTGGTATAAGTAACAAGTCAATAACACAGTAATTATTTTAATGACCTAGGCACTTACCAAGTAAGAACCATTTATTTAAATGGTGATAGAAACTTCCTAATTAAACAGATAAGTTTTTTTAGAAAAGAAAGAAGATATAGATAGATAGATATAGTGTGTGCATTTACTATATATACACTAGCATATTTGTAACAAATATCAATATACAACTTAAATTGCATTGTAGAATTATAAATCATGTCAAACTCTCTGGATCTTATGTACGAGAAGCACATGTTGTTATATAATAATGTTGTAAACAAAAAATACATTTCTTAGTAAAACAGTTGAATAATTCTGCATGTTAATTTTAGTTGAATAAACATCATGAATGCACTAAGCCAGACTGTTTTGATGAGCAGTTTCTTTGTTCATGAAGAATTTTTTCAGAAGCAAACTTTTTTGTTTGTTTAGTAGCCATGGCTTAGCTAAGAACGTTTGCATTTTCTAAGGCTATGTGATATACAATAAGTATCTTTATGAGGATGAGCCAGTGATAACTAAAGCATTCTGTGGCCTAAATGAGGAGTATTACAAAACTGGCATATGTAAATTAAAGTCAGGTAACTATAAATTTGGAGAAGTGATGTTATTCTTAATTCCTTTATGAAATGCATCCCTCAGCCTATCACAGGAAACTCATTTGTGTCTGATAAGTACTTTGGGTAGAAGTCAGCTTTTTCTTCAAACTCAGACCTTGAACGCAGAAATCAGTTGGTCAGATAGGAAACTTCCGTAGATCAGTTTCATGAATGAATTCCACTACTAACTGCTATAAAATAAACAGTCACAGATTTGCATTAACACTATAAAATTGAAGTAAAATAAGTGTTTTAAAAGTAGGTTAATGTTGAATTTATTAATGATTGTGAGAGAAGGCAAAGTGATCATACTTGTAGAATAACTGCTTGAAAATTGGACATCTTTTCACTAAAAGAAAAAATCCCTATGTAAGAATTTACAAAACATCAAGATATTTTAAAACAAAACACCTGCATGAATTTCATGTAGTATATGTGCATTTGTATAATCTATAACCAACTGACAGGAATGCAAACTGTGCAGACAAACTGATTTTTTTTTTTTTTCTTTTAAAGAGTTTAGTTGCAGACTGTTCCCCTTCTGTATGACTTCTATTGATTACTTCCTCTTTGTAATCCTCTGACTTAGGATTCAAGTCATACGTGAGCTGTTGCAGCTTAATGAGTTTGTGTCAGCTGGGATGCTGAAAAAGACCTTGGACCTGCTCCAAGTACAGCAAATGTGAGCTAAAATACATTAGCTTAAATATCCAAAACATTTCTAGTTTACATTTGCTACAAGCTAAAGGCTTGCATGGAGTAGGTTACCAAGGATCAGCTGATATTTAGAAATGTATTTTTCTGACATGTTATGCTAGGTGAACCCTCTGTGACATAAATTGATTGCACCACTCACATGTGGTGGTAGTATCTGGCAGCAGGTCTTCACTGTATTGTCTTTTTTCATGCAGATCAGGAACGATGTATATGTGAAAATAACATTTCTAAAGAGAATCCTGTACTGTCTGCTCCAAAACTCTTGCATGCCAAAGGAAACCGTTGCGTTGATCTGCTTTCTGAAACCAAGCAGAAGTCAAGGATTTGGGTTTTAATATTAAAGCGATGTAATCACTGGTAATATGAATGGTAATAAACTTCTGAACACATAGGGTGGTGGTATAGATTAATAAAGATTAAGGAGCTAGGAAGGTGCAAAGAAGTTGAATAATTTAATGAAAGTGTGAGTTGGAGTTGACCTTGATGGATGATTTTTTTTTTTGGGGGTATAACAGTGGGAGCTTTGTTAACCACATAGTTTTCAGCTAGGTTATGAGTTCTTTTCTAAATAATACTACCCATATAAAGGAGCTTACTTCTTAATCTAACTTTCTTCTTTATTCTTGTATAAGAATTTCATCACTCTTACCTGACTAGAGACTAGCTAAAGGAATATTCCCCTCTGTAAGTGAGTGATCGGAGTAATCCCGTACTTCTCCATCAACCTGTGTGGCTGCTGGATTGAGGCTCACTCCATCTTCAGTTGTGACCACTGTTACTACTTTCAGAAAAATGGCTTGTCTCTAGTGGAGATGAGGTGCTTGTGTGTGACTACCTGCAAATGGGTAGAAAATACAACAAAAGCACCACATTTTAGAGGCAGTGTGTGTGGTCATCCCCTCATCGCTGTCAACCTTTCTAGCCTTTCTCCTGCTCTCAGGCTGTAGAACAGAGTCATGCTTGCATGTGACCCAGGCTGACGTATTATTTTAGCCCGAATTACATTTTTCTCAACATGGCAGTTCATGTAGCAAAACTCCTCTGGGTGAGACTTCTGCTGGTGGTTCTTGTAATTGAAATTCTCCTTCGGAAGTACTAAAGCAGGCATCTGAGTTAAGTATCCTTCTGATATGCTGGAAGATCTGAACTGACTATAAAAGACATAAGAATAAAATTATGAAGTGCTTTTGTGGTCATAGTGTTTTTCCATACTTCCAGATCATGAAAATTTGCCCAGTTTACTTTGCAGGTAAGACTGCTTCCTTTAAAGGCTCACTAAATAAAATAGAAATTCAACCATCTTTATTTGGGGGAAACAGGGCTAAGCTGAAAACTAGTTTTTGAAGATGCTAGTGTTAACAGCAAAGTTTCTTTTACAACTTCTGTTTGGTTTCAGCGTTCTGTGAGGACAAGTCATTCCACTTTCTGTTCATACACAGCTATGGCAATGATATTTGTATCATAAGTTCAGTGTTCTATTTCAATCCAATGAGAAATGTCACAGACAAGTAAGCCCAGGGAAATGGGGGAAGCTGTCTCCACAGCGAGTCAGCCCATCCGGGAGAAAACTCAGAAGTTAGATGGAGAAGCTCTTTGGGTATGAGTAATTGAGCTGGCCTGTGGAAGGAGAAATGCAGACAAGCTGCTCATCTCTTTTTGTGAGCAATCATCAGTTTTGAATCTGTATCTCTTTCTCCCAGAATCTTTTAGCTTTTAATGTCCAAACTCCAGGCTGGAGGGTAGTCCCTTTCATAGTTCTTTGGGTAAACTTTGGCCTTGGAGGAGGGAGACTAAAAGCAGCCAGTGCTCCGAGTGTGTGTCTGTCTAATAAAAGTCTGTTTGCACTCTCCCCTCTCTCTCTGTCTGTCTGACTTGCAAATTGAGACTTTTGGCCCTTGAAATCATGATAACCAATGACCTTGTTTTTTCTGAAGGTCTCGGGCAGTTGATGGACATTCCTGTTGGCCCTGGCTGCTCTGGAAGTATGGCTGTGCCCAACGGGGGGATGATTGGTGTCACGGTGTGATGTGGGTAGTGAAATCCCTCCTTACTCGGGAGGGGGAGTGCTGTCGCTACCCTCAGGAAACAGGGAGGTTTATGGGGGATGTTAATATCTCATTCTTTAGATAATGGTAGCTGGAGAGGAAGGCAGAAGTAGGGTTGTTTTCATCTCCATTACCCAGTTGGTAGCCCATCCAGCATTCCCCACATGTCCAAGTATGGATCCTCATTTTGACTTCAGTATTTTTTTCTTACTTCTCCTGTTGAGATGGGATACTTCCAGTAGACAGAAATTGGATTTACATACCTTCAGAAAAGGAATGCACAGACAGGATAGAAAATAATTAGGTTCTAAGTAAGGAGCTCTCCCCCATGTTATGAAACTGTATGAAAGTATTTGGCTCACCAGCGCATAGAAATACTTGTAGAATTTGGGGCTGTTTTGGGAAAACTCCGCATGCGTTCCTTCATGAGGAGGGAAAAACAACTATGCTTGGTTAAGGTATCCTTTTTAAGAGAAGGCTGTCTTCATGATGTGTTCCCTGGAAGCAACTGATTATGGTAGCTGAAGTAATACATTCAAGTGTATTGCTTTAAGAGGGCTTTCAGAAACCATGGATTCCTAAATTTGTCCCATAGCTTTGTGAAACTTAAGATCATTAGGAGGAAGGAAGACTATTGCCTGTCATATCTTAGCAAGAGCAAGCTGCTGAGGTTTTTATCTGGCTTGGAGGTGGAAGGGAGCTGTTAGCAGGGTTAGTGGTTGGAAGAGCGCAAGGTGCAGGAGGGGTGGACTGGAATGGCGCTCAGCAATCCATGTGGGCTCTCTCTCCTCTACAGTAAGACTTGCCTTTCATTCTGTTTCACTTTTAATTTTGAGAAAGATAGTTTTGCTTTTCAGATGTGATTGATCTCACTGGAGATGATAAAGATGATCTTCAGAGGGCAATTGCCTTGAGTTTGGAGGAATCAAACAGGGCATTCAGGGAGACTGGAATAACAGATGAGGAACAAGCCATTAGCAGGTAAACGAACAACTTATATAAAGCAGAAATTAAATTAAAGAGTTGGAGATTGGCCTGTATTGCTTTTTTTAACTTTAACAAAGAATAACTTGTTTACTTTCACTTGTGCTACTGATATGCCTGGCTTCAGGATGTTGCTTTAATGTATTGTATGTTCTACACTGGAAAATAGTCTGTTATGTGTGGGCTAGGATTTAATAGTATGTTTCATGTTGATGTATTTGTTTAAATATTGAGGAAGTGGATGGAGATAGAGGATATACGGTCATATTTAAATAGGATCTAAAACTAAGAGTTTCTCTTGTGAATCAGGTAAAAAGCAATGAAAACAAGATATAATTAAGCAGCTAAAAAATTCTTTGTCCTGTTTTTTGCAGTGTTCATTTTGCAGTAACATTTTCTTACCTCTGTGCTATTGCTGAGTTTGAGGGAGGGGATAGTAATGCTATGACTTGAGTATACTAAGAGCAGCTGCTGTGTATTAGCTGATAAAGTATGTTATTAACCTATTTAACAAATAGGATTTATAAGCTTTGAGTGAAGTTAACTTCTTGGCTTAAAGTTTTATGAACTTAACTTTCTCAACTTGGATGTGATAAGAGTCTGTAAGTTAACTTTTGTTCAGGTTTTACAATAACTTTTTGTACAGTGTGTGTTTCTATGTAAATATAGATACAATTATGAAATATTTGGGACTTGAACTAAGCCTGGATGTAGGGTTGTGTGGGAGGGGTGTTGGTTTTTTTCATCTGTGGCTGGCCTTGTTCTAGGGGAGAAGGGCAATGATTTGATCCTTGTGTTAGAAGGTTAAGTACTGCCTGCTTCTAAAAGACTAATTTTATAAAAATTGATTTAGATGGGGGAGATTCACCACAATAATTCTTTTCCTCAGTTCACTGTATTTGACAGACTAAATGACTTATCAGAATAGTCCAACTCAGAATATGGAGAATGTTACTTTATCCACAGTCACTTTCTTTTTCCTTTTGAAAAATAAATGTACTAATTGTGAGAATAAACATACCCTTCCCTCCCTCCTCCCATTTGTGATAAAAGCCATCTTGTTATATGGCTTCAAGATAACATCTTTTAGGAGAGAAAGATGGGATGAGGGGGATTTGTATTCTCATTAATAATTGGAAGAGGTTTTTAAGGTTTGGGTTTGTTGTTTTTTTTTCCCTAAGACCTCAGTATGTGCATGTATACAAGATTATGGTGGGAGTTCTGTCCAGTTCTGATTCAGAAGTTCATCTCTTGCATGTTCCTTTTTGAAGGACAGAATTGTCATAATTAGAGTTATGATTTAGGCAGACAGTCAGAAAGGTGGACCTATTTCTGGATATGGAAATCTTTTTTTTCCTTTTTTTCCTTCCCCAAGTTTGGCTGCTTCTGCTATGCTCACTTCTTGAGAGCCTTGAAGCTTCAGGTTTTTTCCTGTAGACTTTGTTTTTTCACTTCTCAGATTAAAAAGCCCTTTTTGGTCTTATCTGCTTAGCCCATAACTAAGTATTATAAATACATACTACTTAAACTATGGTCTATTTTTTTCTGGTTGCAGAAAATAACAAAGTATGCCACTTTTTTCCCCTGTATGTACAAAGGCATGCAGGCAATCTGTTCAATTATATACAGAGAAAAATGCTGGTCTTCTGATGAGAGAGATGTATATTTGATGGCGAAATTACGGACAATAGCATGTGCCAAATTAAGAGCTTGTGGCTACCAAGGGGGATATGGCCTGCGCACCGTACCACATCTTCTCTACTTGCCGTAGTGTTCTTTGGAGTGTTTGTTGCATGAATCCATCTCCCAAGGCCATACAAAAAAACTCACTAAAAGATCCAGAGTGTATCATGGCACAAGAAAGGGAAATGGGACTTTGCTTGTGAATGGAGGCAGAGAAGAGTGAGAATCTTCAGGGTTTTGGCAGCATTGGGGGTATTAAATCAACTCGGTTACATATACCCTGAGTTGATGGCAAATTATGTCAGAGCTGTACAAATACAGGAAGTTCAGAGTTCTTGAATTCTTGATCTGAACTGTTCAGTCAGTTTCCTTTTGGACAGGACTTCAGACCAGTTTTTGGTTTTGTGGTTTTTTTTTTTAAATAAAAAAAAAATATCACTTTTTCGTTAACACCCCACAGAAGAATGTTGGCATTCCAATAGAAAGCACAGTATCTGTGCAGGACTTCTCAAAACAAAAAGTAGAACACTGTGGTTGTAAACAAGTCATGCTGCAGCCATTTACTTTTGTTTTTTCTAGGTTAAGTAAGAAGCAGAAATCAAATAGGAAGTAAATAATAAGCAAATTCAGCTATGGAAATCTTTCATTTTTAATAATGTAGGATGTGTGCGTATTTAAACAGTCTTTGGTGTGGAGGATATTTTTTCAAAAGTATTCATAGTGGTTTGGAACCTAATTTGCGCTGATATTGTTAAGGTTTCCAAGGGAGCATTAATGGAATTTCTTCAGTTGTGTAATTAATGTTGTAAGGCACGTAGAATTTGTCGTCCTGAATGTAATTGCCTTGTGCTACTTAATGAGGATGGATCTGATTACTGTGTAGGTGTTGAGAAGAGTGCAGCTGAAATGTCCGACTGTCCAAGCTGAACATCTTGTACATGGCACGTTTAAAGTTTTTTACTATTCCCTCTTTAAATCTCCCAGGGAAATGTGCGTGATCAGTCTATTTCCTAATATGAAAAAGTTTCTCCTGTTTATATTACTTTTCATGGATTGAAGGAGAATGAGGCTAGCCGGATAGGGCTTCACTGGGGAAGCGACTAAGATATGGCTGAAAAGAGAAATTAGCTGGCCTGTGTTGTGCTTAGGGTAGTAGCCATATTAAAAAGAGAGCCCATACGGTAAGTGCATAAGGATGTGCACAACCCCTAGGCATTTTTTTTTTTTTTAACATGGGCATTGAAACTGCTGGGGACTCTGCGCTGTGGTTAAGCATTGTGTGTATAGATCAAAGGTGAAACTGGGGAGGGATGTAGCGCTGGGGATATTGCTGGGTGTCCAGCTGTAAGACAGTCACAGCATAAAGACCTTTCCTTGTTCTTTTAGCCGAGTAGCCTGCTGGAGTGGGCTTTTCTGCAGCGTGTTTAGTGGGCTTCCTCAAAATGGTTTGGTTGAACTTTTGTGCTGTGGACTCGCTTTGCCTGAGGCTTACTGCATTGTCTGGCGAGCCCCATGCAAGCAGCTCTGCAAAGCTGCTTGGCTGTGCCCAGCTTGTTATGGAGAGAAATAAAACACTGCTTTCAAGCCCCATGCCAAGCCTGGCATTAACTAACCCTCACTCCAGAGTTTCCCTCCAAACAAGATTCCAACATTTGGAGGTGGGGAAGCCTTTGGTCCCGTGAGGCTAGAGGCATGCCATACCCTGCACGTAGCTTATGGCTCTGCTGCTAGCGACTGCCTCTGTGGTCTCTAAGGGTCACAAAGAGGGTGTTTCGGCTGCGTGATTGCTAAATCCTTGTACTAACTTTGTGGAAAGATGCTTGTTTTGTTGAGAGTGATGTGTGAGTAAGATGCTTTGTAAAGGTAGTCTCCCAAACCAGGACTGTATGAATATAATGTAGTGAACGTTATAGTATAAGAGAGATACTCACTATGCTGTTAAATACATTTATTTGTGTAGGTTTTGAGCTGATCGTTAGGTTCCTGTTCACTGTGCTCACTTTTATTTCAGTTTGCATCACAGCTATCATTATGGCTGAAAAAGAATTTGGCACATAGGGTGTGCAGCTATTGCATGTGCTCTCCGAGTACAGATAATGTTATAAGTAAAAATAAGGAAAAATATAATGAAGCTTTGAGAATCAAATACTTTACTTTGATGGAAACAGATTTGAGGTGGAGCTAGAGATGAGGAAATTCCTCACCTGCTAAAGAAATACAAAAAACAAACACAAGGAAGAAGTTTTAGCAGGTAATTAAGTTACCCTTGGGGTCAGGGAACTATTTCAATTTGAGAATATATATTTTTTTTTTCTGAACTTGAATCTTGAAATATCTTGAAATGTTCTTGAGCTTGGGGGGGGTAAGTTTGATTGTTTCCTTGAAACAAAAGTGGTATGGAGTAGGTATTGTAGTCCTGTTACATCATCATGCTAAATTTATTCCAGTCTGTCAGAGTCCCTTCAGTTTTAAAGGTCCTTTCAGTTTAGTTTAAACAAGAGTTCAGGTATTTCTACCTGAATGAGAAATTATTTGAAATACGTATGACGTTTGTTTTGAATTAATTTTTAATGTCCCCATCAAATAACCTTTACTTCCAAAGCAGAGATACACTGGTCAGCTAACATTTTTGAAGGATTGTATCAGTGAGAAGGGAAATGAATTTGACTGGTTCTTTACATTTTGGGGTTTGCTTAGGAGATAACGTTATCATTGCTAGTGTAAGAGTCTTTTACCACTGAAGAATCAGGTTCCATCCCTGTGCATTGTTTGAAGAGATGTCTGAGCAGAAAGTCTTAGGGGATTATATAGCTGTCCTTTCAGTGTCTTTTGAAAAAAGATGTGCTGTTTACGGGGTAATATGTCAAAAACTGAATGTCAGAAATTGATTAATCCTTAGGAAATTACAAGTTTTAGGTTCTTCCTGAGACGTATTGATGCAAAAGTGGTATTTATACCAAATGGGCTCTCAAATTCTGCATGCTTCCCCCCCCCCTCCAAAAAAAAATAAGTAGCAATAACAAATTAGTATGTCCCCCAAAGCAGTTACCTGCAGTAAATTCATGTTTCATAGTTCTTGTATATCTTGTAAGATACCTTTTCTTACTTTGACAAGAGCATAACTTGAAACAAAAATTTACAGTTATAAAATTGAGGGATTACATTGTGTAGTTGTTTTTTGTGGTGTCCCTCCACCCCCCCCCTGTTTCTTTGTTTTTTTCAAAGATATTTAAACTTTGTCCTTTAGTAACTACATTTGCAGACCAGCCTAGACCTGCCTTTCTTTGATGTTTAGTGAGTCCAGAACAGAAGGGGGCAACCCTTCGGGACACACAGATTACTTCGATGCTTGTTACGCAGCTCCTGAAATCCTGTGCTTGGCAAACGTAGTAGTTCAATAGCAGCTCAGCCCTTTGTATGACGGTTGGGCTAGGCGGTTGGGGATAGTAACTGTGTCAGTAGTGCACACGCCAGGCATCTTTGCCTATTAGTTAGAGCCATTGTTATATGACCTGAGTGTATCCATCTCCATCTTTCTATTTAGAATTTGTGGCTACCACAGATTACCTTTAAGGTGTTCTTTGTCACCGGGCTAAGGATATGTGCTGATGCAGAAATACTGTGTTGAGTGAAGCTTGAGTTTGGGAGCATAACACACATCAGATCTCACTGTCATGTGAAATACAGACATTCAGCATAAATCACATAGGAGCAGTTTCCTGCAAAAGAGTGTGGTCATTGAAACGTACAATTAACTTGTTGGCTGGCATTTGAAAAATTGTGGGGAGATGTCTTTCCGTGGCTCATAAAGTAATTACTTGCTATGTAAAGCGATAAATACAGTTGCATAAGTTACGAAAATGGAAACTAAAAAAGCGTCTTCCATTTGTGAAAGTTGCCTAGCTAGCTTCGGTTTCCTGTCAGTAAAATAAATATTGGTGACTTTGTGCTTTGCATACCAATAAAAGCACTTGCAGATGAAAGCACTATACTAATAGTGCTGCCTAAAATTCCTTGTTGTCCATCCTATTTGAATCTAGTTCTTAAATAATTGATGACTTACAGACATGGCTCTTGTATCTAGAGCTCTCACAGGAGATTCACTTACTCACTGATACCATTTTCCAAAAGGTAATGGAATTACTGTAACATACCTAAAAGTAAAATAGCATCTTACTTTTGAAGACATATTATTGCATATAAATTTAAAACCAAGTTCAGTAACAATGTTAGTGAATGATGTAATTAAGATGTCTGTATTAGTAACTGAAGGTGGTTTACTATGTCTTTTTTTTTTTTTGCTTTTTCTCACATTTTTCCCTCCCTTCTGTTCCCGAAGAGTTCTAGAAGCCAGTATTGCAGAAAATAAAGCAAGTTTAAAGAGGACACATCCAGAGGTATGGAGTGACTCTCCAAACCCTTACGATCGAAAGCGGCAAGACAACTGTCCAGTAGGATTAAAGAATGTTGGCAACACCTGCTGGTTTAGTGCTGTCATTCAGGTAAGCACCCTCTTCAATTAGCTGTGTATACTACTCATTGTATTTAATGTGAGGTGAGTTATCTTATTTTGAGTGGATAACTTAAGATATCTGGTTTCCTGGGAAGTTTAGGTCACTGCATGATATGTTTTTGAGCATTACTTATTTATTGCATCTCTTAACATGTTCAGCCATAAGTCTGAAGTGTAGAAAGTACTGTAGCATAACTAAGTGAAGCTTCAAAATGTTTCTTATTAAAAAGTTGTAAGACAAGGAGTTGAGTCCCTGAAGATCCTGGTTGTCTGCAGCTCATGCTGACATCAATGACAATTGTGGATGCCTAAAAATGTGTGAAAATTGGATTACAGATGAAGAACAGACTTTTTATATTAAAAGGAATGCATGCAAATGACTGAAAGGGGGTGGCTGACAATGGAGGTAGGTAGAGGAAATGAGACACCCTCAGTCATGGAGTGCTTACTAGAATAGCTACAAGGAAATAGGTGGTTGAATAGGGTAAAAGAAGGAATAACTGATAGAGAAGGAAACTTGAGGAGAAAAATGAAGGTCTGATCTGGATGCAATTGTGTGTGTTTTGGGTTGTTTTACCTAATACAGCCAATATGTGTGTCCTTAGTCTGTTTTTGTGTATATTTAGCTGAATTAAAAGCTACCTTTTTTTTAAAGATAGGGTCAATAGGGAAATGAGTACAGATACTGCAACTTGTCTAGTGAAATATAATGTTCTAATATCAATAATTCATTGTACATAAACTTTATGAATCCATCTCTTAAGAGGTTTTTTTAGAAGTGATTGCTAAATCTGTATATGTTTCTGTAAATAATCTGTAGATATATTCATAAGCATCCAAACCCACAGAAAACTGTGGGTGAAACAGGAATACAATAGCGGGAAATTTATTTTTAGTCTACAAGAAGTGAATTCAGCATATTGTAACTTTTCATAGTCTGACATTTTGAGAGGAAGCAAATAAAATATTTAATACCCATTTTTAACAAATTACTGTCAATCTGAAGCACTTCAGATAAACTAATATTGTTACTTTCATAGTGATGGCTGTTGTACTTCAGGCTGCCTAGCAATTTCTGCAAATGGGTGCTTATAGAGGAGTACAAACAGTGTGTGTGATACTGCTTTGTTAAAACACTCCCAAGCCTCCAACTGCTTTCATTTTGGGGGATTTTCTTGATCCTTTGCAGATTGTTTAGTTGGTAATCCCCAGTGGACCTCTCTTTTATGTACTTGTCTCCTTTGAACCTTGCAAACTTTTTGCACCCATAGGGTCTTTTGGGTAGGAATTCCATAGTTGTGCTCCCTATTGCATGAAGAACTGCCTTGTTTTTGTTTGTTTTTTGAACGTGGCTGCCACTAGAAGCTTTGTCTGGTGGCTTCCATGTCTCCTGGTGGACGAGACAGTTAAAAATTGATTGCCGTTACAGTTCTGTGGACTGCTGTCATACTCTCAACAGGTCGGTGGTCTCTTTCCAAGCTGACTGCTGAGTTGTTGCCTATATAAAATTTGTTCCAACCTCTGATCCACCTTGTTGCTGTTCTCCAGATCTTTTCTAGTTCTAGTAGCATTTTAGTTGGGGGACCAGGAAAATTCTCAAGGTGTGAGTGGGCTATGAATTTGTGAGGTGGTATGATGGACAGATACAGGCTCTTCAGGAAAGACAAGTAGGGATGACAAGGAAGGACGTTGCCTTCCTTGTGAAGGAGCAGCTCAAATGTATGCAGTACTTGTGTGGGACAAGACAGTTTAAGATGAGAGTTTGTGGGTCAGGATCAGAGGAGAGGCTGGTACCACCCTGGTTAGTCTGTTACAGACCACCCTCCTCAGGATGAGGATATGGACAAAGCTTTCTTTAAAGGCAAGGAAGTCTCTGAATCATGGTCTATGGTTCCTGTGGGGAACTTTATTAAACATCCTGACACCTGCTGGAAGTCCAACACAGCAGGACACAAGCAAACCAGATTTCTGGAGAGTATCAGAGACAACTTCTTGATACAAGTACTGGGGGCCAACTAGGGGTGATACACAGCTGGATCTGCTGTTCCCTAAAATGGAAGAACTGTTTAGAGATGTAGTAATGTAGGTACTCTTGACTACAGTGACCATGAAATAGTGGAGTTCAAGATCCTGATGGGAGTGAGGAAGGAGTAGCAGGGTACAGACCCTAGAGTTCAGGAGAGCAGACTTTGGCTTCTTCCGGAAGTTCGTATCTGGGATCCCATAGGAGGCAGCTCTGAAGGGCAGAGGGGCTCAGGAAAGCTGGCAGCATCCTCTAATTGCAAGAAGCGTCCATTCTGCTGCTCAGGGAACTTATGGTCAAGCTCCAGTGCAAGCAGGCAGTGTGCAGGATCTGGAAGTAGAGATGGGCTACTGAGGATGAGTTTGGACATGTTGCCCAGGCATGAAGGGATGGTCTTAGGAAAGTGGAAGCTAACCTAGAGTTGATGCCTCAAGGGACGTCTAGGGTAACAAGAAGAGGTTTTGATGCTACGCTAATCATAAAAGGCTGAGCAAGGAGAACGCGGTTCTATTGCTGAAAAGAGCAGGTGATTTAGTGACAGCAGGCTTAAATAAGGCTGAGCTACTCAGTGCCTTGCTTTGCCTCAGTCTTCACCGATGAGGTCTCCCTGACCACTGTGCTTAGTTGGGGGGGAGGAACCCTGAGCAGTGGTTAAGGATTGAGTCAGAGATTACTCGAGGAAACTTCACCCACATAAGTCCACAGGACCCACTAAGCTGCATCCAGTGGTGCTGAGAGAACGGGGGGAGGTCTTAGCAAGGCCGCTCTCTATCATCTTTGAAAGGTCATGGAGAATCAAAGAGGTTTCTGATTAATTGCAGGCAGGCCAAAAAGTCAACCTGGGAAGCTATGGGATGGTCTGCATTAGCTGACCTTTGAGAAGATGGAGCCAGGCTTTTCACAGCAGTGCATATTGGGGGGGATGAGAAGAGGCAATGGGAGTAAGTTGAGATAAGAGAGATTCAGCCTGGATATAAGCAGCATTTTCCCCATGAGGGCAGGCAGGCGGTGGAGGTTGCCCAGGGAGGCTGTGCAGGCTCTGTCAAACCTTGAAGGCTTCTAAGACGTGCTTGGAAAAAGCCCTGAGCAGCCTGGTCTGATCTCATGGGTGACCTCCTGCTCTGAGCAGGAGGTTTGACAAGAGACTTCCATCAGTCCCTTCTGAGCTGAATTATCCTATGATTCTATAGTAATGTTTTCTGTTTCATTCTGTCTTCCTTTCTTCATTATTTTATTCTGCTTTTAACTATTTAAAAGACGTGTAGATGAGGCGCTTAGGGACATGGTTTAGTGGGCATGGTGGTGTTGGGTTGACGGTTGGACTCGATGATCTTGGAGGTCTCTTCCAACCTTAATCATAGAATCATTAAGGTTGGAAGAGACCTCCAAGGTCTCTTCCAACCTTAATCATAGAATCATAGAATCATTAAGGTTGGAAGAGACCTCCAAGGTCTCTTCCAACCTTAATCATAGAATCATAGAATCATTAAGGTTGGAAGAGACCTCCAAGATCATCGAGTCCAACAATCATAGAATCATTAAGGTTGGAAGAGACCTCCAAGGTCTCTTCCAACCTTAATCATAGAATCATAGAATCATTAAGGTTGGAAGAGACCTCCAAGGTCTCTTCCAACCTTAATCATAGAATCATAGAATCATTAAGGTTGGAAGAGACCTCCAAGGTCTCTTCCAACCTTAATCATAGAATCATAGAATCATTAAGGTTGGAAGAGACCTCCAAGATCATCGAGTCCAACCGTCAACCCAACACCACCATACCTACTAAACCATGTCCCTAAGCGCCTCATCTACATGTCTTTTAAATAATTCCAGGAATGGTGACTCAACCACTTCCCTGGGCAGCCTGTTCCAATGTTTAACCACTCTTTCAGTAAAGAAATTTTTCCTCACATCCAATCTAAACCTCCCCTGGCGCAACTTGAGGCCATTTCCTCTCGTCCTTTCGCCAGTTACTTGGGAGAAGAGACCAACACCCACCTCGCTACAGCCTCCTTTCAGGTAGTTGTAGAGAGCAATGAGGTCTCCCCTCAGCCTCCTTTTCTCCAGGCTTAATGATTCTATGATTCTATTTCATGTATTGAACTAATACTTTCATGGAACTATCTGTCATAAATTCAAAGTTTTGAATAATACTAGTTAGCTTGGTGCCCGTCATTGTCCATAAATCTTAGGGTTGCTTTCCACCATGTACCTCACTGTACACTTAACTGTGTTGAATTTAGCTTTCTTACTACATAGTTACTCAGATCCATATGATTTTTCTGTCAGTTCATCTTTGCCACCTCTTGTTTTTACTACATTGCCTCTCTCTGTACTGAGCAAACTTGGTCATCTTGCCGCTTGCGCTCTTTTCTAGATCACTTCTGAATTTTGCTTACCAGCACAGACTTCATGAATTTGCAGTAACCTCCCTTCAGGCTGGAACAGATGGTTTGCTCCTGCCCTGTTTTTCTTTTTGATTGCCTGTTTGTCTGTGCCTGGACCTTCCATCTTACCTCATCACTGCTTAGTTAAAAGCTTTTGTTGAATGACTTCTTCAGAAATTACTCTGAAATCCCAGTAGACTACATAAATTGGATTGCTGTTATCTGTGTTCTTTTTGAGTTCTTGGGGTGTGGTTTTTCTTGGTTTTGGTGGGTTTTTTGTTTGGTTTTGGTTTTGTTTTTTTTATGGGCAGGATTTACTTACCTGCGGGTAATACTTGGGTAACACTGTAGATAATGAAATGGAAAGACTTCTTTACTTGTTCTACCACCACCCTTCCCACCAAAGTTTTTATGTACTTAGGCCTCTTTCCTTTCAGCATCCAGTAATTTATCAGGTGTTTGAATTTTCTGTTTTCCTGAGATCTGTTGATATTTCCCTTGTCATCTCTCCTCCTTTCCTTATTCCTTCACATGCGTAGCTCTTTTTCCAATAGCAGAAACATTGTCGTGGTGCTAATATAGAGAAAGATTTTATTTCCACATAGCTCTTCGTGGAGCTAATATGACTTGGCATTTTACCTCCTCTGTTGTGTAATCAGATTTTACATTCCACAGTAGTCCCGAATTTCAAGATGACTGATTTTATGTGTATGTGCATTTCTGTAAAAGAAATTTATACATAGGAAACTGCAAATGTTTAAATGAATGTTTTCAAGAAAACTTGAATTTTAATTTATTAACCACAGAGATAAGAAGAGAGGCTAGGGAATGTAAAAAAACTATGCTAGACCTATGATCTCATGTTATTTATACCCAATGTGCAACGTTATACCTTGAAAATGGATTACAAAGAGGGTTAGCTCATTCTTATGGTCACCACCCATATTATGTGAAAATCTGTGGCATTTGGAATTGTAATGGTTTGATCCTAAAAAGTAGTTAAACTTCTGTATTTAGGTCTATAGAATGTAATTCAAGTAAACCATTGAAAGACTTATAACTTCAGTTGGTTGAAAATTTGGGTTATTAATATTGTCTGCCAGCCAGGAAGACTTATGTTTCAACCAACCATCCCAGGAAATGTAATGCATGTTAATTTAGAGCATTAGCTAATACCATATTTATCCACTGGGCAGATTGACTCCTTGGGTTGCATTGACTATGTAGAAGTATTTTCAAGCTTTCTTTAGGAGTCTTTTGAAACCTGACACACCACATAGGTCAACAATATCTAAATGTTAACTACTGTCAGTCACAATGATATATTGTGTAATATAATCTGAAACTAAACCAGAAGTAAAAAGATTTTTCTTCCTCTGCAATTAAGGGGTGCTTGTTAAGGGGAAAAAAAAGCTTTTGACATTTTGACAGTTTCCTTGTGCAATGTATGTTGTTTTTTATAGCCACCAATTAGCTGACTTAGTCAAATGCAATCATCAACGGTTTGCGGTATTTGTATTAAGAGCATGAAATTCCTTAAGTTACGTTTGCAGTGAGTGACAGAAAACCCTAACAAGATTCAAACATTGCTCGAAATACTGCCGCTTAATCTGTATTTATTTATGCATTAGAGAAATAAGCACATGTTGAAGTCATGCTTTTCTGTATGAGAGGGGAGTCTCTCTTCAGATAGCTCCAAAACAAAGTTTCGCTTTCAACAGTTACATTCAGCATCATTAGAATGAACAGTAGTATTTTTTTCCACAGTGTAACTTCTAAAAATCTGTCCTGCTGTTGAAGACTTTTGACTTGATAATAACTTGAATTTAAAACTGAGTCCTGAAGAAAATATGTCAAAACAAAACTGTATTAAAGCATGTTCACGTCTTCCTTACCTGCCAAGAAATGAATCAAGCCCCTCAATGATTTTCCCACCTCCTCCTGAACTTGTAATAAACCTACATTTTTGACAGGAGTTCACCCATACATGCTTTTGCTACTGTTTAGTTAGATTAACTTTCATAGAAGGATCCCTAAATCTTGAGGGTTTAGAATATTTCTAGAAGGTTGTTTGTGTGGTTTTTTTTTTAATTCTCATTATTGTAACTGCATATTCTGCTCCTGAAATAGAAATTAAGATATCAAGTTCTTTAAAGAAACAAAACACGAATATACTACTGCATGTTTAGATTAGCCACTAGATTTCAGTGGCTCCCTTGTAAAAAGGTAACTTCACAATTTTCCTTGGTTTTAAGAGTTTATAGTCTGAAAATGGCTTATAAATAATATATTTATTGAGCCTGTGAAGCAGCTGCTTTGTGTCATGCTGAGCACAAGTTAAGTGTTTGCAGGACATAGGATGTAGAAGGCAGGTAACTCGCAGGACACGGATGCGCTATTGGAATAGTGTCTGTAGGCTTGCTGCCTCTGCAAGTTGTCTCCCCGGTGTTTTGCTTTAAGAAATTGCACAAGACTATCTTTTGGAGTTCCAAGTAGGGTTTCAGTCATGTGCGAGAAGTAATGCCCTGGCAGTACTTGCCCCTTGAAAAACGTGTCGTGGGAGATACTGAGTAGTTGGTCATTTAGTGAATACCGTCCACTCAGTGCACTAAGACAAATTTCTGATGGAAGGAAGAAAGTGTGTGGGGAATCACATGAAAATTGTACTGTAAATTCTGCTCTATTCCTGCCCCCCCCCCCGCTCCCCAGTCCCATACCTAAATTACGAGGTGCAGCATTTTCCTGGGTCTCATGACTACCCAAGGGCCTGTCCAGATTGAAGCTTCTCCCTTTACCAAATGAGTTATTCCAGCAGGACAGCTGGGGTTTGGCATCTCCACACTCTTTTCTTCGGGAGTCTGTCAGAGTCTGGTTAGTCATTCAAAAATGAGATGCTTTAATTTTTTTTTTCCTTCCCCAAAAGTGCATAGCTTGCAGAACAAAGAATTAACAAGCTACCATCTTACAGGCATAAATCTCCATGCTCTTTAACTTTTATTTTCAGGGTCTCTAACACTTCTGGCATTTTACTCTGTTGCACTGTTTTGCCTGTGACACAAGGCCTTCTTGCCTTCCTGATGTCAATATATTCGGGGTTAGGATCTCATTTAATCCTAAGCTTTTAGTTCTGGGAGGAAGCAAGCCAGCTTGATGGGTGAGAATCAAGCAAGTATTTTCTTCCCGGTTGGTGGCTCGGCTATTGTTCTTACCGTCTTTGAAGCAGCCTACCACAAGTATCCAACTTTTGCATTGTTTTGTTTTTCCTATTTGTCACGTTGAATGAAAAGGATTGTGATGAATGATGTGGTAGTGCATTAATACCAAAAAGCCTAGTATTATATAATGAGTTGCATATATGTACACTGTGCACGACTCCCTTGCTTCCCTGGGCATGCAATGGAAGGTTGCATGCTGAAGAACATCCAGTGCACAATCCCCATTTGAGTTAAAATGGTCATTGATGGAATATTTTCTTTCCACTATTTTCTCTGTGGAACAGCCTGGGGCAGGGGTGGGGTGGGGGGATATGATATAAGCTGTTCTGTAGTTTCATGGGCAGAGGAATAATGATGTTGGAAATCTAGTTTCTTGCTTTCCCTCCCTCCGTCACTCCCTCTGTTCCCCTATTGAATAAAGAATGACCTGTCACTTCCAAGTTGAGTCATCCCATGATTTTTGCTGACAGGATATTCCTTTCGCTGCTTTTTGTTCTTCTCTATGGTTTCCAGTTCCCTTGGGTCGCTTGTGCGATTTTCAAACTCTTACCCTATATTTAGTGGTATATAATACTGCAAAATTTCTGTTGTGAAGGGTTGGAAAGCTTTAACGGATGATGGCTTTAGCTTTGACTCATAAATAGTTGTTCATTTAATTAAAATAAAGGATACAGAATAAGTGTTGGGTTGTGATCCTATGTGCAGTTCCTAGGTTTAGAGGGACATAAAGCCATTGCACTGTTTAGGTGTGCTGTTTAAAGTTATACCACAAACTTATTTCATGTTGTTGCGCATTTAGACAGGAAGTTGAAAACTGTAACTATGTAAGGAAATGTTGGCTGTTATTTTATGTCCTAAGAGATTTTTTTTTCTTGCTTTGAACATGTAATAGAGGAGTGGTTGAATGGCATTTTTTAGTATGTGCCAAGACACAAGTATAAAATGAATTCTTCTGGACACATCTCATATCATATTTATCTGTCTTCTGAATTGCAGTAATGTTCTGAGTTTGTTGCTATAAACAAATAAATGTTCTCTAAATGCAGGCTGGTAATACCATGGTGAAGCTGTTTGTTTAAAATGTTGACTTAACCCAAGTCTGCCAGAGGTCTTAAATTAGTTTGACTTTATAGATCAAACAGTATGAAAGCTGTTTTCCATCTTCTTCCATGTTACACCTCAGCTTTTTGGAAAAGCAAAACATGACAGCTTAAAACTGCATTTTATACCGTGGTTTTCAGCAGTTTGGAATGCTGATTGGTTGACTGTTTATAAATAAAAATGTCCTTTTTGAGATACTTTTCAAAGCTTTTAAGATCTGGGATTGAGTCTCTCTGACTTTGAAAATGCTAAATGTTTTCCTGACTGCTACCACTGTACGTGTGGGGTTGTTCTGCTGAAGTTCAGCCATGAGATAGTGTCATATCTGTCTGTAGGAGTCTTGTTTCAGAGAGGGAGAGAGAAAAAACCTCCTCCTCTTACACTTTCACAACTGAGTTTGAACAGGAAACCTGCTCAAGTCCCAGCTTTGAAGCTATTTTCCTCTCTTCCCTTCCTCTTCCTTACATGCAATTTTCTAAAGAATGCAAGGATTTTCAGGAAGGCTTTTGACTGTGCCAAATTCTCAGTGTATGGAAAGAAGCAATAGCAGGAATATGTTTCGGGTGACTTCCTCATTTTCTTGAGGCGTTTTTTTTTTCTCTAAAAGGTAGAAGACAATACACAGGGCTACTATGTGCTTGAGAGAAAATATATTTAAAATTCTCTGTAGTCTTCCTACAATAATTATTTTCTATGTTGTAAGTAACGTGTTTAAACTATTTGCATATACATATATAGCAGTCAGTTTCCTTTTAGTTTAAGCATTATAGGAAGAATTCTTGTTGTATTTACGCTTGCGGATTTTTACTGCTGTGCAATGCTGCATAGGCTCAAATATAGGCCTGATGACCACATTTAATGCCCGTTATTAGTCTCTATTCTGAAAACAGGATTTACCACTTACATGAATAAGGCACGCACAAGTGGAGTAGGAGGCAGTGTGACGTACAGGGAGGTGCTGGGTAGAAAGGAGCGTAGCGCAGGAGCAAAGCAGCCAGTGCAGTGGCAACAAACAGCCATTGCATGGACTGTGTTGTGAGAAAAGTAGGTTCAAGAATATGAACCAAAAGGTAAAATAGTAAAATAGATCAATAAATAGAAGAAGTGAGGAAAGCCTTAAAGAGGAGGGAGAAGTGATTCTCCCAAATTAGTGGTATAGAGTCCAAAAGACTTGAAAGTTGGAGAGAAGTGGACTTAGTTGCCAGTGAAGTTGCTTATGTTTTTGCAATATGGAGCTTTGCTGGACATTAATATTCAATCAGAGGCACGCTGGAGCGTTAAGTCACTGATAAGCCTAAGTGCAGTATTTAGGAGTACTTTTATTTTGAACCCTTAGCACTTCAAATATTGATAACTAGTAAAGTTAAAGTTCTTAATCTTATTGGAAGAAACATATGGTAATGCGTGCAGGTGGGAGCATACATTCCACAGCGTTCTGCGTTTTGTTTTAGATCATTGGCATGAATAAAAAGTTAACCCTAATAAAGGGCGATCTGTGCCACTAAAACTAGCTCTGTATACAATAAACCACCAAAATTGTTTATAAAGTGAAGTGAGAACGTAAGTCTAATTTGTCATGTTGGCAGGGGCAAAGTATTCCAAATAACATACTTAGTGACATAGGCAGAGCTTTATTTTTGCTTTTTATTTTTAGAACAATAATAATGTATTCATTCTTTAAGATTGCTCTCCGCTTGCTGTACAAAACGAAGGTAGATATGGTCTCTGCTTTCTGGCTTTAGAATCTGAATAAATGTAAAATTGGAAATGTGTAAAAGGCCTCAGATGATTAAATGAGGCAAATGGGTGTTGCAGTGTGTTAATGCATATATAAGCTTTCAACTTACACAAGATCATGTTTTAGCTAAATGCCAGTGTCTGAAGCAATTCGTTTAGGAGCTCTGTAGGAATGCATACTTTTCTTCCCCCCTGCCGAAGAGTTGCTTTTCAAGCTGTATTAATAAGATATATCTAGTTTTTGGCTGCTAGCCAAATTAAGTCCCTCCTAAATTTTCTTTGCCAAAATTCAAGTTAGTCTTTGTCTTTTTCTCCTGTTAAATCTCAAGCCTTGGCACTAATTTGGACAAATTCCTAGCCAGTATTTGCTGCTGACACATAAGCGTCGTTATGCGCACCTACACTAGTTGTGGCATCCTTGCCTGTTGCTAATCCCCTTCACTTTAGTAAAAGGGACCCTACGAACTGGCCTGCCACAAGAATAGAAATTGTGCAGCTTTTCTTGGGCTGCTCTAAGAGACATCTGAATGATGACCGCATTTCACAACATGCCGGTGGTGTTCCAGCTGTCTGCCAGTAGGTAGGTCCTATTTTGTTTGCTAAGCTTCATTTCCCCCCCGCCTCCCCTTACTTATCACCTTAGGAGAAGTTTAGGTTTTCTGCAGTCATTACAGCACTGGTCAAATGTATTCATTCTACTTAAGCATCCTAGATGATTTTCGGCCAAATGAGAATGTTTTTGGCATCTTGCTGACTGGTTTAGAATTAGTAGCCCGAATCTCTTTTAATACGTGTTTCACAGATCAATCTGAAAATCCATCCTTCCTTCCAAGCTTAATCTTTAGGAATTGAATGGGAAGATGGCTATATTCATAGTATTATGAAATTATGGCTTTCGTGTAAACTTGTAGAAAGGTGATCAACATTAAAAATTCCTCAGTTCTTGCACAAAATTTTTTGCTTTTTTGTTCTCAACAGTGGAAACAAATATAAAATTGCTAGTCAAAGAAAACAGAAGGTTTTCATACATCTGCTACTGAAACAGCTGTTTTTAGTGCCCTGTGCTTACAGAACTTGCAAGAATCCATCAGAGCCTGTCTAAAGCCCTGTGCAGCAGCTTGATAGGTCATCTTTTATCTAGATGCAGAAGTACTGTTTTCCTACTCTCCAAGTATTGTTGATGTCAGTACCTTTACTATTTTAGGACTCTGCTGGCAGCTCTTAATGATCTGTGTTGCGTGCCAAGCTTTATGGATTTAATACGCTGACTAATTTATATTCTTGAAGTATTAATGTAGCATCACAGTTCTTGAATGTTAAGAATTAATCCTTTACTCAGGCAACCTAAATTCTGCCAAGGTCCTTATATTTGATAATCCTAGATATTAAGGGGGGGTAAAAAGGATGTTTTAGGTGAAATGAAGGCAGCTTATGTTCTGAAACTGTGTTTGGACTCTGTATAATGAGGGTAGACATTACTTAGAGAAGTGAATGTTTTTAATATCTTATAGCCTTGAAGCTACAACTCTACCTAGCTCTTTCTGGCATGACAGAAAATACGTCTACATCATTACCACCTATAGCAGGGGAAAGCCACATGTCTGTTGTCATTCAGCACGGTTAGTTTGAACACCCTAAACTGATGCTGGATTTTTGTTGTTGTTCAGTCTCATTTTTCGCTTACTCTTTTGTTCAGTCCCCAAACTGACATAATAGGAGGCAGGTATTCTGAAAATCTGTTGATTTTCATGATAATTTGAATTGTTATAACTTGCTTTAGCCTTAGCTTAGTCAAGTTTCCAGATGACAGCTTTTTAAGTAGGTTTAAATACACTGGAAAAAAACCCAAAAAAACAAACCCCCACCTTTTAGAGAATTTTTCTTGCATGCATAAGTTTTGCATACTTTACATTGGTAAATTTTAAACATATTTGACCAAGGCCAGTAGATATAAAGTATCCACCTTTTAGATCCAGCCTGTTTTCTTGCGCTGGGACTCCTGACACCTTTCTGTAGCTGAAGCCAAGTAGGTGAGAGATGAAGTGCTGCCCCATGCAACATGTTTGGAAGGCCAGTGCTTTGGCCTGGGGCCAGCGGGTGGCACTCGGGCCAGGGACAGTCTCTGCTGTGTTTCTTTTGGTGGCTGCAGAACAGCAGCTTCTGCTCCGTGGCATTGCCTACCCTGGGTGTAGGCAGCTTAGTCGACAGGTGGCTCAGCAAATTGGGAATTGTTTTGCCTAGCCCCTTTCTGAAGCACTGGGGTGGTTGGCCATGGCAGGTCTCTGCTGCAATGAGGGCTTAGGTGAGCTCACGTATATCTTCTTACCTCAAGAACAACTGTAAGTTCATCCTTGAGGTACTTCGGGCACAAAAATTGTTTGGTCTCAGCCACACTTATTGTGTACTTGTTTACGCTTACACTGGGAAATTATCTTTTTTTTTTTCATGAAGATGGAAGTTTCCTGAAGTTGATTTAGCTCCGTATAGAAGAGCTACAACATGATACTGTGCTGTTAGCGTTAGTGGTGTTGGCGGTAGATTAACTGAGTGTTCTGCTGCATATCCGTACAACCACTCACAGTGTAAGCTGGTTTGGAGAAAAGTTTAATAACTAAATATCTTGCATAACAAATTTTGAGTAGAACAAAGTTGAAGAAGAAAACAGCATATCAGACAATCCTCTTAATTATTCTCAGCAGCTTGCAGAAATACATTTGCACACCTTAGTAAAGCATGAGTTACATGTTTACGGTTTAGAGTTCTGGATTAAAGAAATATAGTTTTTGTGAAAAACTTGTGGATTGAATGTCAGGCAAAAACTCTAAACATTAGTACAGTTTTCTGCACTTAATTCGTGTGTGTGTATTACAAAACTGGCCAGCTCAGATGCTTGGCACTTCGATGGCACGTGGATTAGTCATGGCGAGAAGTCAGTCTTTGGACATTATATTTCAGCAGCTGGTTTATTTTGTACATAAGACATTGCTATGTTTTGCTGATGAAGAGCCCACCAGTGGAATGCTGTTACATCATGAGACATAACTTCAATTAGTATCAACTTCTAGAATGACACTTGAATTAAATATTAACATTTTCTATGCTTTGAGTAAGTAAACAAAGGACTCTGTTTTAATCTCCCTTCTCTGCAAGGACGGATAAAAGGGGAACCTGTATCTTGAACAGCGAAACAGGAAAAAAAAAAAAGCTTGACTACTCAATTGCCTGTGTTGATTTAGCAAGGTCAGAAAGGTTTTTTTTATTTTTTTTAAATTTATTTTTAAATCTAAAAATGTTAGGAAAGACAACTTTAGCCTCTTCATTTTGCTGGAAATGCTGTATACTGTGGGGTATGGGAAGAGGTTAAACTCAGTACAGGCTCTTTCACGAGGAGAGTCAGGAATGTTGCTACTTTTCACAAACATCTTTTGTTTTCCTTCCAACATGTTCTAAATTATTAGAATAAATGCAGTGCCTCTTCACAACTTGAGTTTCACTTTCCTGGTGCTGTAGAGTTGAAATCCTGTTAAACCCACTGTGGTCTGTGACTTAAGTCTTTACCTGTGTAGGACAAGTTGTGGGATCAAAGTCTATTGCTGGGGTAGGCAAGCTCTGCCTTTGCAAAATAAATAGCAGTATGTGATCAGGGGGGAAAAAAAAAATTAATTATTGTAAAACCAAAGGGGATGAATAGGAGGGCAAATCTTTCCTGTGCTTCTCTGATGAGCATGTTTAAAATACTTTAGAACTTTTCTGCTACCCTTTCTTCATTGAAATGCTAGTTTGTGGTAATGAAGTGAACTTTAGTTAAAGTGCTTTCTGCCTGCACAGAAAAGCAACAGTGCAATTATGCAAGTGCCGAAGACTTCAGTTCTCAGCCACTGCTTTGGACTTCTATTTTTGCAACCCGGAGTCATCTTATTCTTGTACTCTCTTGGCTCCAGGCTCTGTGTTACACTGTGGGGTTCTTTGCGGGTATGCCTGTAGATACCTGTTTTCATGTATTGTTGTCCGTAAAATGAGAATGTTACCAGGTCCTTACCCGCAAAGATGTATAACCCAGTTTCCTTACTCTAATGTACAGTATTCAGGTCCTATAATAATGGGAGAAGTGGACAGAATGCAAAAAGTACAGATAATTGGAAGTGGATTTAAGTTGCATATACAAAGACGTATTCTCTCTGCACTGAGGAGGTAGATGATAGAGGGGCTACAAGATGAATTTTACATGGCTAAATAGGCTTTAATTTTGCTTTGAAAACTGACGGTTACAGAATTAATAAAATCCTTGTTGTAAAAAGTAATTTACTTATTTAAAATTCTTGTTCCATTTATGTGATTAACTGTAAAGAAGTTTTTTTCCATTATGCTGTTTTCTCGGCAAAAATAGTCTTCTGTTGAAAATATGTTTAGCAAAGTTAAGTGAAATCATACAGCTTCTGAAATGAAACTTTGTAATTTCATATGTTCGACATTTCATTTAATTCACTAAGGCACATTTGGAAGAATTTTGTATTGTTTACAGAAGTGCTTAAACGTTTTTGTTTTTGTTTTTGTTTTTTTTTCCTTTTCAGTCATTATTTAACCTCCTGGAGTTTCGAAGACTAGTTTTGAATTTCAATCCTCCTGCAAATGCTCAAGACTTGCCCCGAAACCAAAAGGTAAAATTAGAAGCTAACTTCCCCTAGTGGCTGATAAGGGCATTTCTCTCTTTAATGGAACTTCGCGCTGTTCTTTGGCTCAAACTAGCACGGGTTTTATAGGTGCCAATTAACATTTCTCTGAGCTTCCTGTTGCGGATCTTACGTAAAATACATTAGCTTCACAGTAGAGTGCAGGGCAGGGTGTTGAGAGAGGCAGAGTTTTCTCGGTGTACTGCTGCTTAGGCCAGGTTCAGTGGAACGGCTTTGCTGATACAGCTGTACCAGCACTGCTGCTAGTTGGGGAGCATTTCTAAGGTGAATGGAGCTTGTGTTAACAAACATATTTTATTCTAGACCCGTTGCACCGTGCAGCTACAGGCATGCTTTTTGGTTACCCGCATGTTTTTGATCTGTGTAGCTTTGCCAGCAGCATTGTTAGTGTTGGCCTGGCCACGTCATTGGTTTTTGGGGGATGTTAATTACTAGTAACTCATAATCTGAGATTAAGATTTTGGTTATTAGCTTGTCTTTTCTGGCCTTTTCATGAGGTAAACATAAATTTTCCTATGTTTATTCTGGTACTTGTATGGGATTGGGGAGGGGGGGGCTTGGCTCAGGTTTCTTGTGACCTCAGACTAGTAAGGGGGAATGGTCACGGCCTGAGGGACAAAACAGACCCATTTTTCTTCCTTCATGGATGCCCTCTGAGGAGAGATACATGGGGGCACCTTGGTTTCTATGTTATGAAATAGAAAGGAAGAAATGGGAAGAGGAAGTGGCTGTATGAAGCATGAAGGCACTCGGTGCCCTGATTTTTAGCAAGGGTTTACAGAGCAGTGAATTTCTGCATATCCAGAAATTAGATTATTGCCTTTTATCCCTTTCTTTTGGATTTTAAAAAGGAAGTGTATTGTCAGCCTGTTCTTAGTTGTTTGGCACTTCAGGCTTGACTGGAATGTTCACTAGCAAAAGTAAGAGCTGCAATTAAAAAAGCAAAAGAAAACAGACATAGAGAAGATAGCGTCCATTTCCTAAACCTCTAGGTATGTACCATAAAAGGGAAGTTGCATGTTCAGTCAGAACTGTATAATTTCTCCCCTGCCCATTTTTGTTAGGAAAAAATGTTTTCATTGGGTCATGAGATGGTGTGCAAATACAACATGGGTAGTATCGGGAACATGTCACAACAGGGTGAGGGGACAGTGTATTTTAGTAAAAAAGGCAGGATAAAGTCATGCTTTACCAAAGAGTTGTACTAAAATAGTTATGTTTTTTATTTTTAGATTGACTTTCTGCCTGGTATTTCATTATTTGTCATATAATTCGTTTTAGTAATATCCTCCAGTACTCAGAGTTCTTTACCTTCATTTTTCAGGGCATAAAAAGCAGTTGGCATCTAAGAGGTGGGATGAAATAGATAATAACAAGCTGTTGTCTTTGAAAAACGTCTTGCCCAAACATTGACACTAGCAGCCGAACACGTTTAGCAATTCCAAAGTGTTATTTCTTAGAAATACTGACCATGACAGACAATATTAAGGCTGTGTGAAATGGTGTGACACCAGGCAAGTATATGGATTTGTGCAGAAACTTTGCTTTCTGCAAGCCTGCTAGTAAGAATCTCTGGCAGTAGTTTGTATCCTCTCCTTTCTTAACTTAAATTCCAGAATGAAATAACACTATTAATTGATGTACTCATCTGTCTTATCTATAGCTGAAAAAGGATTGTCTTAGTGTTGAAATATGTTTTGGGGAGAATTTAGAAAAAGAGATGGTTTCACTAGTTGGATCTTAGACAAATAGAAGAAATAAGCATGTATGCCCCCAAATGTGGTGCTTTTATTTCTTTATAAGGTGAAGGCAAGTAGAGGCAAATTGATTTAAAGTTGTAATATAAGCTACCAGTTAACAAAAAAAAGCCCTGGAATTTAATTCCATCTGCTTACTCGTTTTAAAACTATCTCGACTTAGTTTTGTTTTGTTTTTTTATTTTTAACCTAGTATTAAGTACTGTATGTGACTGACGCTCCCTAGGATCAAATTTCCTTGCTAATAAAGACCAAGTTTTAATAATCCCAGATTTTCAAGACTTTGGTTTACATCCTGTTGTTCTTCCAGCTGGTGGAAAGTAGAGTTTAATACTAGGGTCATGACAATCTCTTCATTTAGGATTAAAGCATGTGGTTGTACTTCAGGGGATCTTGCATAGTGGGGTGTGTTTGTTCTTTCCTATCAATATATTGAATCCAAATGCTATTAATAATTTGGTATATAAAATTTTTAATCCAGAAATCATTGGTATAAATTTTGACTTAAAAAAAAACCCAAAACAAAACAACCACGCACCCCACCCTGTTTGCCTCAGCTAATTGGATTTTTTTTTTTTTTTTTGATTGGAAACTTGGGCATACTTAAAATCTCCAATCTGTTTTTGTTCTTTTTCATTTGAAATTAATTTTTCTTCCTTGGTGTGTTCCTCAGCTTCCTTCTGTAGAACAAATATGTTTCTCTGCAGTTACTGCAGCTTCTTTGGTGTCTCAGTTCTCTTACCTCTTGCTGTCATACGAACAGATCTTTTTTTCTGTACGCGGTGAGGCCGGCTACATGTTTGGCCTCAACAATATCTTCAGGAAACGTTTTATCGGAGGAAGTGGGTTACTGTGCTACAGGTTAGCACATCCTTCCCCCTGTTTCAACATTATCGTTATGCCAGTGTCCTGGCGTACTGATTCACAATAATGAATGTTTGCTATGTATTAAACATGTAGATTGCTTTAGAAGCATTTCTTAATCATAAATTGTTCCAACATGAGTGTATTAAGAAATTATTTATGCAGGCAGGATAGGTGATAAAATAGAGAATGTTTTTGATTATGAACTTTCCATACAGATTTTATTTTAAAATCGATGTTAATCTTTTTTTGTGTTATTGCACCTATAGTATGCTTTAAAATTGAGAGCTGTGTGCTGTGCTGTGATTACTTTATTAGCTTTTTTGTTTTAATGTGCAAGTCTTTTGTGGAACTGTATACCTTGTCTTGGGGACTGGCTCATGTCCTTTTGAAGATTTTAGGCTTCGTTTAGTCAGAATCACTGTTTGTTGTGGTAATGCCCACATAATCTGGTCAAGGATCATGCCTAATGCATTAAATTGAGCTTTCTCAAAAAACAACAAGGATTTTTCTAGTTTTAAAGAACTTTTATAGGCTTTACAGAGATGTTTGTTCTGAGTAATCCTACTGACATCAGCAGCCAGTTGTTCAACCTAAAGCTACAAGTATGCCTAAAACTCAGCCAAATTAGTAGTGTAAATTTGGCTAAGTAATGCAATAATACTCACTGCCTATGTACTTCAAATTTAACGAAAGGAAGGTGAGATCTAGAGTATTCTGTGGTCAATCATCTATATTATACATAGAATTATCACTGGTATTGAAGCATCTTGATAAAATATATCTGTATCTAAACTTGATATTCTATTAATTTTTCATAGATCACTTTATGAAAATAGTAAGAAAAAAATCACTTTCACAATTTGTTTCCCTGTTTTGTTGTTATAAAGTGCTTTAAATATGTAAATAGGAGACTGATTTTATTCGTAAATTATGATGATTTAATGCTGAATTAGGGTGGCATTTGATGAAGTCTTCAGCCTTTTCTGTGAACGTTGTTTATAATTGGCAGGTGTTTTGCACGGTGGACTAGAAGAGCAAGTAAAACTTGGGAATTTACATGACTAGAGTTACTTTTTAGGTATTATGCAGAACATATTCCAATTCACCATGCACAGTTTTTAAAGCTGAAATAAAACAGACTTTAGGTACAAAAAGCTTTATGCATACTGGATTGACATAGGAATGACTAAACAAGTCTGCTGTTTGATGAGCATGTGAAATAGTTTGTCATCAAGTAATTCCAGTTTGACCAGCATCTGACATCTGTGCTGCCTTTGAACGATACTTTGTTCTAAATACAAGTGGATGTTACATAGGTTTTAATTTCACAAGTTATTTGTCACCTATCTACTCAAGAGAATGAGTGATATCCAATCTCCACAGCATTTGTAACCTGTGGATTAATCTATGGTATGATGGATTTGTGTTTCAGTTTACTTGCTTTTCATTATACAGGCAGAAAGTATTTCTTCTGCTTCTCTCCTGGAAACCAGAAAAAGAACTCCATATTCCCCATGAACTTTTTAAAAAAAAAAAAAAAAAAGGTAAAAAGGAGAGCAGGCTATTTCTCTTACCCCTTTCAAGAGAAATAATAAAGATTCGTGTACACCTTATAAATTTAGTCTTCAGTAAAAAATAAACTTTAAAAGGTACTAGTCAGTGTGTAGGCTCACAAGAAATTCTGCTAGAGGTATAGAGGAGTACTAATTTCGATAAAATCAATGCATATTGTTGCAGTGCATTACTTAAGGCTTTGTAAGTCTTGGGAACAGCAGTTCTGTCTTAAATGCAACTGAGTTTGTCCACTTGTCCGTTCAGCTCCATTTCAAGTCAAACAGGCACATCTAGATGTGGTTTTGGGGAGCTTTCAGTTTCTGAAATAGAACTTTCTTCCCAGAGAGCTACATTATTTTGTAAAACTGACAACTAAAAGGCATGCAACACTACCTTGGTAGTACTACAAGTAAGCTTATATACTATTATGATGATTGGCTGGATATACACTTAATTCATTGGGTAGCACTTCTGTAATGTACATTTTTGTGACCTCTTTGTTAAATATTTTTATTTCTTCTTCAAATACAGGAACATAGGAATCTGCCTTTCATGCGTGAATTGAGGTACCTGTTTGCACTTCTAGTTGGTTCGAAGAGAAAATATGTTGACCCATCAA
>NW_008825109.1:12549066-12551937 GCF_000699105.1 Pygoscelis adeliae
TCATTAAAGATGCTTTTAAATCAAATGATTCCCAACAGGTGATTTCTATGTATTTTTATTCAAGTTTATGCATGATTTCATATGGTCATCTGACAATAGGAAGTACTTAAAATGGACAACAAAAATTCAAAATGTCCACAGAAAAGAAACTCTAATTATCAGTTTTTGAGCTTTTTCTCTAATATTATGTGGTCTCTTGTCACTTTTATTTAAAAAAAAAAAAAAAAAATTCCAGACAGCATGACTATTTTGTTCAGTACACTTTTTTCCTATTATTTTAGAAACTAACTAATAGTTCCCCATTCTTGCTTTTAGGGTTTAGTTTAGCTTCTAAGTCTGTGGTTTTTGAAAGAGCTTTATTCTTCTGATCTAACAGTACATCCAGGGCTGGTACAGTCCTAATATACTATTTGTCTATGTAGATATTGGTTTGGAGGGTCCTAATATTCATATTCAGGATTCTTGTCTAAATTGTAATGGGTATGTTTTGCTTTCCTGAGAAACACTTTGTTTCTTCAGGTGGTTTATTTTTCCCACATGAGCTTATGTAGCTAAGGTGTTTAATTACAATAGCATGCTGAATTTAGTGCTCGATGAAAGTAATATTAGTCACCACTTGTTAGATACCAAAGGGTTTGAACAATAGGATTCATAAGATGCCTTTGGACTAGCATGGTATGAAAGCTGAGCCCAAGTAATAAGGATCACAGGACAGTGTAACGGCTGAGGAACACCAGAGCCTTAGTGTGCTCTAAGAGCCACCCATAAAAAAACAATCATGGCATAGTCTTAAACATAGTGTGATTCTGGAGCTCTTGGAGGCGGGGAATACTGCTATACTGATCTTGTAAGGAGGCACTTCATTGTGTTCTGTTACGTATGTGAACATATACTAATCACTTTATATTTTTCAACAGCAAGATGTTAGTGAATTTACACACAAATTATTAGATTGGCTAGAAGATGCCTTCCAAATTAAAGCCGAAGAAGAGAGGTAAGATTTTTTTTTTCTAGTTCTGTATCCAACTCGGTTGGATCTTTTTCAGCCATACAGTGAGAAGTGGATTTTTGGTTGTTTGGTTAGCTTTTTCTCATCAAAATGTTCATTATACTTCTCTTTGCAGAAGTAAATACTCATTGTTTGTATAAGTGAGCATCTATAAACTGTCTTTGGAATACATAATTGTTTCTAGAGTGTTGCAGGAAATAGTTTTTACAAGGGTTTTGTACAGTTCAACCACTCACGAATAGAATCTGATTTACATAAATTTTCTTAGAATGAAGCACTTTGAAAATTTTCAGAATGTACTTATCATTGCAAATATGTGAATCATTGTTACTGTCATTAGAGGAAAGTACAAAACTTAATGAACAGTAATTGAGTAAAATAGGCAGCATTTCCATAATGAATTCAGAATATTCTGTTCATAGTTTTATAAAAGTCCGTAGCTTTGTGTTTGATTTTTGCACTAACGCGTTGTCTGTTTTCAGGGATGGAGAAAAACCAAAGAACCCGATGGTGGAGTTGTTTTACGGGCGATTTCTAGCAGTAGGGGTACTTGAAGGTACGCATCTGAATTTACTTGGACTTTTGTGCTCGTGTCTGTTCAGTGCTTGTCTAAGTACATAGGTGAATGATGCAGTTGTAGCACTTAAGCTACTCCTGCAGAAGTACGCTTGGAGAATACACATTTGGTCTGTGACAAAAGGTTTGTCCTGAGAATATGAGACTGAAGGTAAACGTAGTGAGCTGCAGTGGTCCAGAAAGACTGTTTTGATAACTTTCAGGAGCTGAGCTTACGTACTCAAGTGCAGTAGAAGTTAGGGTGAGATGCTAAGCAAAAATGCTTGCAAGAAATTATTATCAGGGCACTTTTGCCACTTGCTAGTGGTACACAGAAGGCAAATGACTGTATTTCATTGAGCTAGTCTCTCGTGCTCTCTCTGCTTCATTTAATGCAATTTAAAATTTCAATTATTGCATTTTCTTCTGCACAATTTCTGGTATGGATAACTCACCCTCTTAAAAGTACAGTTTGTTGAAAACAAGTCAGTGGAAACCTGCTCAAGGGCAGTGTCGGAGAGAGTACTGAGGAGGAAGAGACTGTACAACAAGCTTCCCTTTATCTTAACTGCATATAGTTAGTAGATCTGCAGAATTACAGCGTTCTCTATTTTTAGGAGGCCAGCAGTTGTGAAAGTATTTTTAATGTTGGTGATTCTGTCTCCCATCCTGAGAGTGAATGACTCCTGAGATTCATTGAGCGCCTGAAGAGCAGCACAAAGGAACTCCAGCCAGTAAGACAGATTCATCGGGGGCCCAACTTGAATGCCTCTATGCAAACACACGTAGCATGGGGAATAAACAAGAGGAGTTAGAGACGTGCGCACGCCTGCAGGGCTACGACCTTACTGGCATCACGGAGACGTGATGGGATGGCTGCTATGATTGGAGCATTGGGATGGAGGGATACAGGCTCTTTAGGAAGGACAGGCAGGGGAGACGAGGAGGGGGTGTCACCCTCTATGTCAATGACCAGCTAGAGTGCATGAAGCTCTGCCTAGGGATGGATGAGGAGCCGACCGAGAGCTTATGGGTCAGGATTAAAGGGAAGGCAGGGACAGGTAACATTACAGTGGGGGTCTGCTACAGGCCACCTGACCAGGAAGACCGAGCGGATGAGGCCCTCTACAGACAGATAGGAGCAGCCTCACGCTCACAAGCCCTGGTCCTCATGGGGGACTTCAACCACCCCGACATCTGTTGGAGGGACAACACGGCAGGGCATAAGCAATCCAAGAGGTTCCTGGAATGTGTCGATGATAACTTCCTTCGCCAAGCGGTAGAGGAGCCAACGAGGAGAGGTGCTA
>NW_008825109.1:12570119-12583677 GCF_000699105.1 Pygoscelis adeliae
CAGCAATGTGCGCTCGCAGCCCAGAAGGCCAATCGTATCCTGGGCTGCATCCAAGGAAGCGTGGCCAGCAGGTCGAGGGAGGTGATTCTGCCCCTCTGCTCTGCTCTGGTGAGACCCCACCTGGAGTACTGTGTCCAGCTCTGGAGCCCTCAGCAGAAGAAAGACACGGACCTGTTGGAGCAGGTCCAGAAGAGGGCCACAAAAATGATCAGGGGGATGGAACACCTCTCCTATGAGGAAAGGCTGAGAGAGTTGGGGTTGTTCAGCCTGGAGAGGAGAAGGCTCAGGGGAGACCTTATTGCGGCCTTTCAGTACTTAAAGGGGGCTTATAAAAAAGATGGCGGCAAACTTTTTAGCAGGGCCTGTTGCGACAGGGGGAATGGATTTAAACTAAAGGGGGGTAGATTCAGACTAGGTATAAGGAAGAAATTTTTTACGCTGAGGGTGGTGAAAGACTGGCACAGGTTGCCCAGAGAGGTGGTGGATGCCCCATCCCTGAAACATTCAAGGTCAGGCTGGACGGGGCTCTGAGCAACCTGATCTAGTTGAAGATGTCCCTGCCCACGGCAGGGGGGTTGGACTGATGACCTTTAGAGATCCCTTCCAACCCAAACTATTCTATGATTCTATTTGAATGGAGCAGCTATAATCTTTAAAGTGGCTTCCAGGTTGTTCCTCGGCCTGGAACAGTGTATCTAATGATTTGCTGTCAGATTTCAAAATTCTTCTGCAGATTCCTTGCTACTAGCTAGCTTTCTCGCTCCTTTGCATTTGGGTACTTTCATCCTCATATTCTCATCTTAACTGAGGAGATGTAAAAACCAAACCAATGAAAAGAAACTGACAGATGTAAGACTTGTTACTGACTTTAGGATGAAATAAATTTAAATTGTAGATTGAAATCACTTGTCACCCATATTTCTCCTCATGTTTGAGCTTACATCTTTATACACTGTTACCAAATTATGATCTTGTTTTCAGGACAGAAATCATGGATGTTCTATTTGTGGTTTATTTTTGCAAAACGTACTTATACAAAGGGCTGTTTCATACCAACAATTTCACTGACTTTGCTGATACAATGTAGGGTTGTATTACTGAGCTGCTATTTGCAGGAGGAGGATGACTTTGATTTATGTGTGTGAAACTTCCCATACATCTGTGGTGCCAAGCCATTTTGAGTTTTGCTTATTACCAATAATTGCAAAAACAGTCTAAAAAATGGGCTGGAGAGGAAAATACAGTAATTTTCAATATTATGTACAAGCAACTTTTTCGAGTAACTTGTTTTCATACATATAATTGAATTGTTTGATAAGAAAATGTGGGTATTGTTCAGTAGACTACGTCAGGTGACCTAGGATTGTTAGGTTTTTTTAAAGGTAAATGTTTGTCCCTAAAACCTTAACTGTTTAATTTCTTATGTGAAGGTAAAAAATTTGAAAACACAGAAATGTTTGGCCAGTATCCACTCCAGGTTAACGGCTTTAAAGATCTGCATGAGTGCCTAGAAGCTGCAATGATTGAAGGGGAAATTGAATCTCTCCATTCGGAAAACTCTGCGAAGTCTGGTCAGGAGGTGAGTTAAGGGCTCCTGTGGGCTTTTCTCAGGGTGTTGTTGCAGTGCTCTTTATTTTTCGTTGGGGTTCATGGTTGTTTTTTATGTGACCTGCTGCTGTGCAGGTTCTGATGTCTGGTGTAATTGGATTGTTAACTTGGGGTTTGTACCTCTTTTGGAGTATCCAGAGTATCATCTTTTTATATTTTTCAGAAGATACGAAGTTCATGCTTATTAAAAGCTGGTGCAATTAAGTGCTTACGGTGATTTGGCACAGGCTGGTTCCCACCTGTTGCTGATATTTTGATCTCCAGGGAGGTCATGGGTATAATGTCCTGTGGTAGCTGACCACTGCTCTGACTGACTTGCTGCCCTGTGCCATGCTGTAAACAGCATGTGCAAGCTGTGCGTTTGACCATTGCTTTCGAGCATTGTTGTTATTTCTTTGTGCCTCTGTCTTGTAATTCCTTCAAGAGTCATCTTCCCCTCTCCCCTTTTTAGTGATGTTTCCCAGCATCCTCCTGTTTGCCTCCTACAGTGGGCAGTTCTCCTCCTCTTTGCTCTTGGTGGTGGACCAACAATACTTGCTCTACAAGCTGCTGTTCCTCCCAGGAGAGCTCTTGCTAGAGCAGGAGGCTGCCAGATGTCAGAGCATGCTGGAGGCATGGGTGGAGGGATTCAGATGGAGCCCCGCTAAGAAGTGGGGTATGCAGTGTATGGTGTTGGGATGAGGTGATGAATGAGATTTCTAGTGCAGAAGACACAGTTAGGGAAAAGAGGTAGTTGGATCGATGGTGGGGTGTGCTCTGAAATGTCCCTTCTTATTGCTGGCATGCATTTATATGCCCAGCGTTTTTTTTTCTGGCAGAGCTCTCTAATAACCTGTGGGTTATTGATGTGGAAATATGGGAATCCCCATTGCCTGTAAAGCATGAGCTACTTTCTTTTTACACAGTTCATGTTTCATTACAGTTATTTTAAAGATGTGAAATCTTAGGAGGCTTCTTCTACTTAAGTAAGAAGTTCAGGTATATTTTCTTCCTTGATGTCAATCTTTTGCAGTAATGAAATTTTGCTTCCTTTAATCATATCAACATACACACAGGGTTTAATTACTAAGCCTAGTGATGCACACTGAAATCATCCTCCAGTCTGAAGTTGTATTTCCAATTTTGTGTTATCAACAAAAGTTTTATAGCATCCTTTTTGCAGTCTCTTTTTCTAATCAGCTATTATTGATCAAATATTGATCAACCAAATCAGATGTTAACAAGCATTTTCAAATGTATTTACACATCTTACTGGATGTGTTCTTCTTTCACAGGATGTTCCAATTTTTTTTTTATTCCAGCACTTGTAGAAATGACTTCTTACAATGAGCATATTTCCTGAAATATAACTCGAAGGAAAAAAAAAATCTCATAAATATCTTGGTACAATCCAAAGTTCAATTTCTTTATGCAAGGTGAAATCTTGTATGTACCTACTACAAGAGCACGATTGTTCATCTTATGGACTGAAGGTTGTCTTGCAGTTAAAACCTGTGTGCATTCATGCATAAAATGTCAGTTCAGTTATAAATGCTTGACTAGGAATGTCAGACTTGGGGTGGGGGTTTTTTGTTTTGTTTTTGAGGTTTTTTTAACCTGTAATGTCAGGAAACTATGGGGAACAGAACGATAGTCGTGTACAGGTGTAGAGTGTTAAGCTTTGAGTTCTGTGAAACTGTCAGCTTGGCTTCTTAGCATGTGGAAGTGAAATAGTCATATGACAGACTGACAACAGTGGCAAAACAAGAAAGGCAATGTGTTAAGTCCTAATCTAGAAAAACATTACTGCATTATTACCACGGCCAAGTAAATTGGTTATATTTCCCTGAACTGCGGTGGTTGCTGCTGTTAGTAGTTACGCTTAAACATAATGCTTCAAAGATTTTACAGTGCATTGGAAAGTTTGGAAGTACTGAAGGAAGCTGAATTTCTTGTAGTTTTAACAAAGTCTGTCTCCGCTGAACAAAGACTTCAAGTGGCATTCGTCCGAGCTGGTAGATGTCAAAGCTTAAAGAGAGTAATATTAATGTGGTAGTCACATGTGTTGAAAGATCTATTTTATCCTGAAAGTAACATTCTATTTTTTTTTCCTTGTTCCCACCATTGCCTCTAATGGGGTATTTAGCTTGTTTATTATTATCATCACAATCCTAAAAGCCTCAGCCATGGAGTAGGGTGTCAGTAAGCAAGCTAATGTACGAACAGAAAAAAGAGACTTTCCCTGTCCCAAGGAACTTAAATCCACATTCAAGAGAAGATGGAGGTCAATGCACATACTCGGAGTTAGAAGTGTGGGGAAAATGAGATAATGTTTGTCAGCGTCATGGTTGATGAACTTCAGCACATCATCAGCTTAGTCATCGTTAAGTGGTTTGGGGGCCTTACAATAAAAGGTTTTTAGGGGGGAGGGTTGTGGTGTGGCTTTGCTGACTTTAGCATTGACACTTAACTGCTGTGTGAAGTTGCTGCAGGAGAAAAGTCATGATTGTCTCCTTTAAAACTGAAAAGGTGGCTGGTGGAGGCTGACATAGGCAAGAAAAGAGAAGGCAGCTCATTTTGCATGTAAACAGGTGTGAGGAGTGATGCTGAAGGAAACGAACTAGGAAAATTGAGCAACATCCTGGAAACCTGCTAGTGTGACAAGGCTATGTGCACTAAGGCCGGGCAAGGGGAGAAGAGAGGAAACAGCACTGAGATGTGGAGTGACGGGAACCTAGACCCGAATTTTAGCTATGAGCACAGGAAAAAAAGGCTGTCTTGGAGGTATTGTGTGAAAAGACTATTCAAGACATTTGGCTAGATGGGAGAACTTGACGCGAGCCCCGAGTCAAATGCCACATCTGGGCCATGGGCGTTGACATCAGAAATGTGTGGCAATGGTGTCCACAGCAATCAGGGAAGCTTGAGTTGGTGGTTAGACATCCAAAACATATTAAATGGATAGACTGTGGTTTTTATGTTGCAGAGTGGGGAGAAAAAAGGGACGCTAATGCTGGAATTAGAGCTGAATTTGTCTTGTAGTTGAGAAATGAAGTATGTAAGGAAAGAAACGAGGACTAAGGGTAGACCTCTACTGAATACTCAAAGAAAGCTGGGGTAAGGTGATGATAACGTGGGTTGGTCCATGGACGGATTAGCAGTGATTAGAGACGTGAGCAGAAACTTCAGGAGAGGTTGTTAGTACGGAAGAGATTTCAAGGAAAAAGTTCCAGTCTTACAGTGCTGAGAGAGCTTGTCTGACCCAGCCCAAAGTAGTCGCTGATCCTGCTTCAGAGGAGGTCATTAGAAACTTTGAGTGATACCAGGTGAATGAAAGGGTCAGCAACTTGAGTCTGAGGCAGCTAGCGGGAAAAGCACTTGATACAGTAAACAACCCTTTAGTGACCTTCGAGAGGTAGAGGAGAACAGGACAGTTGGCAGGGCAGGTAGGTTCAAGTGTAGGCTGCTTTTAGTACGAGCAAGACAAGTGTGAAAGGAAGAAGCCTTCCCACCTACTCTGCTTTAACGGAGATAGCGATAGATGAGTTGAAAAGCTCTGATGCAGCATGGGTGACAAATGGTCTGTGTTTACAGTGCAGGTGAAAGATGGGAAATTTAGAAAGCTTATGCCGATCCATCCTCTAAAACCAGTTTCTCCCATAGCTATGTCAGTCTGTAGGTATTGTAACATTATTACCAAAGTTCTGCTACTGGAAGGCATTCATTGTGAGGTTTTCTGTTTTTCTTTTGTTCAGCACTGGTTCACTGAGCTTCCTCCTGTCTTAACTTTTGAGCTATCAAGATTTGAGTTTAATCAGGCTTTGGGGAGACCGGAGAAGATACACAACAAATTAGAATTTCCTCCAATTTTGTATCTGGACAGGTACAGTATATTATCAACAAAATCCTAGTATGAATATGAATTAAACCTCATGAGTTTGGTAAAGTTGCTGGTGCATCTTATACTTGTTTAAATCGCAGTAAATTTCTGTTCTCGTCGGACAAGTTAAAATTTTCATGGGTTTCATCTGTTTCAGAAAATATACATAGATAACAATTTAAGACCTACTGCTGCTTTGTGCCAAAACCTGCTTACACTGCAGTCTTTGATTTATTGCTAGGTAGTTGTGTACACAGGCAAAATACTCTGAAAAATCACACTGTTTATGAGTCCCTTTGGGAAAGAGGGTGAGTAGTCAGATATTTCATGGTGTTCCAGATAGACTGCATGGATTGAAGAGGATTCTCAACATCAGTGCATGCTGTTTATATGTAGAGGTGAAATACTTGGCTTTCAGTTAGATGCTGAATGTTATTTGTGAGGCTAAGCAATGAAACAGGAGTATTGCTACGTGGTTGCTACTTAAGCCACATAATTTAGAAGCTTTCTAGTATGTGTTTGTGTACATTTATAAGACACATCCATGGTACGAACAGAGCTTTTGACACTGGGGATGAAGCATCTTCTGAAAGTTGTTAAGTGGAGGCTTAATGGGGTTACCATTTTCTTCTCAGTTCTGTTTTACTGCTCAATGTGTTGTAGGTAAAACAAGGCTCTAGAGAGGGTTATTTTTTCTTAGCACTAAGCAGCATGGCTGATAGGTACAGACCTCAGTTTCATTGTTGGAATACTATGGGCTGACATCTCTTTCTAACTTTCATGTTTTACAGGTATATGCACAAAAACAGAGAAATAACAAGAATTAAACGGGATGAAATCAAGAGACTGAAAGAGTACCTCACGGTTTTACAGCAGAGATTAGAACGGTACTATAGATAACTGTTCCCAGTGTAAATGCAAGTAGTAATATGGGCTACATAGAGTAACTCCTTTCAACTATGCACTTTGTGTGTAGTTATTTGCTCTAAATTTCCCTGCTGTATCTCTTTTCTTTTACCATTTTCCTTGGAAACTGTGTATAAATGTGGTAGTTCTGATGCACGAAACGTGCTAGGAAAGGCTTGCTTTATTTAATTGCAGTCAACCAGAAAAAAATCCTTTTTTTTTTTTTTTTTTTAAATGTGTGAGTCATGGCATTAATACGTTTTATGGTTAACAGATATTTAAGCTATGGTTCTGGTCCTAAACGATTCCCCTTGGTAGATGTCCTGCAGTATGCCTTGGAGTTCGCCTCCAGCAAGCCGGTGTGCACGTCTCCTGTCGATGACCTGGGTGCTAGTGCCCCTGCCAGCGGCACGCTGCCGGCCCAGACATCGCCCAGGTAAGGGCTGCTTCCTGCTCTCCCAAGGTGAGAGGCCAGTCATCTCCTCAGTGCAAACCCAGCTGCTGAGAGAGAGGGGAGGACGTTTAACTGCTTCGTTCACCAGATTAATACAACTAGGCATCTCCTAAGGAGCATAGCGTAAAGTTTCTGCTCTCTTCCTAGAAGTATTTTTCAGCACGACAAACTTAAATAAATAAACCAAAATGTTAATAATCTGGGTTTCTCTCATGCACTTCTAAAAACGTCTTTAGGTGGAGAATTACCATTTTCAAACAAAGCACAACTCTACCTACAATTCCAAATAGACACAATATCTGGTGAGGTCACCGCTTCCCAAGCGTGTTATTTAAGAATCTGAATTTGGGCAGCATGTATGTTCTGCGGAGCTTCAAGGTTTCTGGTGTACAATTTACCTGTTAATTTGCCTGGGAGTTAAGCTCCTTTTCTGCTTTGCTGCTTACACTTCTGACCCGAGATTGTCAGGAACCTAACAGTCTGACTTTTTAAATACAGACTAGCCAAAGTAACAACATTATTGGACCTTTATCTCCCTGATGTTCTCATTATTGAAGATAGTAGTAACTATTAGTAACAGTTAATAGAGTATAACTTAGGATAGGGTTTGGCTAGGTGGACACTAACAGTTTATAACAGAGCTTGTTATATTGCAATTGGAAAGTAGGGTTCTAGGTTCTGGTCCAGTCAAGATGGTTAACTTCGTAGTTCAGAGAAGTTAAAGGATTTTTAGACTCATTTACTTAAAAGATTTAAAATGTCTTCCTGATATAATGCCAATAGAAATCATGATGATTGATAAGAGAAGACAAACTTTTAAGATACCATTGTTTTCATGAAATGCAGTATCAAAAGTAGTATACTCTGAACACAGGAAGTTCAGAGTACTCATATACTTCCTATATAGGAAGTTTGTTTTGTAAAAATGTAAGTATTATGACTTTTTGTCAGCCTGTAAAAACACAACAGCATGTTATGTGGAGTGACACTGTCAGCTCTTAATGTTCTCAGAACTTTTTAAACTACTGAAGAATCCAAGTTCCTCAGGTTGTATCATGATGCCACACAAAGTAAAAAAACAATGGCCTGCTAGAACTTCAGATTCCTTTACGTGTATGAGTATATACAGGTGGTCTTGATGGGAGGAGAAAAATCTGTAACAGCGTTTCATTTTTAATATTCTGCTGCTCTTGTAGAAATCTCCTAAGTTGGCCACTTTGCTGTTTGAGTTACAAGAATTGTTTGGGACAAGTTTAGATGGCTTGGTGCTAAATTTCCAGTGTGCCATAAATATCAGAGGTCCTTTCACTGTTGCTGTTCAGTTAAGGTGTAGGTAGGCAACTGGAAAAAGAAAGTCTGCTAGACATAAGGCATGAAGTTATTAAACACAGAACTTGTATTTATTGGATTTTATGGTCAGTAGGCCATAAGACAAGCTGCTGCCATTTTTCTCTCTGCAGCTTGGCAGTAAATGTTTCAAACCACAGCGATTACTCGTATGACGTTATTTGAATGTATTTGAATAGCATTTCAAGTAAAGCAAACTGTGGCTTGACCGAGCCAATTCCGTTATCATTGGTGATGACAACCAGAATTGTTATTGTGCTAACATATAATACACCAGAAAGTTTTCAGAAGTTATATAGTAATTCCATGTTGATGCTGTAGGTACCTTTCCTGGATTGCACTGTAGGAAATTATTACCTTTGAAATTTCTGTTTTCAGATGAAAAGCTTATTTTTATGGTGTAGCTCTTAGTTTGTATACATGATGATTCAATTTTTGTATTTCATGTTTTGAATGAATGCAGCACAATAGAGCAGCAGGGGCCTTCATCTTCAGATGTTCCAAGCACATCTCCCATACAAAGATCAGTAATACATAAACCATTCACACAATCACGAATTCCTCCTGATCTGCCAATGCATCCGGCACCAAGGCACATCACTGAGGAAGAGTTGTCTGTCCTAGAAGGCTGTCTACATCGCTGGAGGACTGAAGTAGAGAACGACACTAGAGGTAATGCCACAAGCTGGAGAACGCATTTGCTGTTGGAAAGGATTTGTGGAAGTGGGGGAAATCACCTTAATGTCCATGTGTGTGCTGAGTTGCTCGTTTCATACTTCCAAACTTATCTCTAGCATGTAGAAAGGGAAGTCAGTTAGAGATTGTAGTAGACTGGAGGTATATAAACTGAAGATGCAAGCTGGGCATTGAGTGAAGCGTACATGGGTGTTTCAACGCAGGTTTCTGTGTGCGTGGTGTTGAGGGGAGTTGAGTGAAACAGAGGTGAGATCCATGCCAAAGAACGTCTCTGCAGATGTGTCTGAGCTGTTAGTGTGATAGCGGCTGGGCCCATGCTGTGACTTGGTGCTCTGCGGGGGAGTTCAGGGTAGAGTGACCCCTTCCATAAGGAAAAATTCAGCAAATTTCTGAGCAAAGGCTTTCTGGAGTGGGTGGAGCTTACGGTCTGTTCTGTTCCTCTAAGGGAAACAAGGGAAGTAGTTGTTCCAGCCAGGGGTGGGCTTGATTGAGCTCTAGGAAGCAAGCAGCAGCGTATAATGAATCACTCACTCTGCTTTATCATCTGAGAAGGTTTAGTGTTTGGCATGTAGGTAGATAAACAGATGCACCAAATGTGAAACATAGCCTTGTTTGGCTTTTAATGAGATAAAATAAAGATATAGCCATGTGCAATTATGCAGCCTCATGGAAGAGAGCTTCTTTTTTAACTTTTCTTTTAGATTTACAAGAAAGTATATCTAGAATACATCGGACAATTGAATTGATGTACTCTGACAAAACAATGGTCCAAGTAAGTACAACTTCTGCATGAGATAATTCAAAATAGATCCTTTTTGTCACTTTTATTGAAGTTCTTAGATGTTTGAAAATAGAGCAAGTATACAACAATTACATAGAGTGGTTTGAGAAATTTCATTGGAAAGTCATAATGGGCTTTGCAAACCTTTTAATTATGCAGTTAGATGAAAGACAGTGTTACAGTATTTTACAGGTGACATACTTAAGTTTAAGCAACCTTGATGAAAAGCCCAAATATGTTCTATCTCTGATCCACTTTTTTGACTTGAATGCACAACTTCAGTTTTTGTATAACGCAATAAAATTTTCTCCATATTGCCAATTTGACTATATTGCTAGGTAATCTTACAGCTTTAAGGTGGCAAAGCATTAGACACAAGAATATTATTTTTTTACTTTGATGCTTATTGCCATTGTGTATTGCAACTTGCATACTAACACTTGGGAATTCAAGGCTCCTGATTTTAATTTGCAGTTGTTAATGCCAGTGGGTTTTGTTGTTGTTTTGCTTTTTGCTGGGGTTTTTAAAACTCTGTCTAGATTTAGTATCAGTCACAGCCTTGACTATTAGTCTAAGCAGCCTTTTAGGGAGATTCTCATGCTGTGTAATCTGAACAGCATTTTTAGAATGCTTTACTACGGAGTTGTAGCTCCTCTGGTATTTCTTAATGTTCACATACTCTTGTTCGCTCACTTTGACAGGTTTTAAGGTTAAGGATTACTTCCTCTGTTACTTTCTGTTAGTAAAAAGAACTGTTTGCCTTCCAAGTAAGATCTGTTCAGCTTACAGTTTTCCTTGAGGTACGTTTTCATTTTGTACATGGCTTGTAGTAGTTCCTGGCAGCTGAACTCTGATGTTAAGGATTTCAGGCAGACTTGCCTAGATGGCTTTCTTTAAGCTTGCTACTGGCAGGCATTTTTTTTCCTTAATACTTGTGTTATAACAGGAAGGCTACAGGCTACGTGTCATCTAGCAGTAAAATGAAGTAATTTGGTGATCTCACATCCAAATATCCTATCTGTGTTGGCTTAGGTGTTACAGGAGGAAATACCTCTGGATGGCGAAGATATTAGTCAGCAATCATTACAACGGAAAAAGGAGATTACTTAGTAAAACACTTTGTCCTAGTGCAGATTTGTATAACATAGACTAGATTTTTTTGGTTTGTTTTCGTTTTGAAACAGAATTCCAGAAACGGAGGAGGATGAAGATGGTATATAGATTTGTAGAGGGGGTTCCTGTGCCATGCCTGAAAGTAGTGGTGTGTGTTAAGTGATTGTTAGGGAACAAGCACGTGCTGAACCCATCTGAAATCACAAGCTGGAAGCGAAGGGTGCCCTTCTGTAGCTCAGCTGGTTTTGTCCCTGTGGGTGTTTTGGCACAACAGGAAGGAGGCAGGTGCATATAGCTGTCTACTTTCCTCCTGCCTGCCTCTGCATGTGGGTGATTGCATAGCTTAGTATTGCCCCATTCTCTGGGAGCAGTCTCACAGTATTGATCTTTTCCTCTGAAAGATACAATTGTAGGACTGAAAGCTTTTCTCTTGTGAGTCGATAAGGTCTGGGCACATAAATCTAGACTTTTTAAGGAAAATGTATTATATTTGCAGGATACTTCCTAGTGTTTGTATGAACTATTTAAGAAGCTCTTAATCTTCTCCTTGTGTCCCCTTTGATTCTAAGGAAACTACAGTTGTCTGTAAAACCCTTGTCAAATTGTCATATGAAATATATTCCCGAAATTCTTATTTTGTCTTGTCCTCCTGAATGAACAGGTTTCATCAGCTGCTTATTTGAGTATTTCCCTCCTTCCATGAACTTGCTGTGAGGAAATGAGGCACACCTGTTTTTCCTGTGGGGATTCATCTTTGATATATCAGCTTTGATATATCTGTTCTGTAGCTATATATGATGAGGGTGGTGAAGCTCCATTTCTGTTTCATGAGTAATAAGTGTAAGCTAAGAAGCTTAATGCCAACTATTTACTTGTGTTGCCATGTATCATTAATTGCTGTTGAAATAATGGCTTATCGCAAGAGACGCCTGTTGGCACTGAACTTGCCTGTCCCCCAGTCACAGACCTCTGTGGGGAACCTTCCTGGAAGCTCAGCATGGAGGACTGACAGCTGGTCCTCCAGAGCTGGAGCAAAGGGTAGCAGCCGTCAAGCTGACCCAGTTAGTGTGGTTTTAAGTAAAATGATTCAAATTCACTTGGGATTTTAATGCCCTATAATTAATGCCCTATTTTTAAGGTGAGGAAGTTTTATTGTCAAAGTCTGAAGTGACTTCACTTACCTTTTTTTTTTTTTTTTTTTTTAAATCAGGATCTGCATATGTTAAGTGCATACGCATGGGCTTGCAATCATTTTAAGAAGGCTTTCATGCTGGTTTGATAACAGATGTTAAAAACCCCAAAGCATTCAGATTTAAGGACTTGCTAGGATTTCTTCTGTGTATACTTCTTGTGTTTGGGAGATTTACAGTGTGGTTTGGTCTCTGTCATCACAGTCTGTTTGATTCCAGCTGCTGTGCAGTCAGCCAGCTTTGCAGTTCAAGGGGGGTTGCAAAATCTCCAGCACTTGCATATAGCCTGGAAGAGAGCGATCAGGTTAAAAATAACTTCAAGGAGTTTCTCAAGTCATAGTTACATATGTATTTATGGTTACTAATTATTGTGGTGCTCAAATGGTATTTGCAGCAAATATTTAGTACACCTTATGTTAAGTAGACCATTTATCAACAGTCCAGACTGTAACACCAGTAAAAGATGGCTTCAGTTTTTTCATCCTAGCTAAGCTGCTGTCATTCAGGCATACTGTGCATAGCAGGGGAGATCAGTTTTCCTTTTTATGTTGCATGTGCTGTTTCAGCAGGTTAAAATGAGCCGATCACCAAGATGCTTTTAAAAGGCTTGTAAATAAGGAAGCACTCATTCATTCTGCTTCTCTCTCCTTCAGATTTCCAACTACTTACGTAGCAACTAAGTTTCCCATTCTTCTTACCTGTCGGTGAAGACATGTAACCTGGGATACTTTTTACATTGATCCTAGAAACTGATACCTTCCTTCTCTGCCTCAGGAGGAGTGAGAGGACCTCTTCATGTGTTCCATCCTTCTCTTAGCAATGCATTCAAAATACAGGAACATGGTTGTATTCCTAGCCTACTGTAAGAATTTTACCTTTGGGTAATAGAAGTCTTCAACTCCCAGATGTTCCTTTAAATAAACTCTCTTACTGGCACATAGAAAACACAGAGTTTATTACCTTGAATTTGCATATGCCTTTCCAGACTTCAGGACAAGTTTACCAGGTCAGAACTGGAGCAAATCGTAGACACTCAGGGATGACATATTTGAGGGTTTTTTGTAGATACAAGGAAAGTAGGAATATTAAGGAATTAAGAGAAGAGGATGCCTGGCAGTAAAGACAGCAGAGTAGACATTTATGCTATAGACTCACTAATGTTTTTAAGATCTCTTGTGACTAGTAGTGGTAAGTAAAATAGTTCAAAGTCCTTTTGCTTAGTGGGTTGCTAGTTTTACCTCTTTGTTTTTCCTCTGTGTTGTGTTTTGATCCTGTTAACCTTTTTTTTTTTTTTTTAGTTACTTTTATTTAATGTAGCTATTATTGCTGGCAGGTAGTAGGAACTAAATGCTGGCAAAGAGTTTGACATTTTGGGTTTTTTTTGTTCTGTGTGTTTTTTGTTTTGTTTTGTTTTTTAAGGTTCCTTATAGGTTGCATGCTGTGCTAGTTCATGAAGGTCAAGCTAATGCAGGACACTACTGGGCATATATTTATGACCACCACCAGAACAGATGGATGAAATACAATGATATTTCTGTGACAAAGTCAACTTGGGAAGAGTTGGAACGGGACTCTTTTGGTGGTTACAGGAATGCAACCTATAA